>NC_135900.1:31904638-32359638 GCF_964194155.1 Cetorhinus maximus
TTATTTAGAATTATTTCTTGTCCACCTATCTAGAACTCTACATAGTCATTGCCCTCAGTTGTTCATAGCCTGCTGTGATCCACCCAGAGTCATTTTCAGCACTTTCCCACCATTTACACTTCAATAACCAGTACTACCAAATCTCTCAGTTCAGCGCATCCATACCTCAAACATGCGAACTCACTGATAACCACCTTCCAGGCCGAATCATCCTTCATTGCACAGTTTTGTCATGTGCTGTTGCAAAGTTCATTTCTCACACTCCACTGGCTGAATTTAATGCACATCTAAGCGGAGGACCCTGAAGCGGTCGCCATCGCTGTACAGAAGCGACCTGGCTGACTGTGAGCATGCAGCAACTGATCAATTAACGGCCCGGAGGTGTGGGGTCCATCCAATGATGTTGTGGGGGTGGGTGACAAGGCGCCAATCGCAGCATCAGCTGATGTAGAGGTAGGTCCTCTCAGGCCTGCATTCAGTCCTGATGTAACGCTGCAAATGACACAACAGCAATTCAGGGAGGGAACTTGCTCCAGAGTGGGCCCCTGCAACCCGAGGGCTGACCACTGGAGGAACCAGAGTACAGGCCACGTCTGAGTCAAAAGCAAGGATTGTAGTTCAACCAGTCAGTGAAGGAGACATATCAAAGGGAAGGCATCAGGTGGCTCTTTAGTTTCCCTTGCCAATTTTCCTCCAGGTTGCGTGGGAAAGGCGGGAGCAATTCTTCCCAATGGATGGCAAGAATAGCCCCTCCTGTCCGACCGAGGAGGCCAGATGGGGATTGCAGAGCAGGTCAGCAAGCCATGGGGTCACCCACACCTTCCCCCCACCACCACCGGTCCTGGGTGCAGTGCCACAAATGGCTCAATGACCTCCTCCACTCTGTTGGGGCGAGTCCTCCATACTGCTGCCCACTTTGGGCCTTGCATACGGCAACGCGGGATGGATTGTCACATGGGGAAGGATTGACCAACCAGGGGCAGGTAAGGGGCAGTGCCAGCACCAGCTGCCTGATGATGCATGACTACATTCACTCTCAGGGGCCTCCTCTGCCAGTGTCAGTACTCTAATGTCGGGTACCCCACCACCGTGTCTTGGACCTCTCTTAACTGTTATGGGCCTGTTTCTCCTTCAGGCAGAGCCAGGACACTGAGATTCACACAAAGCCTAGCACAACACACACACTGATGGCATCCTTCTGGCTCGTGATGGGGACTCTCAAATGCCTCGGTGATACATACACACTCCACATCTAGGCCATCCAACAGTGAGGGCATATGTCAGGCATGTGCATTTATGGTTTCCTCCATTGAGAGGCTGGTGACTCCAGCAGACCACTGACTGGGTGCTAGAGTTGTGTGCAGGCCTACATGCCATTACCTCGTCCATGAGCTCAATGCATCAGTGGCCAGGTGAGAGGGGATGAGGTGCTTAGACTTTCCTCCAGGTGTTCCTCCATCTCAGGTGAGCAGGGAGGTACAAGTGTGTCATGCAAGACAGGAGGAGCAGCTGCCTTCTGCATCTGGGGGCACTTCTCAGGGTGCTCTGATTGTGAACAGCGGCTAATCAGCCCCTCTGCCAGTGAACCCAGTGCCTCCTGTAGCTACGGAGATTAAGGAGGATCCAGCACCTCTGCGGGAGCCTCATAGCACGCCATAGCATAGCATAGCCCTCCAGGTCTCAGGCAGCCGAAGGACAGCAGTTCAAGTCATCCAAGGCAATGGGGCAACCCGGTCAGCAGCCTGCCTCCTCTCCAGCTGCAAGCACAGAGGTCATACTTTGTAGGAGCACACAAAAGAGAGTTAAGAGGAGATGCACCAGGACTCACGGGTGTTGGGGCTTGTCACATGTTAAGAATTGATAGTGCAGTTCCAATAAATTAATGTCACAGTTACTGATGTGGGCTGTTTGTGATGTTCGAATCCTAGATTAGACCTCCAAGTTTTTGGTACGATCTGGTTAGGGACCAGTAAATTTTTGTTTAAAGTAGACAAAGTTTGAGATTTAAGATACTTGCCAGAGAACAAAGCCACAAACTTCCACAGGCTTTGAGCAAATGAATATAAACTTTACAAGGTCAGAAAGATAAAACAATTTACAATATCTATCTTATAGTCTAACATGCAGGGTTAATATGAGGTACATGTGAATTAACAGGCAAACTGTGGTCCAACACACCACACTGCACAATAAATGATAGATGTGACCAAGACAGATTCCACGGATTTCTCAACAACCCACCGGACATCAGTGAGCACCGTGAGTCAACCGATCTTGTTGAACCTCGTTCTCTTTAAGAGAGATTCCAGTCTTCACCTTCAAAGATCTCGCCTTGGAATTCTCTCCAAAAGTCCCTCCAAATCGGACATCAATGATGGCCCACCTCGCAGGGTTTCAAACTCATCTCCTGAGGCTCCTTTTCCCTGGATTCCCGAGTCTGCACTCCAGCACCAATTCACAAGCACAACCTCAGCGCTCCAGCTGTGCCGAGCAGAACACTACAGCTCCAAAGAGTTATCTTGGGTCCAAAGCCCGCAGCACAAAGTCACCAACCTTCCACTGTCTTCTTAGATCTTCAAGACTTTTCCTAAGCCTCCATTACTTAAAGTCTGCCAACTGTAGCCTTTTTTCTGCTTGGAGTCTCTTTCTTTGCTCCTCTCTTTCTTTCTTCTTAACTGGGACCTCTCCCTGTCCCCTGCCTGGGGCTCTTCTCGATTATGGTGCCTGGCTCCCAGTCACACGACCCCGTTTTTCATGCCGTTTTCTTTTTATGGAGGTGTACTGGGCTCCTCCTCAGCCCGGAGAACTACAAAACACCGGATTGTGCATGTGCCACCTGCTCCTGGTCCGTGCTTGCACAAAACTCCTGGGCCACGCTGGAAGTTGCAGTTCCCAGACCTGCTCATAGATAAGATGCGGTTGGATCTTGTAACAGTGGAATTATTGCTGCTCTGTCAGATGCCCCCTATACCCTTGCACCCTCAGTGGGTTCCCAGTGTATGGGGCAAGCTGAGTTTGGTCAGCTCCTCAGTTGTGTCAGTGCGTGTGGTGAAGCTGGGCACTAGGTGTTGGTGTGTGATCTGAAGGATGCGATGTCTGGCCAAGGTAGGGGTGAGTTTTTAAATCAGACAGACACTGAAAGGGCATCATGGTTGTAGGGAGAAGGTGTGAATGAAAATGTCTTGAGCCTCCCTTGTGTGCCTCTCAATGCCCCATGCCTCTTCTGCAATTATCCTGTCCTGCTTGCTCTGCCCCCTCCTCCACATTCTCCTCATCAGATGAGGAGTGACGCTCATCTATCCCTTCCTGATGCAAGGCCTCCCCCCTCAGCAGTGCTAGATTGTACAGAGCACGGCAGACCATGATGATATAGGAAACCTTCCCTGGGGAATACAGTAGCGCTCCACCAGATAGCTCCAAGGAGTAGAATCTCATTTCAGTGGCCTATTCGATACTTGCTCGGGTCGACCTTTCCTTGGCTGCAGTGTGATGGCTCCTCCCTGGCGTCAGCAGCCATGTTTTGACTGGGTAACCCCTGTCCTCAAGCATCCATCCCCGAAGGCATGCCTGGGGTTGGAACAACTGTGGCACCTGAGCATGTTGAAGAGGCATGAATGCTCTCAGGGAACCGGGTACACATCTGTAGAATATGCATTCAGTGGTTGCAGACCAGTTAAACGTTGATGGAATGGAAGCCCTCTCTGTCAATGAAGGCCACTGGCTGGTCCGTGTGATACCTGATGGCCATGTGCAAGCAATTGATGACACCTTGCAGCTGGGGCAATCCAGCAATGGCCCTGAAGCCGATGGAACTCTCCGCCTGATGGCTCGGGTTGGTTTGGTAGCCGGCCCTCTTCAGTAAGGCATTGGTCACCTTCTTGATGCAGCAATGGGCTGCTGCCTGGGAGACCCCATACATGTCCCCAGTAAATTCCTGAAAATATCTGGATTCAAGCCAAGTCAAGTTGAGAGCCACAGTGATCGTCAGGGCCTTGGCACTGGGTGTCCACCAAACCCCATGGGTTGCAGCTCATCCTGCAGCATGGCAGATAGGTCCATGACAGCCTCTCTTGAGATCCACAGTCTTCATTGACACTGTCACTCAGACATCTGCAGGTAGTTTAGGGGAGTGCGGTGCTCTTTTGGCTGTGTTTGGGTCCCTCTTGGTGCGGCCGCTTGCTGCTGGAGCCCTCTGCCGTCTTCGGCAGCTTGCCCAGTCAGAGGCTGGTCCACCCAGAATGCCCCCTAACCCACCAGTTTCTTTTCTTGCCTTAGTTGCTCTGCTCAGTAGCAGTTATCAACCTCCCTGCCAATGTTTCCAATCTTTTTGCCCAACCCACATGCTAATCTGATCCACTTACCTGTTCCCTTGGCTCCTGTGCTTCCCGTCTTGTCCACATACCAGAGGACTATCCAGTGCACTGGGAAATGAGGAGGTGGGAATTGGGTGACCAAAAACAAAAAATCACTCACTCCATCTCTGAGTAAATCTTTTGTAAACTGGTTTTCAAATTCTTTCCTAATACTCCCCCACATCCAGAGCTAAGCACTTTTGCTGTGATTGCGTAACCACTGGCTCATGCTGAGCTGAACAAATTTCTTTATGTACAACAGGTTATTTTCAAATTTGTTGATCTATGATATCTCAGCCAGATCCTTCCCAAGCTGTTGAAAGTGCGGTTCAGTGACCTGCTTGACACTGTCTGTAGCATACGCCTGTCTCAAAATTTAAGCCATGAGTGCCTAAGTACATACAGCCAGTACAGTGTCAACTAGAACAGCTTATTAAATCTAACACTTGAGTCTTAACTCAAGTGGTTTAAAATTCAGGTCCATAGCGGTGCTGAAGACAGTGCCGCAGAACTTCGAGGCTCTTTAAGTGGGTCATGCTGCACCTCCTGCCATTTCTGGCTCAGTCTGTGTAGCACCCCGTGCTGGTAAGGGTAATTGCGTGGGCATCCCCTGCATACGCCAGAGGCTGCTAAACCGGTGCTGATTTGATGTTCTATTTGCAAACTTGGACCATGCAGGCCCATTCAATGTATTTGCTTCTCACTCAGCAAAGACATGCGTTTAACTGCCAGAGGAGCCAAGCACTAGTGCTTCTTAAAGGGCCAGACAATAACTTGCAGGTGAGATGCTTTTAACTTACTTCTGCTTAGGCTGAGTTTGTATAAGTATTGGGCTGTGTTTTTGGACCTGTGTTTTTGAAAGCTGATGCTTACAATCAGAGAGAGCACAGGAATTGCTGTCTGAGGTATCGGGGCTGTGGTTGCAATGCCTCTTGGTCTGCAACATGGCCAGCAGATTGAGCAAAGGCTGCAGAGAGGGAAGCTCAGTGAGGAGAATGAAGGCTCTACACAGATGGCCTTAGCCACTGTTAAGGAACTAGCATATTTTTCCTACTATTACTGTGGGATTCTTTAAAGCAGGCTTATGTTTGTGTGTGTATATGGTTCTATCTGTGTGGCTAATTTAGTTAAACTAGAGACGATTAGACTGCAAGGTTTAAATTATCAAAGAAGTGAGGGGTAAAACCGACATTTGAAATGGAGATTAGTAAAGCTAGGGTGAGGTCAGTAGTGACGGTATGAATGATATTTGCATTTTTTTTTAGATAAGTGGGAGAGGTGTTTGATTTTCAAAGGGACATGGAAAGATAAATAAGACAAGGTTATTACTTTGATTTTTCCCAAAAATGCTGCCCATAATGATAACAATGGGATTTACAGATTACAAAGAGAGAAATATATTTAAAGAAGGGTGAAAGGCTGTGTGAGGTGTGGCTATGAGATCTTGAAAGGTGCACCATGTGAAACAGACTTGGTGAAAAGCCTCGAACCACCCTGCAGAAGTTTGCTGTTCCAGTAACCAAAATTGTATTAAAAGCCTTTGGAAGTCCATTGTCCAGTGGGTGCTTGTGGTAATATTGCTGGATGACTTTATAAAATTGGAATCTATTTGGACTGTTGCCTTAATTTAATCTTTAAGGGTGTGTAGTTGGGAGTCTGGTTAAGTAGAAATTTTGTGAACTGTTATAACTGTAATCTTGTGTGTGTTTAAGTTTTTTCTTCTTTTGTTAATAAATGTTTTAATTTAATCTTTAAAATCTCTAAAGGTGGTGGTGGACTCATTACTTCTGACTTTAGTGCACAAGCCTTCTCATATTAAATACAAATTCCAAAATCATTGTGATAGCGTGGGCAAGTTTCACTTGTGGATTTGGTCAGCCTGGCAAATGCCACCTGCCATATCATTACACCACCAAGAGTTTCTCAGGTCTATCCTACCACTACCTGATCGACATGACTGAGGAGACTCAGGTTCTATAACCCAACTTGGAGCCTCACATTAAGGTGGGGACTGCCCTGCCAGTGGCTGTGAAGGTCACCGTCACCTTAAATTTTTGTGTGTCCAGGTCTTTCAAGGTGGAAGCAACAGACAGCACCAACATATTTCAGTACATGATCCACTGAAGCATCTAGAAGGGGGTGGGGTCACAGAGACTATCTACTAAAAACAGGAGCGTATAGAGAGTATAGCCTAGAGTGTATAGACAAGAGTCTTCTCGCTCAGGAAGGGCAAGCAGGATGAAAAGACTTGCAGCTTTGTCAGGATATCAAGATTTCCAATGGCGCAGAACACCATTGAGTGCATGCATATAGCTCTGTGGATTCCATCATGACAATAGGGAGAGGTACATTAGCCACAAGGGGCTCAACTCCATTCACATGCAGCTGGTGTGCAACCATGCCAAGGTCATGAATGCTCATTATTCTGGCAGCAGCCATAATTCATTCATCCTGCACCAGTCAGCCCTACCCAGTGTCTTTGGCCTTCTAGAGGAGCCTGAGGCTGAATGTTCAGGGATAAGGCCTAACGCCCCTGCATATGGATGATAAACCCTAACCCCACCCCCATGACTACCCTCCCATCCCATCCCATCCCATGAAAAGAGCGTGCAGATAATGAAAACCCCTGTGGTCGCCGCCGATCTGCGTCCGGGGATGGCAGGCCCGATTCTATCCTGCCCCTGCCTCTCAAAACGAAGATCCTGCCACTCAGGGCACTTTTACCTCAGGTGTGGGTGTGGCAAGCCGGGAGATTTCTCAACTCTGCGCACCTGCCTCAGGAATGAAAATCCAGGTTTTGCACACAAGGGGAATTTGAAGTTCTCTTTCCCAAAAGGCAGCAGACACTGGGTCAACTGAAAGCTTCAAGACTGAGAGTGACAGATTTTTAGTGCCAATGGCATTAAGGGAGGTGGAGCTAAGGCAGGTAAGTGAAGTTTAGCTACACATCTGTCATGATCTAATTAAACGGTAGAGAAAGTGCGAGGAGCTGAATAGCCGGACGCCTATGTAACAGTTACACAAGGTCAGATCATGTCAGAGGTATGTGGAAAACTTACCACATGAAAAGCCTTTGGTATTTGCTGTAGAGTGATTACCATCTGGGGGGTCTGTACAAAATTCAAGTTAATTCCTTTCACAGTAACTGTGCTGCCTCCACTGCAATGAAGAGAAACATATGAGCTTCCAGTGCCCAGTTCTTGAAAAGAGACACAGGTCAAAATGGAAGACTATACCATGTCTTACCTGCTAAATGACCAAGCTGGATAAATATTGTGGATAGATGGATTTTCCACATACATGAAAGAATTTTTGACCTCACGGACAGCAGAGTCTATTTTCAAAACCACAGAATGTGTCAGCAGAGAAGTGTGGGCAGGAGTGGTGCACTCAATCTTAGTTTCAGAGATGCTGGAAAGAATAAAGAATAAAATAAAAGAGAGCAGGAAAGAAAGTTCGGCTTAAAAAAAATGACACTGTTGAGTATCACTAAACCACAAAGATTACAGACCACACAATTCCAGGTTCAGTTCCTAGTCTGTGCAAAGTTATCTGGTTTTGGCTGTGGAAATGGTTAGGGTGACACATTGACCACACTAATCCTGAACTGGGAAGGCAAATAAAAATAAAAAAAGACTTTTGCTTTTGATGGGTAGACGCTGACTTCTGCTGAAAATTGTGTACTTATGAGCATTGGGAAACAGTGGATATTAAAGTGAGAATGGAATTGGGCTCAGCTGTGGCGGCCTCCACAGCCTGATAGCCTGCAGACACAGGATGGAATTTTCTGTGCCTGCTGGCGTCAGATGCGTTCAGCGGCGTCAGTGGACAACATTGTGAGATGACCAGGCAATTGTCTGCTCAGACTGTCGATGGCAGGCCGCGTTTCCCACCATCAGATGTTGGGAACCTCATTGTAATATTGTAATACATCTACATATCCTGAGGCCAGCCCTCTGATGTCATCCCCTCTCCCCACTGAATTGTCCACCCACACCGACGTGTTTCACAAAAGCATATAAATGGCGTGCACTTGGCGGGCTGCACTTTGAGGGGAACTCGGAGGTGAGTGCACAGTAACGTTGCTCAGTGCTCGCCTGGGTCGCTTATTGGACTTCAAGGTTGAGACATGTTGGTGGGAGGCGTTGGGGGGCAAGGGCTGCCCTGTGGTTGAGGTGACTTGGTGATGGGGGCAAGGGCTGCCCTGCATTTGAGGCGACTTGGTGGTGGGGGGACAAGGGTTGCCCTGTGGTTGAGGTGCGTTGTTGGGCGGCGGCCGGGGGGGGGGAGGACGGACGACGACAAGGGCTGCCCTGTGATTTAAGGTAGTGCACAAGCATGTGTGGGGTGGGTTAGCGGCCACGCATTAGGGAAACCTTGTATAAAGTGTCCATTCCTTTGTAGGTGCGACAGTTTAGACGCAGCCACATGATATGCATAGAGCCGGGCCTTTAGCTTATCTGCCCACTCAAGCCTCACGGAGGCATGGAAGTATCAGCAAGTGCTCCAGAGCTTTTCACCCCTTGGGCACAGACTGCAAACTAATGAGCATTTTAGTGGACTGCAGAACAGTTGGACGACTGCACACGTTGGACAATCTCCTCGCTAAAGCTGACCATGGAGCAGTCACTGGTGGAGGCGCTCAAAGCCCCTTGCAATGTCAGGATTCAGGTTTGGACCAGTCTCCCTCACGGTTCAAGCTAACAGTGAAGCCTTGCAGTGTGGGTTAGGAGAATGCCTGTGTCTGAGCTGAGAGCACAGCATGCAGTCCAATGGGCAAAGCTGCCGCCAAACAGTCAGGTGGAGTCGGGCGGAGGAAGGTGGGGATTCGGGCAACCATGTAGCGCACTAAACTCTGACCATCCAAGTAGTGGTCAGCAATCTCCGGGATGTGTTAAGGAGCCTTCAGACTTAACCAAGAGAGGTTCTTAGTACACCCATGCGTCTCTCTCTTTCATCCTGCAGGAGGAGTACATCAGGAGCATGGAGCCTGATGATCTAGCTGTATGCCTCATGGTGTACAGAAAGCGGAGATGATGGAGAAGAGACTGACGGAGGCGCTTGGCTGGGCAGAGGGAGGAACAGCACCCTCTGGAAAAAAGGAGCAGCTCCGGCCCTCCCACACGCCGCTGACAGCAAGTCATTGTCGGTCTTTGCCTAGCTAGACGCCGCCTTTCATTCCTGTAGATGACCAACGAACAGCGCTGGTTGAAGATCGTGCATGGCTAGGGAACTGGTCGGTCACATCTGCCAGCTACTGCAGGATTTGGCACCATGGAGACATGGAGGGCATCCACAGCCCGTGGCCACAAAAGGGACCGTGGTCTCAATTGTTACACCAGTGGTTTAATTCAGGGCTCCACTGGTCACCTCTGTGGGAGATCACAAGCCTCCACCCACAAATGCATCCATGAGGTCATGGATGCCATCTTTGCAAGGGCACACAACTTGGTGCATTTCGCCCAGGACCAGGACAGCCAGGATGCAACAGCGATTGGATGTGCCCAGATCTTGGGTTTCACACAGGTGCAGGGTGCGATCGACTACACTCACATGGCGCTCAGATCTCCATCGCAACAGGGGGTCAACTATGTCAACCGCAAGGGCTTCCATTCGCTGAATGTGTAGCTGGTGTGCGACCACCACAAATGCATCCTGCAGGCCTGCACAGGGAGTGTCCACGACTCCTACATTCTCAGTCGGTCACAGATCCCTAACGTCTTCCAGGGTCAACACAGGCTGCAGGGTTGGCTCCTAGGGGACAAGGGCTACCCATAGGAGACATGGCTGATGACATCCGTGCGGTGGCCTCAGACTGCAGCACAGTGAAGGTATAATGAGGCTCATGCAGCAACTCGCAACTTGGTGGAGCAAACCATTCGGGATGCTGAAAATGAGGTTCTGGTGCCTGGACTGGTCTGGTGGAGCCCTGCAATACAGTCCACAGAGGGTGTCGCGCATCGTCATCACCCGTGCCCTTTACAACCTGGTGCTGCAACGGGGAGAGGAGCTGGCTGAGGAGATGCAGGAGCTGGAGGTCTCCACCGATGAGGAGGACATTGACAGTGGTGAGGGTGAGGTGGTCCTGGAAGGCAACAATGATGGCAATAAGGCCCTGGCACTGGCTAGACTAGGCAGGCGCACTCGGGAGGCCCTTATAGCTGCTAGATTCGTGGAGGATGATGATGACATGCAGAGAGCAGACACCACAGATCCTCACATTGCATCTATGAATGTTTGACTCCAGTCTGGCTTATGGCAACGCACATACCCTCTGTGATAATGTTCCTGTCATTGAGATGCAGTGGGTGCATTAATAGTTGCTCGATTGCAGGAGGGTGATGACAACATGCAGTGAGGATACTCCAAAGATCTTCACATAGCCTCTGAGAATGTCTGACTCCTGTCTGGCCGAGGGCAGCTTGCTTGTGCTCTGTGATCAGAGTCTTATCATGGAGATGCAGCCATGAAACTTTAAAAGAATCTGATCCTTTGTCTACTTTCAGCACCTGACCCCTTCAGGAGCACAGTGTTACTGGTCACAGATGCTGAAGAGATGGGGGCCAGCCCCACCTGAAAGGTGCTGAGAGCACACAGAGAGAATGACGGAACTCTGACACCTGCCCACAACATTCCAGCAGCAATGACTAGCACCATTGAGGTGCAGGCATCAGTAATATGTCCAGGGAGCGTGAGGCCAGACAATCACTGTGGTCTGAAGGCTGCACAAAGCACAGGGAAGAGGCCCTGGACTGAGGCACCTGCCTTTATCTCGTGCAGAAAGGTCTCATATCTGAGTGACATGAACACTGCTCATCAGAAAAAGGAGCCATTGGCAGGGAGACATTCTTGGGAGTTTATTTACAATAGTGAACATTATGTACAAGTGATGAACACCCGTGCCAGGCTGTGCAACTACATCTTCTTAACTTTCCTAACCCTGCCGCTACGTCTTGGTGCTTCCCGGACATCCACAGCAGGTGTGGAGGCAGCCTGCTGACTCCTACGCCCTGTCTGCGATGACCTAGGCGGGCGTCCTCTGGAGGGCTGAGACCTGGAGGAACCCTGCCTGCTTTTGGGGCCCTGCTGTGTGGCAGTGGCACCCTCCTTGGCCTGTGGAGCTGGACTGCTAAGGTCACAGGAAGAGGGGAATCGGATGTGCCGGACACCCCGGAGTCACCTGGATGGATGGCTCCAGGGAGTAAACCTGCTGATCCTCCTCCTTATGGGTGCCCAAGGGCCCCTGGCTGGCTCCTTGAGGAGCAGGGGTAGCTGGAGTGAGATCAGCTACCCCACACCCTTCTTGTGTACACACTGTTGGAGGCCAACTATGGCATTGACGATGGAATTCAGCCAATGCAGCAGCGACATCCTGGATCAAGGTCTCCATGGCGGCCGCCATCCTACCGGTGTTGGCCTCGGTGCCGACACTATCACCTCAGACTGAAGGCGGATGGACTCCTCCATCGTGCCTTGCGATTGGAGGAGTGCAGCGGACGTCCCTTCCTGATGTTCCCGAGCTTGCCTTTGTAGCTCCAGCAACTGTGACATGACCAAGTCCAGAGGCTCGTCATCTGACTGGGACTCAGCAAATTTCTGTCCTCCAGCCATCCCCCGAGTGCCAGGGACCTGAGAAGTCCCTGTTGCCACCTGTTGTGAATCAGAAAGTGATGCGCTCACCAGATTGTGGTCCCGAGGCTATTCTAAAGCTAGGTCCCACCAAGGTGTCTGTCTCTGCGCTGGTGGAGGGTGTGGGTGAGCGCTGTGATGGGACTTCAGGGAGGGTGCCTTCAGATTCCTCTTCAGAGGTTTCTTTGGAGCTTGATTGGAGGCCCTGGATCGTGGACTCTGTCAGCCGTTTCCCAGATGTGCCTGTGAAAGCAAGGAGAGATAATTAGTGCACGGCACATCACTCACAGCATGGTTGCCTGATGGATGCTGCACCGCTGGATCCTCACTTAGTAGAGCAGCACCACCCTCATCGTCAGCGCAGAGCAGTCCAGATCCTAGCCGGCCAGCCGAATAGCTCTATTTTTGAAGTCCATGAGGACCTTGATTTCAGACATTCCTCCACCAGTCTGCGACCTCTCCCTCTTGTGTGCCAGCTTGTCCTGCATGAATAGAGATGGAGAGAGTGTAAGCAGGACGCCTGCCAGGCCAGATGATAAGTATGCCTGGCATGTGTGGGTGGTGAGTGGTCCTATGGATGGGATGAGGACAATGAAGGAGTGTGTGAGAGAGAGTAAATGATGATGTGCCTTGAGCTGGCAGTGAGTGAGGGCCCTGTGGATTTCTGATGGGTTTGTGAGGTGAGAGTGATGAGAAGAGTGACTTACCCTGAAAGAATGGAGGAGATCATTCACCCCTTTTCAGCGCTGGGTGGCTGTCCTCTTTTGCAGGGCGTTGGCGCTGATCACCGCCGCTGCCAGCTTCCATACTGGATTGGTATGCCACTGCCCCTCTTGCGGCCAGAGCCGGAGTAGGGGATATCACGGCAGACCTCCACGGCATCCAAAAGGCGCTTGAGGGACATGTCACTAAACCGGGGGGGGGGGCTGCAGTCTTTTTGTATTTTGGGGCCACCCTGTCTTCCGTGTGGCAGTCCTGGGCTGGAAGCACTTAAGAGGTCTGCGCGCGGCTGCATTTTAAGTGTGGCACCCGGCCTGATGAAGCAGCAAGGTGATGGTGTGACGGGCGATGAGAGCCTGCCTGCCATGGAAACGGCATGTTTCCCGGGAACGCATAATGAATGCGGCATGTTTGGGATGATATGGTGTGAGAAACCGCTATTGCGGCTGGTAAAACTTGGTGCAAATCTGGGACGATTCCGCCCTCACTGTCAAGGCTCATGCTTGGATAATTGACACTTGAGTGTACTGGAAGCACTACTTGTAAATTCAACGCAGAAAGAGTCAATGCCATTAGAAGCATGTAGAGGTAGACAAAATATTGTTTAAGGAGCAAATGAAAAATGACTGCTTGTGAGACTGAACAGTAAAAAAAAGCCAACATTTATGAATGATTAAAGTAAGAAAGGAAGTTTCTGGATATAACTCACACAATCTATTTAACTGAAATTGTGGCACATTGCTTTCTCCATTTTAAAAACATCCGAACAAAATGAGTTTAACAATAATAGACATGGCAATGCTCAGGATAAAGTTATCTTTCTAACCTCTGAGAAGTCAATATAAATAAATACCGGGAATGGATATGTAGTAATTATGGTTTTATTTAGAATGTAATGTACCTTTAAGAATAACACGTGTTAAGAAAGATCACATGATCGGTAGTAACCAATAGGAGAGTAGCACAGGCTACCTCAGCAGTCAGTGTAGAAATAGAGTTGGAGTTGAAAGCACACGTTTAGTTGCTGCTGAGTATATTGTAAATAAACTTAATGTTTCTACCCAACAAGTGTCTGCAGATCAACTCTATCACTAACAGTACAACTCGGACACCCTACAACAGGATACATACTAACAAAAAAAGTCTCCACTGATTGGATTTAGCAATAAAACTTCCAATGTGTACTTGACATTAGCCAAGCACCAGAATGTTGTTACTGATGTGGTAATAAACCAAATAAGCATTTCTTATAATGCTTCAAATATAGGAATTGAATAAAATATGAATTACAACATCAATAGAACTTGCCGGAGTTCAGAAGTAATCCTGTAACATTGTAAATATTCTGATTAACAAATTAAGACATAACATAACACCCCATAAAATAATAACTGGTACTTCAATGAAGAAGGAAAAGGTAAAGTGCTATTCTTCGAAAAGAAATTACACAATAACCTCTCTCAGGAATGCACTATACTTCTAATCATAAAATAATTAACTGAGCCAACGGATTTTATTTGATTCTTAAATATAGTCACCTGTCACTATTGGGTAAATTGTGACAGTTCTCTGCTGGAACAGTAGATGGGGCAGTTGGGCTAGCAGACTACACTTATTCCCATTTTCTGTTAGTGGACCAGACTGGCAACAAGCTTTGCTGGGTGCTCGAGAAAGTTGTGTGCAAACTGCTCTGTCTTTCAACAGCAACCTGGTCCTCAAGTCTGCATCCCTATTTGGCCATTTACAGCTCAACAGAATAACTACATTAATACATCATCATACAAAAATTCTATGAATGCGACAAGCAGCAACTTGAATAAATAACTGAAAATACTGTAAACACTCAATAGCTCCTGCAGCATCTACAGAGAGAGAAAAATGGAGATAAGAGTTAAGGCCGATCAGAGTTTCCAGCATTTTCTGTTTCTGTTTCAGAGTTCCAGCATCTGCAGTATTTTGCTTACGTGACAGCTAAACCATTAACATTCAAATCAATGCAAACTTTTAAACACATGGAAGATTTCTTTTTTAAAATAAGATCTTGCACTCAGAGCATTTTAAATACTTCTTCCGAAAATTACAATGTGTTTAAAGAAAATAAAAAGCATACCTTTTTAGATCACACACTTTTCCTCCGATCAAAACTTGCCTCCTACTTCCACTATTCAAGTACTTTCCTGTAAGGGTAAGTAAGGCTCCTCCTGATTTGGGACCATGAGTTGGGGAGATGTGGGTTACAGCTGGATTCTGTCCCCCCCCGCCCCAAAAGAAAGAAAACAGTGAAACTCGGCGTCATTTACTGTAGGTTAAAAATCCACTGGACAACCGTCGGGACTGAATTTTTATGATCTCATTTTAGTTTTGTCCTCATCTCGCCTCTTTACCCAGCAATCCTCTTCCGCTTCCCTCCTGGAGGCTGTCATTTTGCTACGCAATAGTTCCATCGTTATCAGCCGCCTTCTGGTTCCTCAACCAAATAGTTATTCTTCACATTTGAGCCTAGGAGTCAGTGTTGGCTGGCTGTTTAATAATAGGATCCTGACCCTGCTCTCTTTAAGAGCAGGAACCCTGGATGATATTCCCTCTCTAACCCAGTGACACTAAAACCAATCAGCATTTAATGCAGGCAACAGGGGCCTCAACTGCCCACTAGAGAGCCATTGAGAGCCCTGTGTTAGTGGGAAGGCCTGCCGAATTCTGTGTCCCTCAGGCACTTCAGTAGCCAGCGGATCTTGGAGGCAGAAATCCCGCCCCCAAGAGCTGCCGACCAATCAGAAGCTGGGAGCTGTGCACTGCAGGCAGTGCCACTGGGGAATCATAGAGGCGCCAAGGCCTAGAATCACCAAATCACAGGTGAATGATGACACCACAGGGTTTGCGCAGTGCGGATCAGAGGAGTGGGGTCAGCAACAAGGATTGGGGGGGTGTGGAGGTCTTAGTTCTCAGTGGACCCCCTCTTCCCAATGCCGTGTCCCTCGATCAGGCACTGAGTGCATTTGAATGAGGGGGCTCCCTCAAACAACCCCGACTGGGTTTGCTGTTCGGGTTTCCCGCGTGGCCGCTGCCCCACCAGCCACTGGTTGAATATCAGCAGCGACAGGATGAGGCCCTTAAGTGGGATTTGCACATGAAAAGGCCTCAATTGGTGGTGGTGGGGCGGGCAGACTGTCTACAAGCCTTCCTGCCCCTGACTTAATCATGGCAGAGGCGGGAAGGGGACATGGATGCCCACCCACCAGCCTCCTGCACGAGTAAATGCCCCCCTGTCCAAACTTGCCAAAGGGGAGAGTATTGAATTCCGCCCATAACGTTTGTACTGCAGCTGCAGCCTAGATTAATTAGTTTAGCATAGATCAGAAAAATCCCAGATTAACTCCTGGTCAGATCAACTGGCTCCACTGGGCTAATTGACAGAACTATTAGGTAAGCAGTAATTCACAGCTTTACAGTTACGAGTTATTATAAAAACGCATTCAAATCATTCCTTATGAAAAATATCAACCAGAAAAGACTCAAGAAAATTCCCATGATAAAACATAAGAGGCAGCTGCAGCAACCATTGAAAAAAAGCAAAAGATATCAAGACAAAAAAAAAACTGAACATAAATAGAAATCTGTAGAGCCCTATCTTGTTCAAATTCCAATACTCTCTTTCTTCCTTCATGACAAACAATTTGAGCCATTAGACACGACGTCAATTTGCATGAAGCCAGTTTGCTCAAATGACGCCAGTTTTGTGACTGTTAAGATCAAAAGGCTTTAGAAGTTTCCGTCTCCCTTTAGTTTTCACACTCGACAGCTTTCAGCACTACCCACACATTTTTGAAATAACTGCCTAATGAGTGCACAACACCTGAGAAGTTTTCTCAAATTTTCATTGTGCAATCTTAATGTCTGGTGACAGCTTTGTGCTTGTTGATGCATGTACAAGTTTCAGAAGAAACCAAGAACCAATTTGTGAAAAGTAGATTGGTGGATATTCAAAGTGTGGATGTCTTTACAGATCAATGCAGGGATAAATGGATGACACTGTTAGCACATTTTTCTTCCTTGGGTGAGGACTGGGCCTGGATGGTGTGAAAGTGTTTTTAAAGTCTTATAAAAGTGCATGCAAAGCTGGGCCAGTGCCAATATGTTTCAGAAGAGAGTTTGGTCATTTTTAAATAATGATTAACACAATTAGGTCTCATTGTCACATTCTAGATGGTTAGAAACTCTTAACAAAAAATGAGCGGACTCCATGACTTACCACAAAATGGAAGCCGTACATTTGTGTTGTCAAACTTCTATTCAAAGTTAAATTAATATAGACGGGATTATAATCTTGTGTGTCATTGACTGCTTCTAATATGCACAGGAGTCTTCGGAAAGAAAAAGAGAAATTTGTTATCTGGCATTATAAGTCAGGAAACGTGACTCTAAATAGTATAGCTATTTTATTGTTTACATTTTACCAAGTTGATCAAATATTTCGGATACATTGGCTTGCTTCTACATTCCCATCCTTTTCTTGATAAAGCATTTTATTTCTCACTGTTAATTCAAGTCTAAAGTCTCCAATAAGGTGACCAGGCTTTTAAACAGCCACCAATACAAAATATTAGAAAATCACGCTGTACTACAAATATAAACAGAGCACAAAGAACCAGAATATATTGTAAATGTGATTCACAAGTAACCACTGTTAGTCTAGAATTACTTAAAAAATAAGTAACAGGAGGGGGGAAAAGGATAGACGGTACAGATACAGTGGCCGGAATTTTCCAGCCCCTCCCACCAGCAGCATCTTCCAGTCCTGCCGAAGTCAATGGACATTTGAATGGCTTGCTTCATCCGCTGCAGGGGGACCCACCACGGCAGGGCTGGAAAATCCCAGCCAGTGTCTCAAAACCAGCAACCTTGGGGCTGAGGCTGTGCTGGATTTCGGGTTGGGTGGTCGGTGCCATGGGCGGTTCCTGCCAAGCTGGGTCAGGTGGGGTCAAGGATGGCTTGGAGCACAGGAATAGATCAGCGTGCAAGCGACAAGGGGAACAATGTGTTAGTTCAGTGAACATCCATCTAGCAAATGGAAAAGCTGGAGCCAGTCTGTCTTCAGCATAGGTTTATTCCCAAAACTCAGTATAACATATGTGCAGACTACTTATCACATAGTTCCCCCTACACAGATGGAAACTGGTTCTTATATATGTGACCTAGCCTTTCCCCAATTGGTATCAGCTGCTCTTAATCACAACTAGAGCATGCACTCAGTTGTCACAGCATTTTCAATATTAACATAATTAGTCAGGCATCATACCGTACTATAATGTAGCGCCTAGCCGAATTGTCCAGGTAAACATTTTTTATTTTACTCAATTAAAATTGACGCATGCAACATTCTAAAAATGTCTGGTTTTCAGACAACTCCAGTTTTTGGACAGCCGGATTTAAAGCTGTGTACTGCATTAGCTAATCTCTATTTCCCTCCCTCCTTTCAAGGTGTTCAGCCTGGATTTTTAACCTGAGATGGCAGTGTGGTATATGGGGGTTCAGTAGGAAGGAAGCATCCATGATGGCATCACCATGAAACGTGACTAAACTGAACTCCTGGGCCTTATTTAAATGCTACCATGCTGACTCCTGCCCGAGCCCAGAGCGATGATGTGGTGGTTATGCAGCCAATGAGATTTTGGCTTCAGGCATTTGTCATTGGCAATCCAGGAGAATAGTCCCTGGCACAAAGATAAGTCTTTGGGGTTCCAATGGGAATTGTGGTTGGGGAAAGCCCAGAACAGGGAAGGCACAATGTTTCCTTGACAGACCGAGAGGAGCACATCCTGTCTCCTGGTTCACAAGCAGACATCTTATTTTTAAAAAATCAGTTAGCCGGGCCTTTCCCGGCCTTGGTTCATGTCTTCCACCAGCTTTCCCTACTGGCTCTGGCACTTGGCATTGCAGCTGCAATCCCGAGTTAACTTTATGGCAGGATCTGAAAGACGTCAGTAGATACCGATATTTTGATACTAAAGAGGCTCCCACCTGCATGGGGTGGGCAGCCTCATTACTCCCGAAAACCCGAGATTTAAAATGTTGGTGGCTACGAATGTGGGAGGAGCGGCCTACCGCCATTTTAAACACCGTCTACACCATTCCCAACAGGCAGGCCAAGTTAACATTGGGTCTGAAATGTCTCATACCCATATTGAACTCCAACTTGCAGCCCCAGCAGAAAGAGATAATATTAACTTGACTGTGGTAGATAGTTTTTAGCTTTGTTGCCACATCTGCATGCTAGCTCTCATGATCTGTAAGCCTGGGGCAAGACTTGTGGCCTGTACCAGTTATAATTTGTCTGCCAGTATACAAGATGTTATGGCAAGTGCTCTCTTACTTCCAATTGGATGTGATTCTCTTTTACCATGACTAAAAACACTGAAGCAGTTAGGATTTAGTCAGAATTGTATTCTTCTTGCCACACCTGTTCTTGTTGCTTTTGTTTGCCTCCAATTTGCAGGGAGCATTTCCAACTTCTATGGCAATCATTTTAGCACCTAGTTTTCCAGTTTTCAGTGCTCCAAAATCCTTCCCACAAATGGATAGTCTTGTTCCACCCTCGAAAGGCGCAGTTAGCGGGGAGATCTACAAGTATTTAAAAACAGTAAAATACAAGCTGTACCCGTTCACAAATTTATTGTTGTACAATTCCCTAAGTCAAAAAGATAAAAATGCAGTACAGAGAATTTCCAAACATTGATCGCTACATTTTTTATTTTTGGTTCCTGCTCCAAGCTCCGTTCTCAAGCTCCCAATTCCGTCCCTCTCCCTGGCAACGGTCTGAGATGAAACCAGTCTGTTTGCAACCTCTGTATTATATTTGTCCCCAAGATGAACTATTGGCCACTTTTTCATGCGATCACAAAGACCCTCAATTTCCACCTCTGCAACAGTGGGAGATGGTGATGCTGTGGTAATGTTAATAATCCAGAGACGCAGGCTAATATGTTGGGGACATGGATTCAAATCCCACTACAGCCGCTGGTGGAATTTAAGTTCAATTAATAAATCTGGAATATAAAGCTAGTCAGGAAACTATCATTGACTGTTGTAAAAACTCATCTGGTTCACTAAATCTTACCTGGCCTGGCCTACATGTGACTCCAGACCCACAGCAATGTGGTTGACCCTTAACTGCCCTCTGAAATGGCCTAGCAAGGATGGGCAACAAATGCTAGTCATGCCAGCGACACCCACATCCAATGAAAGAATAAAGAAAAACATGGCCTGACTTCACTCCTGTCTCACCTCATCTGCTGCTGAAACCCTCATTTGTGCTTTTGTTAGTTCTAGACTCAACTATATCAAAACTCTGCTGCCTCTGTCTTACTTGCACCAAGTCCAGTTGACCCATCACCCCTGTGCTCACTGAGCTACGGTGGCTCCCGATTAAGCAATGCCTTGATTTTAAAATTCTCATCCTTGGGTGGGATTTTCGGGTCATTGGGTGGATGCGGCAGGAAGGCCCCTGACCACGATTTCACGCTGGCTGGCCAGAGAGCTGCCTCAGGGGGCTGAAGAATTTTAAATGCAAAAATAAAGAGTTGGGAATTCAGAAAAAAATGTCCCCACGTGGGACTCACAGGTGAACATATACATAATAAAAATTATGTCAAAACATTTTAATTTTTAAAAAAAATTAATGCCAGAAACCTCACCCCGCCCGTGGTTGAGGTTTCCGCGAAAATGCAAAGGCCGCCTGGCTGATTCACCTCCCGCCAGCCGTAACGTTGGACAGGCAGAGAAAAATCTCCCTTAATTAATACTTTAATGGCCTTAATAGGCCTCTTAATTGTCAGGGTAATATGTAAACATACTGCAATTTAACATATTAGAGAGCTGCACTAGCTATAAAATACATAGGGCCTGCCCCCTCACCCCTGCTGGATGTGTTTTCGGTGGAGGCATGGACACGTAAAATATGAGGGGTGGGTAGCCTGCCGCCTTTCCGCCCACCCATAATACGGAAGATGTGTGGGCACTGAAACTGGCAGCCTGCCTGCCATTTTTAAATAAATAGTGAACTGTCAATCAAGCTTGTTACCAAGCCAACTGACCCCAATATTATGCTGCCCAAGCCATAATATGGTTAGTGTGGGCTGGCAGGCGGGAGTGGGCAGGCCACGTTTTGAACACATGGTTAAAAGGCGGGAAGAAAGGGAGGTCATCTTTCAGAGTATGCCTTTGTGCGCATCGGGGGCACATCCCCTCCCCAAGATGTTACCCCTCTCCGCGGGCCTTCAAAACCCACAACCCCCTCCCTCGATTGCCTGATATCTTTTTGCTCTAAAAGCAAGGGGCTTACCTGCCTCTGGGATCCACTGAAGTTCTGCTCAGGCCTCCTCACAGCCCCAGCAGCATCCACTACTCAGTTCGGGTGCTGCTGGGATCGCTAAGAGCTTCCGGCCACTGAAGGCAGAAGACCCACTCTCTTCCTGTGTAGTCCGCCTGCAGTGTGTTATGGTTGCAGGGTGGGCTATGTTTTGGGTGCACTGGCCGCTTCTTGCAACTGGGGATGGGGAGGGAGCAATACGACCCTCACCACCTGTGAAATCCAGCCCATAAAAATTATTTAAGGCCAGCAAATGTTCTTGACTGGACTCCAAATTTTAAAGCCTACATGAATGATTTTTAAAGAGTGACCCAAAACTTTACAAGATTTTTTTAAACCAAGCTTAAATGTGGGAGGAAGATTGGGAATTTAGTCGAAGGGCTTTTTGTAGCAAAGCACAAATATGATGAGAGTTAATCTATCTCACATACCACAGTAAATCAGATTAAGAGATGAGTTTTTCGACCATATTATCTTTCTGTTGGTGAAGTTGGAATTAAATGCACACTATGCATTTTTTATCAAAAATACTACAAATTTAGCGGGGATACAATCCAAGGAGCAACAAGTTAACTATTCATCTATTGTACTTTCATAAACAGCAGAAATTCTTACCTCACTGATGATAGGAGGGCAGATATTCTGGGCCCATTTCTGATTTGTACATTCCTGTACTCTGGAACACCTATCACCACACCACCCACAACGCATGAAGGAAGGAGCTGTTAAACACTTACTGCAGGATAAGAAATGGCCACACCCTGGGCCTATTAATGGTATTCTGCTTATCTGGCAAGGAAGAACATAGTAAATTTTTACAGTGCAATTTGTGAACAGTTGGGAATTCATTACGTCAATAAAAAAGCTTCTCTGACCCATTAGCTAATAGATAAGTAAACGGTTAATTTATCATACATTTAAAACTGAGTGGCCATATCATTCCAAATATATTGTGGCTACAGGTAGTGCTGTGAGGACCATATTAATGTACACTAGGACCTAATTTATACAGTGAGTCCCCATTTTAAGTCGCCTCATTTCACCTTAGCATCGTGGATACAATAGGGCTGGTACCAGTTTGCACAATTAATGTTGGGATTTCGCTCTAGCAACATTTTGCACTGAGACTCTCTCTTGCACCCCAACTTCTTTCCGCTCCCTGGCTTTCTCCCTCTCGTCGTTTTCCTTCCTGACTCACCTCCATGCCATTTCCCTGTCTGACCTTCCCAATCACAACTCCTCTCTCTCCCTGTCCCTGAGTGAGGGTGTAGGAGAGGGAATCAGGAGAAGAGGTGAGAGGGAGGGAGTGGGAGAGCAAAGCAGCAAGTGGGAGGGCTGGGGAGGGAAGCGGCGAATGGGAGAGGCAAGTGGCGAGTTGGAGGGTTGGGGAGGGAAGCGGCGAGTGGGACTGTCCAGGAGGGAAGTGGCAAGTTAGAGGGTTGGGTAGGGAAGCGGCAAGTGGGACAGTTGGGGAGGGAAGTGTTGACTGGCAGAGTCGGGGGGGCCGGGGAAACAGCGAATGGGCGGGTATGGCCGAGTAGTGGATAGTGTAGAGGATAGCCATAATCTCCAAAACGATATAGATGGGTTAGTGGTGGAGGGGGCGGTAAAGTGGCAGATGGATTTTAACATAGAGAAGTGTGAGATCATACATTTAGGGAGGTCAAACAGTTACAGGGATTGCATAATTAATGGGAATATACTAAGAGGGGTAGATGAAGTGAGAGATCTTGGCGTACAAGTACACAGGTCCCTGAAGGCAGCAGTTCAAGCAGACAAGGTTGTAAAGAAGGCATATGGAATGCTCTCCTTCATTGGCAGAGGTATAGAATATAAAAGTAAGGGTATAATGTTGGAATTGTATAAAACACTGGTGAGGCCACAACTGGAGTATTGTGTGCAGTTCCGGTCACCACATTACAGGAAGGACGTAATAGCTCTGGAGAAAGTGCAGAGGAGGTTTACAAGAATGCTGCCAGGGTTAGAAAAGTGTAGCTACGAGGAGAGATTGGATAGGTTGGGGTTATTTTCCTTAGAACAAAGAAGGCTGAGAGGTGATTTGATTGAGGTGTACAAAATTATGAGGGGAATAGATAGAGTGGACAGGATAAAATTGTTTCCCTTGATGGAGAATTCTAGAACCAGGGGACATAGATTCAAGATAAGTGGCAGAAGGTGTAGGGGGAACATGAGGAAGAACTTTTTTACGCAGAGAGTAGTGGGTGTCTGGAATTAGCTGCCCAAGTTGGTGGTAGAGGCAGAAACTCTAAACTCTTTTAAAAAGTACCTGGATCTGCACCTAAAGTGCTGTAAGCTGCAGGGCTATGGGCCGGGTGCAGGAAGGTGGGATTTGAAAGGGCACCTGGGTGTCCTTGGGCTAGCATGGACAAGATGGGCCGAATGGTCTCCTTCTGTGCTGTAACATTCTATGGTTCTATGGTATGGGAGCAAAGTGTCGACTGGGAGAGTCGGGGAGGGATACAGCGAGTGGGAAGATCCAGGAGGGAAGCGGAAGGTGGGAGAATCGGGAAAAAAAGAGGCAAGTGGGAGAGCCGGGGTGGGGAGCGGCAAATGGGAGAGTTGGGGAGGGGAGCGGAAGGTGGGAGAGTTGGGGAGGGAAACAGAAGGTGGGAGAGTCGCGGTTGGGGGTTGGGGGGGGGAAGCGGAAGGTGGGTGAATCGGGAAAGGAAGAGGCAAGTGGGAGAGCCGGGGTGGGGAGCGGCGAATGGGAGAGTCGGGGAGGGGAGTGGAAGGTGGGAGACTCGGGGAAGGGAGCGGAAGGTGGGAGAGTCGGGGAGGGATTCAGTGAGTGGAAGTGTCAGGGAGCAGGAGGGAGAGGAGGAGGGAAGTGATGAATGGGAGAATTGAGGAGGGAAGTGGAGAGTGGGAAAGTCGGGGAGCAGGAGGGAGTGGGGGAGGGAAGTGATGAGTGGGAGAATCGAGGAGGGAAGAGGAGAGTGGGAGAGTCAGGGAGCAGGTGGGAGTGGGGGAGGGAAGTGATGAGTGGGAGAATCGAGGAGGGAAGAGGAGAGTGGGAGAGTCGGGGAGCAGGAGGGAGAGGGGGAGGGAAGTGATGAGTAGGAGAATCGAGGAGGGAAGAGGAGAGTAGGAGAGTCGGGGAGGGATGCAGCGAGTGGAAGAGTCGGGGAGCAGGAGGGAGTGGGGGTGGGGGGGGGGGGGAAGAGGCGAGTGGGAGAGTCGGGAAGCAGTGAGGGGGAGAGGCAGTGAATGGGAGGGAGCAGAGAGGGAAACGCTGAGCAGGAGGAAGATGGCCAGCAGGAGGGAGTAGGTAAATGGGAGGTAAGTAGAAAGAGTTAGCGTATTTTTTATATATTTTGAAATTTGTCTTATTCTAAAAGTTATTTAATTTACAAATATAGGAATTTAAGATTGTACAGTATTTCAACTTACTGGATGTAATGTTTTAATGTTTTTCTTCTCATGAGACAAGTCCTACAGAACCTAACTAAAGCTTTTGCATTGGTCAGAATGGGAAAATCTGATTTGCTTAAAGTTGTTTCACTTAAAGTTGCTCTTTTCAGGAACGCAACCACCACATTAAGCTTGGAATTACATGACAAGCCCAAATGTACTTAACCTTCCCTACTGGGAAGCTGCAACAGATAAATCCAGAATTTTCTGGAACTGGATATCTTATAGCATGCCCCGTTCATTAGATTTTTTTTCTCCCCTCACCCTTAAACTGGAAAAAGTTTTGTAATGTAAATTGCTAGAAGGTGTGAGCTGATCATGGCATGGCAAGGTCAACGTGTATCTGGGACCTGAGTGAATGATGGGGCCAATAGTCTATCTCCTTAACCATTGAGATTTAAGGATAGAGAATGAAACAGATAAGGAGGGTGAATTAGAGTGAGCAAATTAGAGTCAAATTAGGCACAGAATGAGAAATAATGAGAGGGAAGGATTGAATTGAGAGAAAAAGAGATAAGGGAAAGAAAAAGCATGAAAAAGTTAGCATTTTTCATTTTAAATTTTAAAAATTTCTAAGAGCAATTTAATACCTTCAGGAATGAAACATCATAATTTGATAAAAGCAAAAAACTGCGGATGCTGGAAATCCAAAACAAAAACAAGAATACCTGGAAAAACTCAGCATAATTTGACTTTTGTTCCCCTTCTGGGCCAAATAGGTTGAGTGGAACTGCAGGAACATAAATCTCTTCATAAAAAGGGTCATTATGTTGTTTAGTAACTTTCTGCAGCAAGTTTAATTTGTTTTAACAGTGCGAATGAAGCAATTTCTCAAAAATTGTGGGAAAGTTGATGGTAAGCTGCTGTTTTCACAAGGTTAATGATGAAGCAGTGTAAATTGTTCAATTTGTGGCAATTCACAACTCAGTCTCTTGCTACAAATTGCTGGGCTATTTACACATTATTAATCGTATTAAACTCACTGCTACCTTCGCAGCAAATTCTGGACCATGGTAAAAACCATTTGTGCCTTTAGACATCATGGAAGATGAACTGGTGCTGTTGTATTCATGGAAGTCAAATGAACTAGTCATCATGTCACATTGTGACGAAAGCAAATATTTGAAGGTGAAGGTGAAAGAATCTTAAGAAATCACTTTTTCATGTGATACCGTATTACAATCAAAGCAAAATGTACCTTTTTCCCTGTGATGACAATTATGTAGCCTTCTTCAGATCCAGATTGTTCAACTATTACTTCAGGAGATACCGAGCTGGAATCCAGCTGGAAATTTACATGGGGCATTGATCGCTCAGTTCGGGAAAGCACCACCTGCAATGATAACATATAAAGCAACTTTCAAACATTTTCAGAATTGGTCAGTGTTCTATCTGCCATAAGTAATCACTAATGCAATGATATCAAAAGGCAAATTCATCATGACTGCAATGCCAGAATGACTTCACCAGAGGAGGAAAATAATTGTGAACATTTACATTGATGTAAAAAGGTTTGTGAGCCTGTGGAAACAACTTACTGTCTTCTATCATTCAACATAATGAGCTAGTTAAAATCACTGTTATGGATTGATTCACTTGTCATAAGGCAAATTTACTCCATACAAGCACCCACAAGTATCTATTGCATGAAAGTAAAGCAGCTCCACCTTTGCAATCACTGTAACTACCTCTGAGTACAAATCGAGAAATCATGTCCAATGTGGTAAGGGGTCATGATGGTGTAATTAGTCATGGAAACCTCATATGTGTCTGCAGGAGAAGATGGTAAACCACAGCCAATGAAGGAGGAAAGGACAGGGGAGTTTCAGCGATGCAACTTGAGTGAAGTGGCAGGTGATGCTGAAATGGATGGACATGTCCCAACTGGGAGTTCATCAATTTCTTTCCTGCCTTGGTCCTAGTCTTGGTCACTGAATATAAAAAGGTAAAGAACCTTGCTAAGCAGTTGAAATGGACAATTAAACCCATTTCTAGTGGTTAATTTATTAATTTGTCTTTGTATTCGTCCCTCTTGTCTGTTTCAGTGGATTTTGTTCCTCTTCCATCTTGCTACTGCCTGAAATTGGGGAGATAGTTTGATTGAAAACTCCTCACGCATCCCACCCCTACCATCACCGCCCCACCCCCCACCCCACCCCGGGCCCCAACCGCCCAGCACCGCTGTAGTTAAACCCTTAAATTGGCAAGTTCCAGCATTGGTTGATCCAGCATTGGTTGATCCAGCCATGTTCTGATTCTGTTTGTATAGCAACTAAATCTAAGACATAATAGTTTGCTGACATTAAGTCTCAGGTCAAGATGATCGTACAAAGCAAAATCAAATTTGTTTCACTTGAAATCAATGTTTAGCTGATCAGAGGCTAACCTTTCACAGAATCTGCAAAAAGCAGCTTGTCTGACACTCCGTCACAACCCCAAGAATTGGCATACCCAGTCACATCAACCTGGCGGGGAATATATGGATGGTGAGTATGAGGTGGAATCACTGAGCATTACTGAGCATGTGCAGGAGCAGCAAGAGAAGGAAGCAGATGAGGCCCCTGCTGTAGTTGAACAGGCAGTGGAGTTTGATTGTCATAGCATTACATTTAAAAAAAACAAATGCTTCCAAAGATAGATTGCTGCAGTCATTAGAAAGTCTGCTAAACAACTTCTGCACCATGATGACAAATGTTGAGTAATCCAACACCTGCAAGTAAGGATGCTGATTTATGGTATTAAAAGTACAGAATCAGCCTGGAAGTGAGTGGGTGTTACAGGATCATCTGCTGCTCAGCCCCTCACTGCAGAGCCCTTGTTAACAGTCATAGGTTCGCTTATGAATACTTCTACTGCTGCAACACAGACCTTGGCTGCACTATGACAAACTCCACTGACTGACTCACACAAGGGTGGCTCAAATAAAGAATGAAACTGTCCGCTATACATCTGGTCAATACTATCCAACTACTCTGAAACCCATGGGCAGAGGTGGCAGAGAGGCTGAGACAAAGGATCTTTGGACCTGTGTGTTGGAGGGCTATGCCCATATTTCCAGTTAGCTGCGTCTTATGGAGTGCTAGACCCAGAACAATTGGCCCTCTAGACATATGCGGTAATTTAATACCTTTGTACCAGAGTACTTCACATGAAACATTGACAAAATCAGTTAAAAACTATGTATTTTCCATAATTATCAAAAGGTATTATTTTTGTTTCTGTCATATTTTGGAATGTTACAGAAACAAGCATTGAATATGTCATCTTAGGCCAAAAGGTTCCTGATTCAATTCCCAGGTGACACTGAGTTAACTGGTCTGATAGAAGAGGTTATAATTCTCTGTGTCCTGGATAAGGACAGGGTGTCCCAACAGTTGAACAGTCCACCCAAGATTTGTTGTCTAGGCACTGAAATGAAGAAATGGTCACTTGGGCAAGATGTCCTACAAAGGGTGTGGAAGGGTCTGCACCATTTACAGCCCCAGGAATGTGCCGGATGCCAAATCTCCAGGATACCCTGGTGTTGGAAATAGTGTAGAGCTCATCCATGCCCTCTTTTTAAATGGTAATGAAGCCCCACCTGATTCCATCAGGAGCTTCAGATGCTCATCCCAAGGTACAGAAAAGATTCATGGAAATAGTTCCAGAGGCAAGAACTTCTGCTACTATGGATACATTGGAGAGGCTGGAGCTGTTCTCCTTGGAGAAGATTGAGAGGAGATTTGATAGACGTGCTCAAAATCACGGGGGGCCTGGACAGAGTAAAAACTTTTTTTTAAATGCAGAGAGTGGTTAGGATCTGGAATGCGCTGCCTGAGCGTGTGGTGGAGGCAGATTCAATTGAGGCCTTCAAAAGAGAATTGGGTATTTATGTGAAGAGAAAAAAATTGCCTCTGCCTGAAATTGGTGAGATGGTGTGATTTAAATACCCCGCCCCACCCCACCCTGCTGCAGTTAAACCCTTAAATGTACATAGAGACTTGGAACGTTAACTCTGTTTCTCTCTCCACAGATGCTGTCAGACCCTGCTGAGTTTTTCAAGCATTTTCTGTTTTTATTACCTTAAATGTACAAGTTGCAGTAATGGTTAATATAGCCATGGTCAGGTTCTGTTTGTATAGCAACTAAATCTTAGACATCATTATTTACTGACATTAAGTCACAGATGTAATGTAAAATCAAATTTGTTTCAATTGAAATCAGAATGGAACAAGCATCACAGATGATTAGCCAAAACATTTCAATTATAGACTGATGCCTAAAATTGGGCTTGTTCTCTGGGTTCAATATAATGTCTTGCTTCGCCTGTAAGCAAAGCACCGCAAGGGTTACTTCAGTTTGAAAGCATTTTTTATTGGCATTGTAAACCTGAACTGTGCCAAAGAATGGTATACCTCTGGTTCATACTTGTAATTCAAGCCCACAACATTTCAGACAGTAATTATGCCAGAAGGAGCTGCATTTTAAAGCTAGAGTCACCTTAGGTCCTGAAAGCATTTTACCTCTGCCAATGTGTCTGGTCCCGAACAGTGACTATAATCGTGAGCTTTTCTGCCATGTACATAATTTAAACTCAAGGGGTCACATGTAAAAATTAAGGACAAGAAATGAAAATTGGAAATGGTTAGTCAGTATGTGAAGTAGATTACTGGCAAAGGTGATGGGACAAGAAACTTTAATGGGCTTCAAGTCGGAATTAAACAGATCCATGTTAACAAATGGGATTCAGGTATATCACAAAGACCCCAAGTGAGTGCTGTGGATAGGGTGGGCTAGATGGTCCAAAGATCTTCTCCTGTTTCATCCTAGTACCATGGAGGCAATTTTAACCCCCCCAAAATGGGCAAGTTCAGGTTGGGATGGCAGAGAGGAGGGAGTTAAATTGTTAAAAATCTGAATTCCTACTCCTACTCGTCTCCAGCCTGCCCACTTCCTGTTTTAATGGAGCTGGAACAGGGGCAGGTGACCAACTGTGCAAAAATTTAACACAGGATGATGAGGTTTCTCAGGCCTTGGGAGACCTGTCAGCTGAACCAAATTGAGGGAGTACTGGAATCAGCTCCAGTCCAAATCCCTAACCCTTTCTGACTGAACACCCCACCTCGACAATTACAACATTCCCCATAAAACCTTCAATCTCCCCATACTGCTGAGCTCTCCCCAGCACCCTCCCACAAGGCCTCAAACCCCACACTCCCAGGTCTTCTATCCCACCCCAGTTCCCTGATCTGCCCCCACCACCCCACTGTCCTAACAGTTCATTATGCCCTCCTCAGATTTGGACCTCACCCCACATCCTGAGAACCAGAGGCTCTCAACCACCACCTCAGGATCACTCACCCCTCCAATCGGGGCATGGACTTACCTGGCCCTGCAGCCTCCTCTCAACTACCCTGTCCAAATGGATGCCAAGCCTGCCTATCAGGCTAGTTTCTGGACAGGGAATAATGTTATTTGCACACTGTGGAGCTTAAGCCCCATAACCCGTGATGCAACCTTGACTTGCAGGCTTCCTGCATTCAATTGGTCCACATCCCACTCCCACCGACTGGGTCAAGAAAGTTAAGTTTCCTGCTACATTACTAAAGTTCAGATTCCACCCCATTTTGTTCCCCACCTCTCTTGGTAAAGTGGGAGGTTGAACTCAACTCCCAATACTCTCTGCCACCATGGAGTTGCGATTGAGGTTTAGTGCCACACCAAGCTTCTCAGTGCTTTAAATCCTCAAAAATCCTCAAAGCAGATTTTATATTATTAATATTGCATCTTGAATAAATCAAAGTAGTCTTTGAATACAATGTTTGTTGCTTGCAACCCACCTTCAAGAAGGTGATTTTACCAACTTAAGACATTGCAAGAGAAACACTCCTGGTAAATCAGTCACTTCATATTTGTATTAACTGTACTCTATGTATGAAAATGGTCTATTTTTTAAAAAAACTGGTTTTTGAGTTTTAATCAATAGCCTTTGTAAGATTCTTCCTATTAATTTCCATTTTATTTTGTTAAGAACTCCTTGTACTTACCTCTGCACAAACTATGCACCAGTCAAGCCTCTACATGTCTTTCTTCTTAGATAGAAAGCATATATGACATCTCAACCATTACTTAGATTGAGCAATAAACATTTCTTTCATCAATTCTTCTAGTTTTTTGATGCCCTGAGTTATATGGAGGGGGCAGCAATCATTCATCCAAAACCATAGAGCCAAAACTGTGTGCAACATTGTGGAAGACCACTGAGTCCTCCAGTGCATCATAAATCTCCATGCCCTCTCTATGTTAGGTCAAAATTAATCCCACAGTCTTTCTTTCTCCCCACATCCTGTATCTTTTTCTGCTTCAATTATTTAGCCATTTTCCATTTAAACGATGCAAAGCCTGTGCCTTAACTACTCCCTGGTCCATGATCCAAAAATTTCACGTAACTTATATCTTTATGCTTTCTTTGTGCTAATAATCCTAAATTGATGATCCCTCATTACTGACTTTCTAACCAGAGAAAATAATCTTTCCCAACCATTTTATCAAAGCCCTTCATAATTTAAAAAATCTATTAAATTTGATCATAACCTTCCTTGTGCCCAGCATCCCAAGTCTCGCCTCATAACTATGGATTCTTATCCGTATTATCATTCTAAAAAAATCTAACGCTTTAAATGCCCTTCCTATAATGAAATGGCCAAACTCCACACACTAATTAGTGGCCTAACTGTTATCTTGTACTAATTTATCATACGCTCCTATTTTTTACTCTATGCCCCTATTTATAGAATCCAAAAAGTGAATTCACTTTACAATTACATGCATTTACCATGAATTGATTTCCCTTCACCTGTATTTTCAGGGAATTATGTATTTGCACCCCTAGGTATTTGTCTTCCATGACACACATCACTTTTCATTGTCTGTCTCTGGAGCGTCTGCTCCCATTCTCTGTTTTCCTTCTCAAAGTGCATACTTCATATTTGTCTGTACTATATTGGACTGTAATCTCTCTGTCCATTCCACTAATCTTCCATGGTTTCTGCAGTTCTCAATGTTATTTGCTGAACTTTGTGTAGTTAGCAAATTTCAACATTGTGTTCCCTATGACCAAATCCAAGTCATATACAGAAGAGGAGAACATAAAAGTAGACCCAGCACCATTCTTTTGAGTACACTACTCTCAACCTTTCACAAATTTGAGCAACACTCATTAACCTTTAACTTTTAGTGTTTAATTGACTGCCACTTCTCTTCCAGGAATGCCCACCTTGAAGAAGTACTGCTCTTCTCTCCGACAGGATTTCCGCTTGTCTTTTTTGCCCTGTTCACCTTCATTGCTTTCCATTTCTCTCCTGGTGTTTGACAAGGTGCTTACTAAAATTCGCTTTCACAGCCATATGTCCTTCCTCAGTGACTGTCTCCATCTCCGCCTTACCCCATGTGGATTCCAACTGAAGTTCCATCCCTCATGTTTCGAACCTACCCAGGATTACAGGTATCTCCGGGACATACAACGCTCCTCGGACTGCTGTTCTTGTCGCATCCTGAGATCCACACTCAGTGCCATGCGCCGCTATTATGAACACACTCGACCTCTCCCTCCAACAGCACCGACTCACCCTATCTCTAAGCTGTCCTTGCCCCCAGTTTCATTTTATTCTTCGCCTCATCCGATGCCTTAACAAGAAACTTTGTCTCTTTCTTTCAAGCGTAAAGGAACGCAAGTTCCAACAACTCACTGATACCAACACCCATCCAGGACCCTCAACCCCTGCCCGTCCCTCTGACCCCATCCTGTCTTCCAATCCCAGCCCTGGCCGGGTATTCACCATAACCCCTGACCTTCCCCTCTCTGATGCTGAACGTTCAGTGCTCAGCAAAGGACTCAGTTTCATACCCTTATGCTCTCATCTCAATGAATTTCGGGCTCGGCACGATGCTGAACTCTTCTTCCGCCGCCTTCGTCTCCGTGCTCACTTCTTTGGGCAGGAGTCCTCCCCCCATTCAACGAATCCTTTCACCTGCCTCCAATATTCTCCCTCCACCTGGACCCCTCCCTCTCGATTCTTACCTGCTCTTGATCTTTTCATTGAGAGCTGTTGGGGTGGCATCAGTCATCTCAATTTCTCTGCTCCTCTCACCCATTCTAACCTGTCTGTGTCTGAACTTGCCGCACTCCGTTCTCTCAGGTCCAACCCTGACTTTGTCATCAAACCTGCTGACAAGGGTGGTGCTGTTGTTGTCTGGTGTACTGACCTCTAACTCACAGAGGCTGAGCGCTAACTCAAAGACACTTCCTCCTACCTCCCCCTGGACCATGACCCCACCACTGAACATCAAGCCACTGTTTCCAGGACTGTCACTGACCTGATCTCCTCTGGAGATCTTCCCTCCACAGCTTCCAACCTCATAGTTTCCGTGTCAGATCGTGTCAGCCTGTTCCTGCCCCAGGGAACTCATTTCTTGCTATCTTGACTCCATTCTCTCTCTCCTTGTCCAGTCTTTTCTCACCTACATCTGCCATGCCTCTGATGCCCTACATCATATCAACAATTTCCAGTTCCCTGGCCCTAAGCGCCTCCTCTTCACCATGGACATCCAATTCCTCTACGCCTCCACCCCCCACCAGGATGGTCTGAGGGCTCTCCGCTTCTTCCTCGAACAGAGACCCGAACAATCCTCATCCAACGCTACACTCCTCCATCTGGCTGAACTTGTTCTCTCACTGAATAATTTATCCTTAAACTTGTCTCACTTCCACCAAATAAAAGGTGTGGCTATGGGTACCTGCATGGGCCCCAGTTATGCCTGTTTCTTTATGGGGTATGTGGAACATTCCTTGTTCCAGGCCTACTCAGGCCCCCTCCCACAACTCTTTCTCCGGTACATCGATGATTACTTCGGTGCTGCTTCATGCTTTCACCTGGACCTGGAAAAATTTATTAATTTTGCTTCCAATTTCCACCCCTCTATCGCTTTCACATGGTCCATCAGTGACACTTCCCCTCCTTGACCTCTCTGTCTCAATTTTTGGTGATAGACTATCCACCAATATTCATTACAAGCCTACCGACTCCCACAGCTACCTCGACTACAGCTCCTCACCCCTGCTTCCTGTAAGGACTCCATCCCAGTTCCTTTGCCTCCGTCGCATCCATTCTGATGATGCCACTTTCCAAAACAGTTCCTCTGACTTGTCTTCCTTCTTCCTTAACCAAGGTTTTCCACCTACGGTGGTTGACAGGGCTCTTAACTGTGTCCGACCCATCTCCCGCGCATCCGCCCTCACACCTTCCTCTCCCCCCCAGAACCATGATAGGGTCCCCCTTGTCCTCACTTATCACCCCACCAGCCTCTGCATTCAAATGAACATCCTCTGCCATTTCTGCCAACTCCAGCATGATGCCATCACCAAACAGACCTTCCCTTCACCACACCCCCGTCGGCATTCCGTAGGGACCGTTCCCTCCAGGACATCCTGGTCCCTCCTCCATCACCCACTACATCTCAACCTCCTCCCATGGCACCTTCCCATGCAATCGCAGAAGGTGCAACACCTGCCCCTTTACTTCCCCCTTCCTCACCGTCCAAGGGCCCAAATACTCTTTTTAAGTGAAGCAGCATTTCACTTGCACTTCCCTCAATTTAGTCTACTGCATTCGCTGCTCCTAATGCAGCCTCCTCTATGTTGGAGAGACCAAACACAGACTGGGTGACCACTTTGCGGAACACCTTCGGTCTGTCCGCAAGCATGACCCAGACCTTCCTGTCGCTTGTCATTTCAACACACCACCCTGCTCTCATGCCCACATGTCCGTCCTTGGCCTGCTGCAATGATCCAGTGAAGTTCAATGCAAACTGGGGGAACAGCACCTCATCTTCCGACTAGGCACTTTACAGCCTTCCGGACTTAATATTGAGTTCAACAACTTCAGATCATGAACTCTCTCCTCCTTCCTTACCCCTTTTTGATCACCTTTTTTCTAATTATTATTATATATTTTTATATATATATATTTTCTTTTCCCATCTATTTCTATTATTATTTTTAAAATGTATTTCCATCCATTTTTTTATCTTCACCTTTTAGCCTATTTCAATCCCCTCCCCCCACCCCACCCCCACTAGGGCCATCTGTCACTTGCTCATCCTGCTTTCTACCCTTAATGTTACCATTAGCACATCCTTTAGCTAATATCACCACCGTCAACACCCCTTTGACCTTTTGTTTATGACATCTTTGGCAATCTCTCCTTTGCCTCCACCTATCGCTGGCCCTCTATCCAGCTTCACCTGTCCAACCCTCCCTTAAACAGCTTATGTGTCACCACATTTCTATTTCTCTTTAGCTCTGATGAAGAGTCATACGGACTCGAAACGTTAACTCTGTCTTCCTCTCCACAGATGCTGTCAGGCCTGCTGAGTTTTTTCAGCAATTTTTGTTTTTGTTTCTCATTAACTTTAACACAGGTTCCTGACCACCAACTGACTTTCTAAACTTGCTGCTACATTTTCTCTTCTACTATGGACCTGAATGTTTGCATAAATCATCCTGGCAGACACCTGAACAAGTATCTTCTGAAAATCTTTTGTAATCCCTTTTATCTATGGAGACATGCATTTCAAAATGCTCACTAATTTTATCTTGGATCAAGGATACTGGAATTACAACAGCAATAGAGGAGGGCAGAATTGGAGAGATTAATCACACAAGGAAATGTTTCACCCAAAACTGAATTAATGAAGCTCTACCTCGACATACAAGTTTATCAGTCATGCTTTCTTATGTCTTTAAAGAGTGATTCATTGGTTAAGGGCAAATTTAACAGCCTTTATTTATTCACCTGTTAAACAATTGCCAAATCTGTTAAGCATTTTAACTGCTGGAAAGACCAAAGATTCAGCTATGTGATAAAGAAAGAGTTGCATTTATAAGAACCGACCACCTCTTCTGTGAAAGATAACATTTCTGATTTCTGTTTTGTTTACGAGGAGATGCTTAAAGGATTCAACATATCAATTTAAAGTTTCACAGCCCCAGAGCCCTAGGCGTACTTAAATATTTTTGGAGAAAGCTTTCGAATCGATCGAATAGTTGTAGACATACACTAGTTTAAATTAATAAATCTAAATATTTATATATCAGACTAGAGTTGCCTTTGATCACCGAAGATTAATAACCACTCGGCACGAAATCCTGAAACCATTGCCAGAATTCTGTGGCTAATAACAAGTTGGAAATTACTAGCTTTTTATTTGAATGATCTTTATATGTGAAACCATGTGCCCCATAGAACCTTTTATTAAACTAACGTGTTTATTTCCTGTTTAAAAAAGAAATAACTTGCATTTATATCATGCTTTTCATGACCTCAGGGCCTCTCAAGGCACTTCACAGCCAATGATGTACTTTTTAAAGTGTAGTCACTGTTGTAATGTAGAACATACGCCAACCAATTTACAGGCAAGGTTCCATAAATCCAGCAGTGAGATAGCAACCAGGTAATCGCTTTTAATGACGTTTGTTCCCAACAAGAAAACTTCCTTGCTCCTCTTCAAATACTGCCATATGGTCATTGGACCTGAGAGGCTGATAGGGTTTAACATCACATCTGAAATATGACACAACAGGCAGTGCAGTGCTCCCTCAGTACTGTACCAGAGGGTAAAGTATATGCTCAAATCTATGGAGTTGAATTTATCCTAACTGGTATACATTGTCCTTATCCTGTTCTTTCACTGCTAGATGAGTCAATATTAACTCTGCCTACATCTTTTGAGCTCTAGTGCTGTATTTTCCTTCTGGTAATTTACTTTAATTTAAATGTTCAAAAATAAATTACTATGACATGCAAATCCAAAACTACTAAACGGGCTCCTCTGAAATCAATGATAGGTACCAAGAGAGTAACTGTAACCCCCAAAAATGGGTGGATTGGGGCGGGTGGGATGCTAAAATGTAAATAAATCTCAAACCAAAACCCAATCTGCCTCATATATGCCCACTTGGGTTTTAATTTGGGAGGTTTGCTCATTTAAATATTTTAATGAGGCTGCTCAGGTTTTATCTCTCTTCCATCTTTAACTTTAGTCAGTCGTGTTTCCTGAGCCTTAGAAAACCCAGCATCTAAAGGGAGGCAAGGGCTGCTGCATTTCCACCCTGTTCGTGGTCCAACAGGAGCAGGGCTACTTTCCCTGGCTCCACAAACAAACCTGTTTCCTACTTCACACAATTTGACCTTCCCCTTGCCTCATGATCAGAACCCCATCCCCCTTCATCACAGATCCCCATGAACCACGCCCCCCCACTATCTCTGTCCTGATCTCTGTGACCCCACTGTGATCACCCCCAACTCTTCAAACCATGCTCTACTCCATCCCATTCTTTATGATCTTTACCCCAAGAAACTTACCTGATCCTGGGCTGCAGCCTTTTCTGGAAGTTTCCAACAGGGAGCCAAGTCTGACAACTCCATGGGGCTTAGGGAAAAGTCAGACCAGAACTCCTTCCCCTGCTTACTAATCCTGCCTCAGTAAATAGCAGTGCCCATACCTCCAGGGATAGGTGGTATTTATGTTAGAGTGAAGAATGAGACTAGCTGGAGATTTGTGAATATTGGCATTTGTTATGTGGAAGCTACTGGACTGGAGGTACCAGTATTTGGAAACAACCAATGTAAGTCAGGCAGCAAAACAGACACAGGCAATAAAAAACCCATTATTCTTACAGTAAAATAATGGAATTGGTCATCAGGAGAAAATGTTAGGTTTCATAGACAGTAATAACCCAATAAATAAGTCAATATGGGCTCAGAAGGGAAAGATTCTGCCTGACCAATTTCCTCAGCTTTCTTGAGGCAGTGACAACCAAGTGAACTGTAGAAAACCTTTCCAATGGGCAGTTAACAAAATTCCATGTGAAAATTAAGTTCAGAGCCATGGGGATTCAGAGTAAATGTTAGGGTTGGATTTTAAATTAGCTGAAGTATAATAAGTAGTGGGTACTTGACAGAATACTTGGACTGGGAATGAAATACTGTGCAGAATGCACAGGGCTTGGTGTTGAAACCATTATTGTTTCCAATTGACATCAAAAAGAAAAGTGAAGCATTTGTAAGGGCTAGAAGGCTGGGAACAGATGAAACCCGTGGAGAATATAAAGAAAGTAGGAAGGAACTGAAGCAAGGAGTCAGGAGGGCTAAAAGGGGTCATGAAAAGTCACTGGCAACTAGGATTAAGGAAAATCCCAAGGCCTTTTATACATATGTAAAAAGCAAGAAGGTAGCCAGGGAAAGGGTAGGCCCACTCAGGGACAGGGGTGGGAATCTGTGTGTGGAGCCAGAAGAAATGGGAGAGATACTAAATGAGTACTTCTCATCAGTATTCACCAAAGAGAAGGACTTAGCGGTTGATTTGTCTAGGGAAGAGTGTGTAGGTGGCCTGGATCATGTTGAGATCAAAAAAAAGGTGTTAGGCGTCTTGAAGAATATTAAGGTGGATAAGTCCCCAGGGCCGGATGGGATCTACCCCAGAGTACTGAGGGAGGCAAGGGAGGAGATTGCTGGGGCCTTGACAGAAATCTTTGTATCCTCACTGGCTACGGGTGAGGTCCCAGAGGACTGGAGAATGGCCAATGTTGTTCCACTGTTTAAGAAGGGTAGCAGGGATAATCCAGGAAATTACAGGCCGGTGAGCCTTAAAGTGGTAAAGAAATTATTGGAGAAGATTCTTCGTGACAGGATTTACTACCATTAGTGAGAGGCAGCATGGTTTTGTGAAGGGGAGGTCGTGTCTCACTAACTTGATTAAGTTTTTCGAGGAAGTGACAAAGATGATCGATGATGGAAGGGCAGTGGATGTTATATACATGTATTTCAGTAAGGCCTTTGACAAGGTCCCTCATGGCAGACTGGTACAGAAGGTAAAGTCGCACGGGATCAGAGGTGAGCTGGCAAGATGGATACAGAATTGGCTTGGTCAAAGAAGACAGAGGGTAGCAGTGGAAGGGTGCTTTTCTGAATGGAGAGCTGTGACTAGTGGAGTTCCGCAGGAATCAGTGCTGGGACTTTTGCTGTTTGTAGTATACATAAATGATTTGGAGGAAAATGTAACTGGGCTAATTAGTAAGTTTGCAGACGACACTAAGGTTGGAGGAGTTGCAGATAGTGAAGAGGATTGTCAAAGGATACAACGGGATATAGATCGGTTGGAGACTTGGGCGTAGAAATGGCAGATGGAGTTTAATCCGGACAAATGCGAGGTAATGCATTTTGGAAGGTCTAATACAGGCAGGAATTATACAGTAAATGGCAGAACCCTTAAGTGCATTGACGGGCAGAGGGATCTGGGTGTACAGGTCCATAGGTCACTGAAAGTGGCAACGCAGGTGGATAAGGTAGTCAGGAAGGCATATGGCATGCTTGCCTTCATTGGCAGGGGTATTGAGTATAAAAGCTGGGAAGTCATGCTGCAGCTGTATAGAACCTTGGTTAGGCCACACTTGGAATATTGCGTGCAATTCTGGTCGCCACATTACCAGAAGGATATGGAGGTGTTGGAGAGGGTGCAGAGGAGGTTTACCAGGATGCTGCCTGGTCTGGAGGTTATTAGCTATGAGGAGAGGTTGGAGAAACTCAGATTGTTCTCACTAGAGCGACGGAGATTGAGGGGCGACTTGATAGAAGTTTACAAAATTATGAGTGGCATGGACAGACTAGATAGTCAGAAGCTTTTTCCCACGAAGAGTCAAATACTAGGGGTCATAGATTTAAGGTGAGAGGAGAAAACTATAGAGGAGATGTGCGGGACAAGTTTTTTACGTAGAGGGTAGTGAGTGTCTGGAATTCGCTGCCAGAGGTGGTGGTGGAAGCAGGTACAATAGCGGTGTTTAAGAGGCAGCTTGACAAGTACATGAATAGGGTGGGAATAGAGGGATACGGACCCCGGAAGTGCAAAATGTTTTAGTTGACGGGCAATATGATCGGCACAGGCTTGGAGGGCCGAAGGCCTTTTCTTTGTTCTTTGTTCTAATGACAAGAATTCAGAAACTCAAATCAGGCAAATTTGTAGGGGATGCTAAACTAGAGGTGATGATAAAATTGGAGGAGGTAATGTGCAGAATGGGCTGGATATAATATATATTAGAAACAAGGGAACTGGCGCAATGGGGGAAACTCACTATGCTTTTGAATTTCTATGATTTAAAGAATTATTTATAGTTAGCAGTATGTTATTTGATGCATTTTTCCATTTCTTTTGAGAGTGTGAAGAACAGACATCCAGCCATTATCATGACTGGATATCAAATAGTTAAGCTCGGAGAACCTTTCCAGATTTAACATTTTATAAACCTGAGGTACTAACACCAACAAACTTGTTTCTAATTACAAACAGTCACATTAACCAAGTAGTGCCATCTGTCCTGAAAACTAACAGCTATTTCCAGACAGCGGGTGGAATTTTGTACCCACCCCCTTGGTGAGTTTGTTGTTGGGGAGGCATTTAATCAGGCCGGAGGTTTGGTGGATGGGGACCCCGCCACCTTCTCACTTCCACTCTGATTAAGACCATGGCAGGAAGGTGGTGGTGAACCTTTCCACCCCGCTGCCTACTGTGGTCTTTAAGTGGGCAATTAATGTCCACTTAAGGGCCTCAATCCCGCCACTGCTGGTGTTAACCCAGTGGCAGGTGGGGGGATGGGGTTTGGGTGGAGGGCGTGCTTGCCATGCAGGGAGCAGGACAAGCAAGCCCTGGCATGTTTGCTTGCAGGCTCCTGGGCCAGGTGGGGGGGTGTGGAGTGTCCCTTGCTCAAAGGCACTCAATGCCTGATCGAAGTACCTGGCATCAAGGAAGGGGGGTTGGGGCGCCGCTGAGAGGCATACCCCTGCTCTGCGACCACCTTGCTGACATCACTCACCTGTATCTGGCTCATTCCTTGATCCGAGGCCTTGGGTGGGTGTCATACCGCCAGCAGCCACCACCTCCCCCATGGCTCTGCTGAGTACAGGAGAGCTGCTGGTCTCTGATTGGCCACCAGCTCTTGGCGGGCGGGATCTCCACTCCTTGAGTCATTGATCCCAGGGGAAGACCCCGCCGTTGGCCTGTTAAGCGCCTGAATGGCATGAAATGCAGCGGGGCCTTCCTGAAAAAAGGTGATGTGAGTCCAGCCGATGGCCGAGACCCCCATCACCTCCACAAGATTTTACCCCAGTATTTCTTTCACTTCCTAACCACCCCCGCAAGGCTGAGGCTGAAGGAGCAAGCAAGGCGAACACCGTGGAGATCCTGCTGAACTTACAGCACGACCTCACTAACATTCGTTAGCTCCGCATTGACGGAGAGCCTCTCCGTTGTGGCAAAAATATGATCCTGAGTATGTGTTCTGATCAGCAGCTCAGCGTCTTGTCTCTGAGCTCAAGTAGACAGAGCCAAGGAGAGAAGTTGGGGGGTTGGGGGCTAGAGAGGTGCGAGGCTCCTGGAGGGGCGGGGTGCGAGGCACCTGGAGTCACTGCCAGATTCTGGTTCCTCTTAGGAAAACAGGAAGGGCCAAATGGACCTCAGGACAGTGGATGAGCAACTGCTGTCACCATCGGGGGAACCTCTCAGGGTGCTTCTGATAGGAACAGCCTCTCCTCTGCCACTCTGCCAGTGACACTTATGCCTCAGAATACCACAGCAATGGATAAGATTCCTGCCACTGTGCAGGAGACTCCCACCAGGCAAAGCTGGCTGCCAAGGGGAGGGGAACAGCACCACGCCTTACCTGCAAGCAAATTAAGAAAACACATTAGTCACACATGGGTGCTCAAGGGTGGTTGTTCACTTTTATTTGTATTTCAGATATGTTGATGAAAATCTTTACTTAATGCTTGTGCTTAAGTGTGTACTTGCCATTCTGGCTTCAGCTGTGATTCATGTGTGTGGTTTCCTGTTTGAGATTTGAATGGACCGACTACTATCAAGGGAATTACTGCTCATGTGGACCTCTTTGAATGGACTCTTAGTGTGCCTCACTCTTGACACATGCAGTTGGCTCTGGTGTTGATGCCTAGAAGTAACAAAAATGAGGTAACTGAGGCAAAGATGGTTTTGGTTGATGAATTGCACATTCCAAGGTAAAACGTCGCATTACAAGATTCCCGCATCTCTCTGCCAAAGCCTGTTGTAACTCAGGTTCTGCTGCTGGCTGGCCTGACTTCTCCTGTCTGCCCTCAAAATCCTCCTGAGATTTGTTGTCAGTGGATGCGGCCTGCTCTGGTAGATCATTCTCTGCCAGGGACTCCAGTCTCGAGAGCACTGTGTAGTATATGGTGCAGCAGACCCAAGCTGGAGAATATGGCAGAGAGCCGCCTGCTCTCTGACAATGGTCTGCTCAATGATGGCCTGGGTAGATGCGTGGCTCTTATTTTACCACATCTCAGCCTATGGATTTCTCCCCGGGTCATGAAGCATCTCTTCAGTAAGTAGCCCTTGTCTCCAAGAATCCAACGCTCCAATGGCTCTGCTGGACAGAACATCTGGGAATGACTACTGGCTTGCTGGAGCCTTAATGGCCACATGCTGCACTCTATCACACCTTGAACTTGGGAAATCCAGCAATGCACATGAAGCATCTAGCTCTCTCAGCCGGGCTAATGTCATTGGTGCTGAAGGAGATGAAACCATTTATTTGCCTGAACATTGCATCTGTGACTACCTTCATATAATGATGAATCGCAGCTTCAGATATGCCGCAAAGATCTCCGGCTGATGCCCAGAGTGACCCTAATGCATATAAGTTCAAGGCCACAGTCCTCTTGAGAGCGACAGGCAAAGGGGTGGCACAATTTGAACTGTTCTCCCATTGAGCAATTTACAAAAGATCAATGTCTCCCTGGAGAGACACAGTTTGCAAAGACACTGGTGTACTGAGAGCTGAAGGTAATTCATCATTTGCCTGTAGGGTCTCTGCACAGGACAGTGTCTTCTACAACAGACTGGCTGCTGTTGTTCTCCATCTTCATCTGGCCATTGTGCAGCATCAGGCCCCTCACCTGCCTGAAGTGCAGGGTGCACCTCTCCCTGGACAGCCAGCCTCCCCTGTCTCCTCATTTCCTCCTAACTGGGGAGCCTCCTCCTGAGTGTACAATCCCCATGGGGTCAGCGAGCTCTGGGTCCTCCGCTGGAGTCCTCACACTCTAGAATACCCCTGTCTCCAGGCCCGCTGTCCTCTCACTCTCTCATTGTTCTGTCAGCCTGGAGACCTGAAAATAATTCACATTTACTGACAGCCAAACGCTGTCACCTTGAGCAGCAGACTCTACTGCTACATACATTTTCTATGATAGACCCACTTGCAGGCCCTATCATTGTGCTGCTGCCCACCCCGGTCTACATGGAGTAACTCACTCCCCATGATTTTCCCATGTGACTTCTGTAAAATGAAGTGGGCCACAAAAAATTTGGGTCAATTGGGAATTAAGAAGCTTAATCGCCTCTCGATTGGCCTATTCATGAGAGCTAGCGGGCTTCTGATTTCGGGCCCCACTCTTCTTCCATATAGTTGGGACTGGCGGGATGATGGTGGATTGTCAACCCAACACTATCAAGCCATATTGGATGTCGGCGCAAGAGGAGCGGCACCTGATTTGCTTCCATCAAATTCAGCCCGAGGTCACATTCAGGTAGCCATTCATCTGTGACTGTCTGGAGCTGTCATAATGCTGTAGCAGGGTGGGAACCTGATTAAAGACAATCAACATGGAACTGTGAGAAAGATGGGCACCGATTTGTGAGGCGACAATACGTTAAAAGATTGGAGAGGAGAAGGAGGCTGGAGATGGTAATCTGCACGGACAGTGGGGTCAAGGGAGGGATATTTGAGGAGGGGATGGATGCTGACAGATTTGAAAGGGAGGGGAAAGCACTTGAAATGAGCAAACCATTTTCTAACACTCCGCAAGGGTCTAGCTAAATGAGGTTTCTATTCGTTGTATTTTAGCAGGCTTTCTCTTTGCCACTGGAATTCCAATCATTTCACCTTTAGCACTCATGCCTTCAGCTGCCTAGGCCTTCAGCTCAGAAATTCCATCACTTGCTTTCTCCTCTTCTCTTTCCTCCTTTAAGATGCTCCTTAAAATCAATTTCTTTGACCAAGCTTTCAGCCATCTGGCCTAATGTATGCTTAGGTGGCAATGGTGTCCAATTCTGTTCTATAATGTTCCTGTAGAGTTTATTCAATTAAAGGCCCTATATAATAGCAAGCTGTTGTTTTTGTTGTTGTTTATATATTGTGTACTTCAAGGGCACAATAGTTTGCTAAGCCATTGCATGTCACAGAGATGAATGAACTACTATTGCTAGGATCTTTTCTTTAGCACAATGATTAATAACTTTTTTTTAGCAATTACAAGAATAAATCACACCATTGTAACTATCCTCAATTACTCATGTATGACATTGGTGATGCTGTCAGAGCAGTATTTCCTTTCATCATTATTTAAGAATTAGGGCTATTGTTCCTTTATTAAAACATCAATCAACCATGAAAAAAGAGATGTTCAGATTTGTTAAACATTAACATCTTTGATCATATTCTGGCTTCAATGTATTTTCAGATTGTTCTTCTACTTCAGAAATAATTGCTCAGGCTTTTGATGGGCTGCTAAGTGGGAAGTTACTATAGTTTTCCAGGTAAAGTTAAGTGAGAAGAGGATCTATGGCCAAGAGAGGACATTCAAAGTAATTTTTTTGTTTTGCTTTCCTTGCAGGGGCCAGAGTTGGACCCCTAGGTGAATTTAGACTGCCTCTGCTCCAGTCACTCCCACAAGACTATCCTGACACTTACCTGCATTCCATGGACTAGTAATTACTTCCCCCGACTTCTTGGTAGGAAGTTGATTGGAGGCATGTTTGAGACTTGGGAATCAAAATACCGCGGGTCTGTTTTATGCAACAGTTGGTGAGTGTCTAATTCAGCCTTCCACCCATTCAATCAGAGTGAAAGGTCCTGATACTAAAATGATGGCACTTTGGAGCTGGCAGGGGAGGAGTGGGGTTGGAAATGTGTGTGTGGGATTAGAAGGGAGGAGGAACCTGGAAGTTAACTGAGCAGGTCAGAATTTATGATTGCAACAGAATTGTACCAATTAATTTTGGCTTCTGGATTTTGTGCAGTGTGTGTGATGTACACCCACGTGACAGTGTACAAATGGAAATTGGAGGTGTTCAGGAAAGACATGGAACAAAAGCAACACCAAGATTTAATGATACTCTGCTGGAATTGCTGCTAGGTTCAGCCAGGAGAAGGAGGGGGATATCCCCAGTAGGGGGGATGAAAAAATCTGCTGTCTCACAGGCACAGTCGGAGGTAGCTGAGGAGGTGAGCAGCAGGAGCATGGCGCCCAGGTCATGGATCCAATGGTTTCAATGAGTACACTTGCTGATTCAACCACATTCTGTGCTTTAAGCATCCCTCCTCCTCCTCACTCTGTTTTGCTAAATGTTCAGCATCACTTCACTCCTCACACCCACTCAACATTCAGGGGTACCCAGCCTTCACTCTGTATGTACTTCATCATCTCCCCATTCATCCAACCCCAATGTTATGCAATGTTATGCTTGTGTCTCATAGTCACCTTCATTGAAGGCACTGCATTGCATCATAGACCTATTTATACACAACTTGATCTGCAAATGCCCATAAAAATGTCACGTATCAGCACAGAAACACAAGCCCTATTGTATTCTGATAAAGTTGGCTAATCACACATGTAGCCCTGTACATAATACTGTATATGAACATTTCTTTCTAACCAAAACAGGGTGTGGTAGCTAATTCTTTAGTCAGGTAAATTAGCTCCTGTTTGCAACTGGTTCAGCTTCTGTTATCTGAGATTCTGTTGCTGGAAAGGTCAGTGGACAGAAAAAAAAAACTCTATAATGCCTTAACATCAAAACTTGCAACACCAACACTGCAAAATATACTACAGGATACCGCAACTAAATTAGCTCTTGCTAGGCAATACCCACATATAAACTAAGGGAAAAAGGATGAAAAAACAATGGTAAAGTTGCAGCTTGGTGTTAAATTGAAAATTCAAGACAACCTTAAAATTTAAAAGGGAAGACTTTCTGTACCTCATTTTTTTCTCACGGCATTCCATGCCTCACAGCTTCTTGTCCGTGCTGTTCAGAGCTGTGTGTGTGTGCAGTGTATAAGTCTGCAAAGCCTCTGTGGGAGAATGTGCCAATTCCGTTCAGCACTTGCTTTTGACAGCTTGGTGGAGACTGAACCTTGATTGCACGGGTCTGCTACAGGGATGAATCTACTTCCCATTACTGAGTTGTGTACAGTATGGTGTCAATGTGCTGTGCACTATGGAAGCTTGTTCTCAGTCCTTTAGGTTAATCCTTGTGAATTGTCTCCCCTTGCCACTAATCTTTATCCCCTATCATTGTTTTGCTTCACTGATTTAGATTTCTTTCCGGCACAGTACTTTGTCATATGGCCTGGTCTATTTTTCAGTCATTATTACTAAGTCTCGAAAGAAGTGGCTAGTAAGATAGTTGATGCATTTGTTTTAATTTTCCAAAATTCCCTAGATTTGGGGGTCTATTAGTTTGGAAAATAGCAAATATAACTCCTTTATACAAAAAGGGAGGGAGACAGAAAGCAGAAAACTACAGGCCAGTTAGCCTAACATCTGCCATAGAGAAAATGTTAGAAGCTATTGTTAAAGATGTTATAGCAGGGCACTTAGAAAAATTCAAGGCAATCAGGTGGAGTCAACATGGTTTTGTAAAAAGGAAATCATGTTTAACCAATTTATTAGAGTTCTTTGAAGGAGTCACATGTGCTGTGGATAAAGGAGAACCAGTGGATGTACTGTACTTAGAACTCCAGAAGGCATTTGACAAAGTGCCACATCAAAGGTTATTGCAGAAAATAAAAGCTCATGGTGTAGGCAGTAACATATTAGCATGGATAGAAGATTGGTTAGCTAATAGGAAGCAGAGAGTTGGCAGGATATGATGAGTGGTGTGCCACAGGGATCAGTGCTGGGGCCTCAACTTTTTACAATTTATATAAATGACTTAGATGAAGTGACCAAAGCAATGGTGGCTAAACTTGCTGATGATAAGATAGGTAGGAAAGTAAATTGTGAAGAGGATGTATGGAGGCTACAAAGCGACATAGATAGGTCAAGTGAGTGGGCAAATATCTGGCAAATGGAGTATAATGTGGGTAAATGTGAAATCACTCATTTTGGCAGGAAGAATAAAAAATAAGCTCATTATCTAAATGGTGAGAGAGTGCAGAGCTCTGAGATTCAGAGGGATCTGGCTGTCCTAGTGCATGAATCACAAAAGGTTAGTATGCAGGTACAGCAGGTAATTAGGAAAGCTAATGGAATGTTATCATTTAACGTGAGGGGAATTGATTATAAAAGTAGGGAGGTTATCTTCAGTTGTACAGGGCATTGGTGAGACCACATCTGGAGTATTGTGTATAGCACTGGTCTCCTTATTTGAAGAAAGATGTAAACGCGTTAGAAGCAGTTCAGAGAACATTTACTAGACTAATACCAGGAATGGGTGGGTTGGCTTATGAGGAAAGGCTGGACAGGTTAGGCTTGTATCCACTGAAATTTGGAAAAGTAAGAGGCAACTTAATTGAAACCTTTAAGATCCTGAGGGGTCTTGACAAGGTGGATGTGGAGAGAATGTTTCCTCTTGTGGGAGAATCTAGAACTAGGGGCCATTGTTTAAAAATAAGGGGTCACTCATTTAAGACAGAGGTGAGAGGAAATTTTTTCTCTCAAGAGGGTTGTGAGTCTTTGGAACTCTCTTCCTCAAAAGATGGTGGAAGCAGAGTCTTTGAATATTTTTAAGGCAGAGCTAGATAGTTTCTTGATTAACAAGGGGGTGAAAGGCTATCGGGGGTAGGCAGGAATATCGGGTTGAGGTTACATTCAGATCAGCCATGATCTTATTGAATGGTGGAACAGGCTCAAGGGACCAAGTGGCCTACTCCTGCTCCTAATTCATATGTAATTCTTATGGTGCCTGCTGCTTTTAAGTTTTGAAGAAATAACTACTGTAAGCTGCCAGGCCATGAACTAGAGAGAGGCTAGATGGAAGAGTATAGGTAGGCTCAAAGAATTGCACCAGACACTTGTACAAATGGAAAAAGGGCGAATCCGTTCCAGAGAAATAATTAAAAGTTGGAGGATTTAGAATCTCGCTATGTGGTGGGGGCTTTTTGGCAATCATACAAAAATATGAAAGCATTATAGATGCACAGTATGATAAAAGAAAGACAAAAACAGAAAATGCAGGAAATACTAAGATCCGGCCTCAGCTGTGCAGAGAGAAACAAAATTTAAAATGCAGAACAATGACCTCTCATCAGAACTGGTGAAAGTTAGAGGTGCAGCAAGTTGTAAGTAAGTGCAGAGGTAGGGAAAGAGGGAAGGGGAGAAAAGAACAAAAGGGAAGGTCTGTGATCGGCTGGAAGGCAGCAGTGGTTAAATGACATTATGAAGGATGGGGCAATGCAAATTGAGGTGGTAATGGGACAAGTAAAAGAGCAAAAGATAGGTCTAGAGAAGATATAAATGGCAATAGCAGAATCAGTGCCAGCACCTACATCTGAAAAAAATGGGGTGTTATGATTGTGTGCTTCTAGCAACCCCTCCAGCAACCCCTGAATTTTGCTTTAGTTTTAGCGTCCTAAAGGTATCCTTAAATCCCTACGGTTAATTTAAATATATCAAGCCAACGTTGACCTTGCTCACCTAATGCTAACTCAATAGGCACACAGCAAACAAGATAATCACAAACTTGTTGTTATGAACATTTAAAAGAACAAAAACAAGGTTATGAGGTTGCTTAATTAAGATAGAAAGTTGATCCATTCCAACATTTCCTAACCATTTTACTCATCATTGTTATGAGATTGCCCTCCGAATGAAAATTCTAAATTGATTAAAATAAAGTCAAGAAGCCAAATATAAAACTTCCAGGTGAGATTCTATTGCAGCCACTGAAACAACAGGCATTATTTTAATGGCCTAGATTTTTGCAGTATTAATGACGGCACACTGTCAGCGTTCACTGTCAACACTCCTCTGAAACTGATAGCAATTTCTGTAGTCCACACATGTGCAGATAAACAAGGACAACCAGAGGCTGCTCTCAGTAATTCTATGTTTCTCCATAGGCTGCACTGCTGAAAGTCCCTTCAGGCTGCAATCAATTAGAAATTACTGAACTGACAATAAATAACCTGTTCTTTCATGCTATAAGTCTCACAGTAGAAACTCTTGAAAAGTCACACCTTGTTTAACAAGGTGTTACTGGAGTTTAACAGTATTCTAAATTCATAATTCCTTTCAAAAATAATTTTATATTTTTTGAATGTCAAATTTCTCCAATCAGATAAAATAACTTATTTTTCATATTTGCTTATAATATTTCAGCTCCTATGTTAATCTCATGTGTATATTCCAAACATCTATTCCACTCTATAAAAATTTAGTATAAGTGAAAAATTCAGTGCATTTTACTTCCTGGTTTGCTGTCTATGACAATGCTTCAATGTGATTAGTTACTTATTCTGCTTGATGACATCACTGTTGGTGGATGCCAGGAGGTCCACTTGACTTGATGTAAGGTTCAAATTGACATTGGATAGGGGAAATCCATGCTGCAGGGATCACAGGGTCTTTATGAGCAGCTCAAAGCAGCTCTTTCATTGCTGCTAACTGCAAAATCTGAGCCAGTGGGCTGAATTTTCACTTATCAAGTTGACTTGGGGTCCTTTAAAAATGGCAGGCAGTTCCCGATTCTGGGATTTCTGACCCCATTCTCATACTGTCCTATTTTCAGGAGTGCCTTTAAAAGGTGAGGGCTGGTTCCTGTCAAAAGTCTGCAACCGACACTCCCAACCTGGCTGACTCCATTGTGGAGATAGGCATGTGCTACTCCTCGCAATTTTCATGGTGTCGGACCAGGTTTTTAAAGAGTAACAGTTCACAGCCCCTCAGAGAAGCCGTGAACCCTATTCTGCATGAGGACACCTTTCAAAAGGTAAGTTCAAAAGGTTCTCCTCATACTCCTCATGCCAAGATATGCCTCCCACACACCCACCCCCCCATGGCCCCTCATGCTCCCAATGCCAAGCTATGGCACTTCCATGCCTATTGACCCACTAAAAACAGTATAGAACCAATTAACCCTGTAGCAAAAGCAGGATGTGTAAATAACAAAGCTTGAACAAAAGTAATTCATTCATAACTTTCCGCAATGTTGAAAAAAAATCATTTCACTACAAGGCAATAAAAGTGTCAATCATCCAGGCCCTTTAAAGTATCAATAACAAAAACCACAAGCCTTTGAAGCCACTTAACCTTGTGTAAATAAACATTGATCTCTGTGGTCAATTTCACAGAGAGCCTGAGCTGCCAATCAAACAATGTTTTCTCTGGGGCGCTGCTGTTTCAAAAGATTAATGGTTGTCTGGGCTCTCAGCCATTGGGCATGAGGGCCATAGGGATGGGTGGAGGGGCACAGCCCGGCATAAGGGACATAAAGAGCCATGGGGTGGGTGGCATAAGGTGGCATGGATGGGCATGGGGAGTGTGTGTGGGGGTGAGGGCTGGAGGGCCTGTGTGTTTTTATTTTAACTGGGACCAAGTCCCACAGCACCAATGCGAGCCTTTTAAACAGCCCGGCTCGGCACCCGCCAGCCCCTGCGGCTGCCTCCAATCACCTTCCTGGGGCGGCTGGACTAACTCCAGTCTGCATCCACCCCACCCCCAGCAATGAAGATCCCACTTTTGCAGGCACTTTCTCCTGAGGCAGGCGGGCCAAACCAGGCATTTTCCCGACTCCTGCAGCACACCTTGAGGATGAAAATTCAGGCCAATATATTTAATATGTTGGTAGGGTGCGATGAAGGAAGGTGGGAGGAGACATAAACATGTTGGGCCGAACTGCCTTGTTCTGTGCTATGAATACTATGTATTGCTATGTTCTATAAACATTAAAACCCATGTAAATGATTTTTTACAATACAAGTTTGGGTCTGAAAAAAAGTATCAAACTTGTTAATGATCTTATTTCGCACATTGGCAGCAATAGAATAGGGAGGCAAAAAGGGGGGAAAATCACACCTATGTCAACATACTTTAATGTTGTGCGTGAGGAGATATTGTGACTCAGTGGGTAGTGCCCCTGCCTCTGAGTCAGAAGCTCTGGGTCCAAGTCCCATTCCATAGCTTGTTGAACATGTAAGGAATATTGGTCATGGAGTTCAACAGGTTGATAATCCTTACAACACTTCCCTATTATTCTTCAAAGCGAAAAAAAAGTGTGTGAAGATATGAAACAAAAATGTGTTGTGCAACATAACCTCTCAGGGCACTTCAAAATTCGTCATTTCCACACCATTAAACAACCCAGTTAACATAAATAATCCACATTCTGAAGGACAACATTTATAACTGTGCATCTGGGTACTATTGTTTTTAAAAAAAGGCAGTTCAAGTGTGTATAACATGACACCGACTCCCCCTTCCTCAACCACAAGTACCATCACACTGTGCCAAGACTGAAGGTTTCATACAGATCATCAAGCTACCTATTCATAACAGTGCATGAATATGAAAATTACACAATACCAGTTTAATAGTTTGTATTATTTCCTGTTGTTTTCTTGAAAATACACTTAAGATGGTAGAAAAGTGATTTTAGCCATTATGATACATTAAATCAAAGCCCATTTTAATGAGCTGTTTATCACTGCAAGCTTCTTGTTTCAAGGTTTGGCTGACCTTGTGTAAATATTCTCAGACAGGAGGTTCAATACAATTACCTATTAAAATACTCTGGCTAGATTACACAAAGAAAGTCATAGATTTTTGGTCATGTAGGAAGGCAAATTTCTTCTTGTAATATCAGCTTCTAAATGCAACGTTAGTTGACAGTTAAATCAGACAAATTTGGCCTGACTGATTTTTTTCCCCCTGGCCCAAAGCTGCACTCAGTTTCAATATATTAGATATGACCTTACCCTGTATACTTTCTGTTGCTTCTCTGCCAAAACTATAGCTTTTATAATGCCTTTAATGCGGAAGAAAACTGCCAAAGACACTTAACAGAGATGTGATCAAGCACAAATGGATGCTGAACCAAAGGCATTAGAGCACGTGTAAAAAAGATTTATAAGCATGATACGCAAACTAAGAGGATATACTTATTAGGAAAGGCTGACCAGGTTGGGTTCATTTCTCTGCAAAAGAGAAGACTGAGGGATGGCCTAGCAATGTCTTCAAACTTCTGATAGTTTCATGGACTAAATGTCTTAGCACCAACTATCTTGAGCTGCTTCATCAGTGACTTTCCTCCGTCATAAGGGCAGAAGTTTGAATATTCACTGATGACTGCACAGCGTGCAGTTCCATTCACAACTCCTCAGATAAATAGTCGTTAGGTAGTACAGAATTTGAGTATTGCTGAAAAAAGGAGATATTATTTGTCAAAGCTTTTTGACTTGCACTCATCAGGACAATTCGCAAGAAAATACCAATGTCAGGGGATACAACATATTTATGCTATATGAAAAGAGAGTGCTGATTGGTTGCAAGTGGACTCTGATTGGTAGAGGCATTGCCATGGAGAATGCACCAATTGATGGTGGCTAACAGTTAACTGCCAAGCATTATTTGAAATTTAAACCATGCAGCTTGACTCTGATTGGTCAAGACATTGCCCTGGGGAATGAACCAGCAAATGGCTGTCACTTATTTTGTTTAGCTGAAACAGGGGCAATGTGTGTATATGTTCTTTCTATCTGCAAAGAACAGGGCCCTGTGTATTAAACATGTAGCTTCCAGGACCCAAAAATGCACCACACTGCGAGCCCAACTGTCAATCTTAAATTGATTATCAGTGTAATTCTTAACACTGAGGGTTATTTAGCAAATGCTGTCCAATCGTGGAATTACATCCAATGTTGGACACTGTTTTGAGTTTTGCAATCATGGGTTGATTGGGTATGATCTGTACCTTGCCCATTGTGAACAGCCAAAGGGACATGCTATTCAATACAATCCGCCAGTCTTTGGGACTTACAGCCTACACACCTAGCATCACACTGGCACTGAAGTTCATACACCACATTACTCATTTCTGTGATAGGCAGAATGTCTTTTTGGCTTGATGGCAGCATCCTGTTAGTGGCAAATAACACTCGTGTTGCCACTGCATAGTAGCAGCGTGAAACGGCTAGCTTCAACTGTTGCTCAAATTTTTGAGATACCTTACCCTTCCAAGGTAATTTGACGTAGACTGGGCACTTATCAGGGCCGAAAGTGATGGCTTTAGGCCTGTTCATGAGTTTGAACGATATACAGTGTGAAACGATCTAATCAGGGTAGCCATTATCTCACAGGTTGTCTTTGATAAGCCCTATTTCAGCATCAAGCTTGTACAGTGAACAAATGGCTCGGGCCCTATTTACGAGGTTGTTCATAAGGCCACTCTTATAGCATATGGAACTGTAAGAGTCCCAACGTGTGTATTGACCAGTGAAGGTAGGCTTGTGGTGGGCCATGGTAGAGAACCCCTGGCAGATACCTCAACAAGTACGTCATGGAAAGGGAGTTGATTTGACTGCTCCATTTCAAAGGTGAATCTGAGTGCAGATCATTTCATGATGTATATTTCGCAAACTCATCAGTCATCATGTTGACCGGTGAGGACATGGACCATGCCTGCAGTGACGGTGAGGTCAGCGGCGAACACCCACGTAAGGATCCTGCACCAGATTATCCCTCTCTCAATGCAAAGGTGAGTGCTCTATCTCCTGCTTTTGACTCTGCTGCCATGCACTAATTATCTCTGCTTTGGTTCAAAGGGAGCTCTGCCAAGTGGCTGAAACCCTCAGCCAGCCAGTCCCTCAGCTCCATCCAGGTCCTCACCTTCAGCCAAGAGGACATCTCCTCCATTGAAGAGCTGGAAATAAGCAGCCTGGAAGATCCGTCACAGTGCTTACCCACACCCTCTGCCAGCGTAGAGGCATATACTTCAGTGGGACCTAGACCTAGGGCAGGCTTGGGTTTACAATCTGATGGTAACCGCATGGACATGTGTCCGCAACAGGAGGAGGCAGGTTTAGCTGAGCTCCTTGGCAATCGGAGGGCTGCTGGGGAAGAGGCATCTGTCAAGCCCGAGTCAGATGAGCAGCCTCTGGATTCGGCCTTCCAACTCATCATGGAGAGTCAGCAGAAGGTGGGGGGACACCATGAAGAGCTGTAGGAAGCCCTCAACAGAGTGACACACAAGTCGGAGGAGTGCGTCTGCCTGCTCTCTGATGAAGTGGTGCCCACATGTGCATGCATGGAGTTCTCCAAGGGAAGGATGGTGGACGCCATGGAGACACTAGTAGAGCAGAACACAGAGGTGTGTGTAGAGCTCCACTTCATCGCAGTAGTCATGGTTGAGTTCCTACAGTGGCAACATGAGGGGGAAACGGGGCACCTTCACGTCCCTCCAGGTGCCCCTTCCCCTCAAGGAGTCAGGCCGGGGCCCTCAGGCACTCGAAAAGGGAGGAAAAAGCGGCAGCTAAACACCCCTGGGTCATCCACTCAAGAATCTCAGAGGCTGTCTGCTCTCTCCAAGTCCTCTTTGGCTGAGACCCCCTCAACCTCATTCTCTGTTACCGTAGGGGGAGCAGCTGGCCCACAGGAGGATAGCCAAAGCGAGCTGGGGATCTCAAGGCCTCGGTTCTCCAGGGGACGCACACCAAAGTCATCAGAGGCAACAGGGCCAACCATTGGACAAGCTGTCTCCACCCCTGCTGTGGATGTCAGGGCAGCACCTTAGAAGAAATGGTAGGCCTAGAAAAGTTAAGAAATTCTGATAACAAGTGGTTGAACAGGTGAACACATTTTGTCACTTTATAATCTGAAAATATATTCACTTTCACTGAATAATGTGTAATGTTGTCTTTCAGCTTCATTCATAGGCTCCACAAGTCCTCCCCCGCATCCATTCTCCCCTCCCCAACTACTAGCAGTTCAGCTGCACACAGCCAGACCAGGGGTGAATCTGGAGGGAGGAGTGTGTGTGTGCCAGGGCCTTTCGGAGCCTTGTGTAAGCACTCTCCCACCCACGCGGAGCCTTCATCCATCAGACTGATCTCACTGCCCCGAGCATTTTCAATGCTGCCTGCTGGGGTTCTCTTTCAGTCGTCCATATGAGCTGACCTGCATCTCCGCCCATCCACTGATCACACTCCCATGCAGCAGCTGTGCCCTTCCTGAAAACCCCACCCCCATTTACATTGACCTCTTCCTTCCCACCCCCAGGGTCCATGTTTGCGTCCATGTCCCCACCAACCATCCTCACCGCCCCTTCCGTTGGTGCCGACGCACCCTCACCCTCCCACCCTACCTGTTCACTCTGCCCCGTCACACTCACCAATCCCTCCTACTACACCCGCCCTGAGTTCACTCTCCAGGGGGCAATCATTGACTCCACAGATCCCTCCCTTGCATGTTCACCTGGATATTCCACCCCCCAACACCTTCCTTCACCCTTACTCCCTCCTCCCCTGGTACGCTCCTCCCCCTGTACTCACTCCTCCCCTGGACATCCTCCTTCCCCTTCCAAACCTTAATGCCCCTACAATTTCGCCCCACCTTCCAATCTCAACCCCACCTGACACCTTTGCCCCCAACCCCCCCTTCCAAACTCAACCACTCCCCTGGTACACCTTCCCCTCCCACTCACACCTAGACCTTCCTCTCCCCCAACCTCGCTTCGCTAATCATTTGTACCAGCCCATGGTGAATTTGTGAAGTTCCGCAGCTTCCCATCTCCCGAGAGCTGCTTTTGCAGCGGAGCCATGTGCATGAGAATCCACCCAGCATGCAATGCACGTGTTCCTCCAGGGTCCGGTAGCTGTAGGACTCCAGCATCTTCTCCCCCTCGGATGTCTGCGATCTGAGCAAGGCCCTAACAGCAAATCCCGACTTTTGCACATCACACTTGTCCAGACGTGTTTTGGGCCGGTGTGTTTTCCTGCCGGCGTAACGTTAAATCGGGCGTGGGGGGGGACGATTCCAATCAGGCCTTATTTTGCATCCCTCTAATGGGGCGCAAATTGGGTTCATACCGGCCTCCAGCAGGATTTGCGGTCCGCCACGGCGGACACCATGATGATCTCGCTGTGAGTTCACGCTGGCGTGAAAATGGATTTCTGTCCCTTCCGCCAAATTCTCCCCTCACCCGCCATGACGCTGGCTGCCAACAGGAGCAGAAAGTTCTGGCCAATGGCAATGGCAAACCACTGCAGTACTTTGCCACTCATAATCATGGATCAATCCAATGGAAGTCCATGGTTGCCAATGCCCTCTTAGGGCACAGTACCTGAAAGTGTGAGGTTTTCATGGATTTCTTTGTGACTAAAATTAAGGCCATCTATACAGCAGTTGTTCTCTCTACCTTCTTGTACCTCAGCACTAAATTGTAAATTTCTCTCCCAGCTATCCTCATGCTCTCTCTGAGCTCATCTCATCCATGAGGCCCACCTCATACTCTCTTGACTCCATTCATACTAAACTGCTGACCACCCAACGTCCTTCATAACACCCATACGAGTTGACATTTTAAATGGTTTCTTCTCCTCCAGTATTGTATCCTTCCTTTTTCAAAACACCCATCAGCACCACCTCCTAAAAAACAAATGGCCCGTGACCTCATCTGTCTCTGCATTTTACTGTCCAATCTCGATAGCAGTTGACGTAATCCAGCCGGATCTGGTGATAGGTGGCTACGCCAATTAAACACTGGATATGCTCATGTCTGCACTGCTTGGACTTGAAGGAGAAAATATAGGAGCCACAGGGATGGATGAGAGTGAAGGATTCTCTTGAGGCAAGGTTATCAAAGAGTGAATGGTTGAGCAGATGGATGGACGCAGAAGTATTGTGGCAAATGAAAGATCACAGGCTAGGTAGTTGAGAGTTAGAGATTGCAATTGCATGTGATTTGTGGGAGATTTTTTTCCAAGGGCAGACAGAGAACGTAGGGGATGAGGGTGTTGGAATAGAAAGTGAGAGGCAGCCCTGTCTGCAATCAAGACAATAGGAGTAAAGAGGCTAAATGAGATGGCATGGTCAAGGGCATGGGTGTTAATGTGAATAGGAAGGTTTAAATGAAAAAGGAGATTTAGGGAGGTCAGGAAGGCAATAAATTCAGAGGAGAGAGAATGAAGGGAGTTGAGATAAAGCCTGATTTCAGTAGGGACGAAGAGTCGCTTAGAGCAGAGATAGAGGGAGGAAAAGAGGGGTGATAACTCATTAAGAAACTCGGGGTGGGGCTTGACAGGCAGGAACTGTGGGTAGAAGAAGAATACAATGGCAAAAGGAATAGCATAATCCAAGGCCTACCTGTATAATACGGCCATTAACAGTTCCCAGATTTGCAATAGTTACTTTTCCTTGAGTGAAAACTGCAATTGAAGTTAACAAGACATTTCGGAATTGCCCAAGAAACAGGTCCAAACGTTGTACGGGGATTGTCCTTTCCATCTGGAGTCTATCACCTCCACAATACGTCTCCGTGGCTGATGAACTCTACAGGAAGAAAGCAAAATTCAGAAAGCAATACTCAATTAAGTTTGCAATGGCATCCTTCAAGGTGGCACTTGAAGGGCATTTGTTATTGAAATGTTAGGACATGAATCAGATATTGGGATTAAAATTAAAAAGTCAGAAATAGTCAAAATAATTTTAAAAATATTTTTCAATCTTTTTTTTCTGTTCCCTTCTACAGCCCGTTATATGGCTGCCACGACGGAGACCAAAAGACTGTGGGCACCTCCAGTGATCTTCATGTATGCAGTACTTTTTTCAACAAATGGTGTGAGCTAGAAAAGAGATAACCATTCTGATTTTACTTCCCATTAGGAAAGCGGGACATCTTGTCCAACAACTCAAGTCTCAATCAAAAACCTGTCTGGAGGACTACCTTGGTGTTTCAGTATGTGGCATGCTGTCGCCATGGTACCAACACCATCATCAGATTAACACCTCACACTGGCTTTTCAGGAACCCCTCCTCCTTCAGGCACTGTGCCCTAAGAGGGCATTGGCAACCATGGACTTCCATTGGATTGGTCCATGATTGTGTTTGGCAAAGTACTGCAGTGGTTTGCCATTGCCTTTTGCAGTATGGCTGACCAGGAAACTCTCCTGCTCTTTACTACCTGCAATCAGGCATATAGGAAGGATTTACAAGGGTGCTATCACTGCGCCATAAGACCTTTCAGGAAGTAAGGTATGTAAATTCTGAATTCTACCATTGTGCTGATTTTAGACCATACATCAGTGGGCAAGTCATACCATTTATGTAATATTTGTGCTTTGATGGATGCCCTGATACCTCAGTACTATTCTCTGGCTGTGAAGGAATATAGGACGAACTTAAGTACAGGAGTAGGTCATTTAGCCCCTCGAGTCTATTCTGCCATTCAATGATATTATGCTTGATCTGTGACTTAACTCCAGATAGCATGCAAGCATGAGGGACAAGGCGGAGTTAGGCAGATACAATTAGGTGAGGAAAATGGGAGTAGGTTCGAGTGGAGCATGGATTGTTTGGGCTCCTATTAGGGACTTTATCAAATCCTCTCAAGAAGTCCATTAAAATAATACCCATAGCCATTCCCCTGTCTACTAATTTAGTTGCCTCATCAAAAAATTCAACAGGGTTCATATAGTATGAAATACATCTGAAACAATATTGCCGAAGTTGGCAAGTTGCGTAGTCATGGTGGAGGTGCAAACCTGTACCATTAATCAGGGTTATTTGTACAAGCCACATTTGAGGAATGCTGGCTAAATCAGATGCTATTACTCATTGTTTATTTTGCAGATGCTTCAGTTCTAAATTCTACTACAAAGATAAGATTGAATATAGATTATCCATTTACACTGACCTCTCATGCCATTTCCCTTTAAGGAGCCTGTATTACTCAATTTTATTACTGTCACGCACTGATTATTGGCAATTTTTGTTATATTTCTGGCAATAATTACTAAATGGTGAGCAGAAGGCAATAAAACTGAAATTATCAATTGTAGGGCTACGCATAGGGAAAATTAAACTCACTTAATCTAAGAAAACAGATTGCCCAGAGTGTAATTCTATTATAAGGACCAGGAAGGTTGAGCATTGGTACCTGTGGAATTAGCAGAAATGGTGATGGAACGATACAATTGGTCTCCACCTTATCAGAAGGAGCAGGGGAAGGGTGGAGGAGGAGGTAAAAGATAAAAGAAACTGCCAGAGTTCTCATTCCTGATTATTATTGATTGATGCCCGCTGGAAAATGCTCTGTGCTAGCCCTGACTAAGGCTGGAATCAAGCACAGCTAAGATGCTCCATTGTGAATAGTCCTGCAACACACCACTGTGATTTTCTCAAGGCAGCAAGGATCCCGCAGCTGGGGCCAGGAGCAGGGTGGAGGTGGGGAAACCCTGCTTTAGCGGCTGGAGGGACCTGGGGCTGCATTTTACGTGTGACAGCCAACTAAGTGCCTTCCAGTGTCTCAAGAGCTGTCAGCCCAGAGGGTCAGCAGTTCAGCAACCTCAGCCAGGAACAGTGGCTGCTGCTGGGACTGCATCTGGAGGAAGAAGATGCAGAGTTGCATAACCAGGCAAGTGGGGTCAAAGAGCTCTGGGGCCAATCAGGGCAGGCAGCACTGATGCCGTGGGAGCATCTAATGCCCTAGGAAGGCCCCTCCAAGGCCAAAGAATGCCCAAAAGTGAGGCCTCTCACTCCCCGGAGCCCACTGGGAGGTAAAAATGCTAGTGGGGGCAAGAAGAGGCCCTCAATTGGCCACATAAGTGGTGCAAGTGCACTCCAGGTGGGAAGGTCACTGACAAAATAGCATGGCAGCTGTAAGACATCGGGCATTTCACCTTTTCCATGCCAGTATGCCAGTCTTCTCACCTCCTATCCCATCTTCAAAGGGCCCAGAAAATCCCAGGGGCTATCTTGGCTGAAATGTGAATAGACACTTTGGTGGATTTTAGCTTTTTTTTATTCATTCACAGGATGTGGGCTTTGCTGGTTGTGCCAGCATTTATTGCCCTTCCCCAGTTGCCCTTAAGAAGGTGGTGGTAAGCTGCCTTCTTAAACCACTGCAGTCCATGTGGTGTAGGTACACCCACAGTGCTCTTAGGAAGGGAGTTCAAGGATTTTGACCCAGTGATTGTGAAGGAACGGCGATATATTTCCAAGTCAGGATGGTGAGTGACTCAGAAGGGAACTTCCAGGTGGTAGTGTTCCCATCAATCTGCCCTGCCCTTGTCCCTCTAGGTAGTAGTGGTCGTGGGTTTAGGAGGTGCTTTCTAAGGAGGCTTGGTGAATTCCTGCAGTGCATCTGGTAGATGGTACACACTGCTGCTACTGTGCATCGGTGGTGGAGGGAGTGAATGTTTGTGGATGTGGTGCCAATCAAGGGAGGTGCTTTGCCCTGGATGGTGTCAAGCTTTTTGAGTGTTGTGGGAGCTGTACTCATCCAGACAAGTGGAGAGTATTCCATCACACTCTTGACTTGTGCCTTGTAGATGGTGAACAGGCTTTGGGGAGTCAAGAGGTGGGTTACTCATCGCAGGACTCCTAGACTCTGACCTGCTTTTGTAGCCACAGTTTTATATGGCTAGCCAGCTCAGTTTCTGGTCAGCCCCCAGGATGTTGATAGTGAGGGATTCAGTGATGGTAATGCCTTTGAATGTCAAGGGGTGATGGTTACATTCTTTCTTGTTGGAGATGGTCATTGCCTGGCACTTGTGTGGCGTGAATGTTACTTGCCACTTGTCAGCCCAAGCCTGGATATTGTCCAGGTCTTGCTGCATTTGGACATGGACTGCTTTGGTATCTGAGGAGTTGTGAATGGTGCTGAACATTGCGCAATCATCAGCGAACATCCCCACTTCTGGCCTTATGACGGAAGGAAGGTCATTGATGAAGCAGCTGAAGATGGTTGGGCCGAAGACACTAACCTGAGGAACTCTTGCAGTGGTGTCCTGGAGCTGAGATGACTGACCTCCAACAACCATAACCATCTTCCTTTGTGCTAGGTATGACTCCAACCAGTGGAGTGCTTTCCCCCTGACTCCCATTGACTCCAATTTTGTTAGGGCTCCTAGATGCCACACCTGGTCAAATGTGGCCTTGATGTCAAGGGCAGCCAACCTCATCTCACCTCATAAGTTCAGCTCTTTTCCCCATGTTTGAACCAAGGCTATAATGAGGTCAGGAGCTGACTGGCCCTGGAGGAACCCAAAATGGGCATCAGTGAGTAGGTTATGCAAGTGCCGCTTGATAGCACCGTTGATGACCCCTTCCATTACTTTACTGATGATGGAGAGTAGACTGATGGGGCAGTAATTGGCTGGGTTGGATTGGTCCTTTTTGTGTACAGGACATACCTGGGCAATTTTCCACATAGCCAGGTAGATGCCAGTGTTGCAGCTGTAATGGAACAGCTTGGCTAGGGGCGCGGCAACTTCTTGAGTTGCTAGATCTGTTCGAAATCTATCCCATTTAACACAGTGGTAGTGCCACACAACATGATGGAGGCTATCCTCACCGTGAAGGCAGGACTTCGTCTCCACAATGACTGTGTGGTGGTCACTCCTACTGATACTGTCAGATGCATCTGCGGCAGGCAGGTTGGTGAGGATGAGGTTAAGTATGTTTTTCCCTCTTGTTGGTTCCCTCACCACCTGCCACAGACCCAGCCTAGCAGCTATGTCATTTAGGACTCAGCCAGCCCGGTCAGTAGTGGTGCTACCGAGACACGCTTGGTGATGGACATTGAAGTCCCCCACCCAGAGTACATTCTGTGCCTTTGCTACCCACAGTACTTCTTGCAAGTGGAGCTCAACATGGAGGAGTACTGATTCATCAGCTGAAGGAGGGCGGTACATGGTAATCAGCAGGAGGTTTCCTTGCCCACGTTTGACATGATGCCATGAGAGATTTCATGGGGTCTGGAGTCGATGCTTAAGACTCTCAGGGCAACTATCAGTCTCCTTTCACTCTGTTGTGTTACAGGCAGAAAAGGCAAACTGAACTTTTTTATCCTCCCACCGTGTTTTCAAAGTGGGCTGTGGTGTGCTCCCCAAACCCTCAGGTTATGTAGTCCAAACCTTGGGGGGGGGGGGGAGAATTGTTCCCAAAGTCACATGTTAAAGATCACATGCAGGGTGAAATTTTACAGCCCCATTGCGGTGGGGGCGGGGCCCAAAACCACAGAGAGCCGTTCAAAACTCCACTGACTTTGGCAGGGCTAGGCAATCCTGCTGGCAGGAGGGTCTGTAAAATTCCACTGATATATAGAGTAAGGGGGCCAAAGAATGGAGCTTTTACAACTCTGAATAACAACAGTAAAAGAACCATAGAAATGAATATTGTGGTTCATCTGATCTCCAAAGTCTGTAAAAGTCAAAGTCCAGAGGGTGTTTCCTTTGTGGTGGAGATCAATCAAGATGAGTACCTGGTTGGCGACAGCAACACAAAAATTCTTGAAATGAATGATGATGCAGCATGATGGGATTTCTGATCTTAGACTGCTTGGTAGGCAACGATTGGAAATTTTAAAAATCAAGCAGGCTGCAAGGAGTTGAGAGATGTTGACTAGCTGCTTGGTCAGCTGGGAAATGTGCTGGAGTTCTTTCTGATTGGTGTTATACCAGCAGACTGAGGGTTTCTCAGTTCTCAAATGAATATAGAGATTTTAAAATGGTCACTTGAGTCATGTGACTTTCTTTCTCCACAATGATTGCAAAAGGGATGTTTATCTAGTATCTGGGACTGGCTTTGGTTTCAGGAGTGATAATGTCCCAGCCATTAGTTTTTGAAAGAGTTTTTTTGAAAAAGTTTTTGAAAGAATCCATATTCAGGTTCTTGTGTCGGGAAGCCCTTGTCTGCACAGACCCTCTGACTCAACCAGAGGGGTAAAGCTTATCAAGATGCAAATGACATCCATTGTCCCCTCAATGGTGCCCCTTTGAAATGGATCTGGACAGTCCCAGGTGTGAGATGGGTCTGTTAATAACTCTGCAGGAATAACGTGTTTCGATCTGCAAGTCCGCTGGTTTCTTGATTATAATGTCCTTACAATTGGGTGTGAGATTCCACAATGATGAGAAAAGGATTCTTTTGTTCTTGTAACACTGGTTAGAAGCTTCTAGATCAAAGGCCCAATCCTGTGGTCATGTGATTTGTCATAGCAACTCCACTTTTAAAAACAGGCAAAAAAAAAACAATAAAATCTGATGTACGCAGTCTGGATTTCTTTCATGTCTTATCGACAAAACAATTATTTCACTGCCATCTTTCCCCATGTTCTCTCTGAGGTCACCTCATCCATGGGACCCATCTTCTACTTCTTGGACTCCATTCGCACTGAATAACCAATTAACCGTATTTCCTTCCTTGTCTCCTTGCCACTTCAAAACAGCCATCATCAACATCTCCTCAAAAAACCCACATTTGTGTTTCAAAACTACTCGCCTAACTCTAATCTCACTTTCCTTTCCAAAGTCCTTTAAAATTTTATTGCCTTCCAGATATGGGCCAACTCTCACACAATTCTCTGTTTGAATCCCTCCAAATAGATTTCTGCCCTTCCTGCAGCATTAAAATGGCCATAACCAAAGTCCCAAAAACATTTCTGTGACATGGCACATTATCCCTTCTAATCATTAAAATGGCCATAATATACTACCCCTCTTCAACACCTCTCCTTTGTTGTCCACCTTTGTGGGTCCTTGCTTGGTTCTGCTCTTACCCATTTGATCAGAGCCTGAACATCCCCAGCAATTGCTTCGCTCCCCACCCTGGGGGTCTCCCACAGATCCACCCTTGACCTTCTCCTCCTCCTCATCTACATGCTGTCACTCATCCTCAGATATCTTTCACATGTATCCTAATAACATTCAACTCTATATCTCTCACCATTTCTCTCCCCTTCTCTATCTATCTATCTGGACCTTGCCACTCCATTGCCTCTGTTTGTCTAATATCCAGTGCTGGGTGAGCAGCTATTTCCACCAACTAAAGCATTGAGAAGACTGAAGTCATGTTCAGCCCTGCAACAAAATCCAAAGCCTATATCCTGGTCATCAACTCTAGCTGTCTCCTGGCTGTTGTTTCCAGCTGCACTAGGCTTTTCACAGCACTGGCATTTTATGTACCCCTGTGCTGAACTTGTGACCTAATACCCTCTCCACTTCAAAGGCCACATACCTCCCTCTCTATAATTCACACACCTCCATCCCTGCTGCTTAAATATTCAGCCATATCTTTGTTACTTCCAGACTCAATTACTCCAATGCTTTCCTGACCAGCAACCCCCCCATCCCACTCACCCCCATGCTTTATTATCTATTATCTTCAGTTCATCCATACATCTACTGTCCATATTTTATCCAACACCAATTCCAGTTTGCTCACCACCCCTGCTCTCACTGATGTACAATGGCTTCCTGTTCTCTAGTGCTTCAAGTTGAAGATTCTTATCATTATGTTTAAATCCTTCCACAACTTTACCATTCTATATTTCCATAATCCATTCCAGTACTATGACCTCACCCACCAAAATCTCCATTCTTCCATAAATTAGATGTTTTGTTTGTTTTGCAACTTCACACACATTTTTTCTCCTTTGGGGAATAGTGGAGAAGTGTTAGAAGGGTTAGGAGGCTGATTATCAGCCAGTTTGAACCACATCTTCAATGCTCCTTCCATGGTCCACAAGTCCTGAAATGGGACTTGACCCCAGAACTTCTATATTAGAGGCAGGGGAACTACCTTCTGAGTCGCAAGACCTCCCTATAATGGATGTATTGATGGCTAATTTCAGGGTCAACATCCTGCACTCCACAATCGCTTGAACGTTGACTGACCCAATATTATGTTGGGCCATTTTCAGTTGCTTCTGGTACACACCCAAATCAGAAAATAGGCCCCTTTACACACACAGAGGATATAACTCCAGTTTTAGAATCAATGTCCTAAATTGGGTTGTGCAGTGGCAGGCAACTTCCAGCAGGATTTTTCAGCAATCGCTGTGGCCTATGCAGCGGATGCCATCAAAAGGTTATTCTTTTTGCAGACCTTCTGTTGTCATCAGGGAGCAGGGGTTCTCCATAGTCTGCCTGAGGGTCATGATCGTCTCTTCTGTTCACCTCACCTGCCACGAATAACTTGAGGGCTACTGCTGATGAAGCAGGTGGCCAGAAATTGGATACAATAGTTGAGAAAGCTACTTCTGGACACGACAGGAGCCAGCAGCTTGCTCAAATTAGGCAAGTAAAGCTTGAGGCCTACTCATACTTGAGACCTAATCAGAATTGGAAATGGGATAGTGATAATAAAGTAGCCGCTTGTCAGTGGATCATTGGAAATCTTGAACTTTGAACGACTTATTTATTCAGACAAAAAAATAAACAGATAATGTTAATAATTGTCTACGTTTGAAACAAGGAAAACTTAAATTAAAAACCAAGTCACAGTGTTGTTTTCTGTGCCCTGGTTTAAATCTGACGTTTTGTTTTACTACATTAATTAAGTGCAGGGATGAAATTCAAGCCAGCCATATTAGTCAATCACCTACATAAAAATTGCTCCGAGCTAAATACATGATCTAGATTACAACTGTAATCAGTGTGTAGGCGTCAACAGTATACTTTTATATGCTACTTCCAAAAAGAGTGCTTTCATAAACCCAATCACCAGGATGTGAATCTTGAAGTGGAATCTAGAAGGAATGATCCCTGGAAAATTACAACATTTTAAATTAAAGTAGTGTTTTTGGTTGATTTTATTTCATGATTGGTAGATTTTTAATTTCTAAACAAATAGATAAGAATTTTAACATTTACATTTGTCCATAGTCAGATCAACCCAGATTACCAGCTTTCCAAATGCGATCTGAATAATCGTTCTCTCACCAAAAGGTACTCTTTCCCTCCAATCCCCCTGCTCAGAGAGGCTTTTCTACTCTTATATTACAACATTCATAGAGAAATTCCCCCCTCGAGCTTCCTTCCCGTCCACTGATTTAATCTTCCCCGATATCCCTCTCTCCCAAGTACACTGATATAATTTTGTTCCCCTGTATCTCCTGCCCCTCAGTTCACATGGACACTATTCCCGAGTTATTTTATATTGATCGCAGTCTGTGTGCAGCAGGTACCTGACACTGCTGTTTCACTCTGTTGCAGGCAGGAATCCCTGCTTCAGGAATGCAGTTCTGGGAACTCATGCTTGCAGCCCACAGCACAGAGTTTGCTCCCCGAATGAAGCAGTAGCAACTAGTACTAGAACTAGTAATGAGAAAAGGTTCAGAAAGCAGAACAGCAGTTTAGCTAGATCCCTTGAGGGAGCCAATCAGTTGTTGCAGAACAAGCTCACCCTAGGGATAAAAGATATGCATGTTTGCTTAAGGTGCGTTCATGTAGCTATGCTCTGTTCACATTCATTGCTGTCAATAAATGAATGTTCTCCATTTTCCTTTCAATATTGTCTCATGTTTAGTAATGAAAAGGCTGTCAAATTTACCTTTGAACTTTAAGGGGTAAATTTTCAGGCCTCCCACCCAGCGGAAACAGAAATCCTGAAAATGCTGGACAATAATATGCATAGGACTCCGTTCCTCATTCTTGGACTGAACTGGGCAAAGTGTGCACTGTGCAAAGTCCAACTGGTGTCAGTTGGTAGCACTCTTGCCTCTGAGTCATGACACTCTGGGTTCAAGTGCCACTTCAGGACTGGAGCACAAAAACCAAGGCTGACACTCTGTACAGTACTAAGGGAGTGCTGCACGATTGGAGATGCTGTCTTTCGGATGAGATGTTAAACCGAAATCCCCTCCTTCCTGTTTGGGTGGATATACAATCTCTCATGACACTACTTTGAAGAAGAGCAGTGGAGTTATCCTGGTGCCTTGGCCAATATTTATTTCGGCATCAACATCACAAAAACAAATAATCTGGCTATTATCACGCTGCTGTTTGTGGGAGTTCGCTGCATGCAAATTGGCTGTGCATTTCCTGCATTACAACAGTGACTACACTTCAAAGTACTTCATTGGCTGTTAAGTGCTTTGAGATGTCCGGTGGTCGTGAAAAGTGCTATATAAACGCAAGTTTTTCTTCCTTTCAAAGAAGCCCTGCAATGGTTAAGACTCACATCCTGTTTTGAGCACTGGGTCTCTGCTGTTAGCCTCGCAAGTTCAAAAATCTAGGCCTGGATCTTTCCATCTACCGCTTCTAAAAAAAATCTGATTCTGCTGTACATATCCTCTGACCAGGGTTTACCAACTAACACAGTTGGAACTATATTGCATCATATTTTAGCTCTTGAACTATTATTAGGAAAAAAATATAAGACCAGGTTGAATAAGATTTAAATAATTAGCCTGTGCCACCTACATTACAATTTGTGCTTAGAATTACGCTAGTTTTCGAATTTTTTTTTACGTTTCCACTCAAACTTATTTGCATCAGCACAAAGGTAAAATATTCCATATGAGCCAGCACAATCAGGAGGTAGTTGAGAATGGCCTCTTTGAAAGAAAGGAGAGACTTGCATTTATATGGTGTTTTTCATGACTACCAGGCATCTCAAAGTGCTTTGCAACCAATGAAATGCTTTTGGAGTGTTGTCACTGTTGTAATATGGGAAATGCGGCAGCCAATCTGCACAGTTTTAGAGGCCCTCTCTGCCTGTATGGACACAGCTGTAACTGCAGGCAGTCCTTTGGAGAGATTTCCCCTTCCACAATGGTGGCCCAGCTGCTCAAGTTTAATTTTTACTTTAAATTTGAAGAAGTTGAAAGGCCAGGTCCTGCTCCTTCTGAGCAGCTTTGAAAGCCCACCCACCGTCCATAGTTGGATCCAAACCCATCCTCTGGCCATTAATTGGCAGTTTCAGGGAAAATCACAGTAGAATGACTGTTCCTCACAAAGCGCGGGCTTCAAACCCCAATTCGAGCCTGACCGTAGGATCCTAAAATCTGTGGCAAAAATTCTGCGCTTAATTTTAAGAGCCTCCTTGAAGGCCCAACAATGGGATGCAACTAGATCGCCATGGTGATTAATTTGGTCTGAGGAAATGGACAGCTTCCAACACAATATTTTTGAAACCAGCACAAAAGCTCACAAAAACTCTACTTGTGCTGCATGTAACATGTATTTGAAATCTTTAATCTTTTGCAGTGGCTTGGCCAACTTCAGGAAAATTGTGCTAGAAAAACCAGCACAACCTTAATGGTCACTTCTGCAGTACTGTTAAAAACAAAAAACTACTGCGGATGCTGGAAATCCAAAACAAAAACAGAATTACCTGGAAAAACTCAGCAGGTCTGGCAGCATCGGCGGAGAAGAAAAGAGTTGACGTTTCGAGTCCTCATGACCCTTCAACAGAACTGAGTAAAATTAGGAGAGGGGTGAAATATAAGCTGGTTTAAGGTGGGGGGAGAGAAGTTTGGTTGGGTGGGGGTGTGGGGGGGGGGGGGGGGGTGGTTGTAGGGAAAAGCAAGCAGTGATAGGAGCAGGTAATCAAAAGATGTCACAGACAAAGGAACAAAGAGGTGTTAAAGGTGGTGATATTATCTAAGAGAATGTGCTAATTAAGAATGGATGGCAGGACACTCAAGGTACAGCTCTAGTGGGGGTGGTCTAGTGGGGGTGGGGTGGAAAGACTGACAGGGCATTACAGGTATAGATTTAAAAATAATGGAAATAGGTGGGAAAAAAAAATCTATATAAATTATTGGAAAAAACAAAAGGGAGGGGGAAGAAACAGAAAAGGGGTGGGGATGGAGGAGGGAGCTCAAGATCTAAAATTGTTGAATTCAATATTCAGTCCGGAAGGCTGTAAAGTGCCTAGTCGGAAGATGAGGTGCTGTTCCTCCAGTTTGCGTTGGGCTTCACTGGAACAATGCAGCAAGCCAAGGGCAGACATGTGGGCAAGAGAGCAGGGTGGAGTGTTAAAATGGCAAGCGACAGGGAGGTTTGGGTCTTTCTTGCGGACAGACCGCAGGTGTTCTGCAAAGCAGTCGCCCAGTTTACGTTTAGTCTGTCCAATGTAGAGGAGACCTCATTGGGAGCAACGAATGCAGTAGACTAAGTTAGGGGAAATGCAAGTGAAATGCTGCTTCACTTGAAAGGAGTGTTTGGGCCCTTGGACGGTGAGGAGAGAGGAAGTGAAGGGGCAGGTGTTGCATCTTCTGCGTGGGCATGGGGAGGTGCCTTAGGTGGGGGTTGAGGAGTAGGGGGTGATGGAGGAGTGGACCAGGGTGTCCCGGAGGGAACGATCCCTATGGAATGCCGCCGGGGTGGGGTGAAGGGAAGATGTGTTTGGTGGTGGCATCATGCTGGAGTTGGCTACAGTACTGTTGTTTCTTTGGTATCAATCAATTTTGAATGGTCCCCAGGTATAGATAAACTTTTAACGTGGCAAATAGTATAATGAGTTTCACATACAAAAGAAAACACAGTATATTAATTTTGAGTTTAGTGAGGAATCCTTACTGGAATTGACCAGTCAATAATGAACTGTACTTAAAAATTCTGAAGAAGAGTCATATGGACTCGAAACGTTAACTCTGCCTTTCTCTCCACAGATGCTGTCAGACCTGCTGAGTTTTTCCAGCAATTTTTGTGCTTGTGTTTTGGTTCATACTTAAAAGTGTCTGGCCACTTGCTAAAAAACCTGAAGTACTGTACAGAAGCTTAAATGGCATTTGCATAAAGAAAACAGAAATCTTAGCATAGGCTAGAAATCATAATTAGCAACAATAGATTAAAAACAAATAAACATACACACTCAGAATCATATACTTCTTATGAACTGCAGCCTTTTTATAGTTTAAACTTCTCAGGGGACACTTGCTGTCTGCTGCATTTTACACCACACAATTCTGGAACAAAGTCTTTTTTATGAAACCTGTTGAACCACAGTCTCCTTCCTATCTTGCTGAACCACAGCATTGTCCACTGATATAATGAAACCAACAGATGAGGTTCTTGTTCAGTTTTGAGCAATTGTGTGGTGAGAATCATTGCTGCAGGCTAATAATGTTGCAAGCTAATAATGTCACTTGACAAGCTACAGCTTTACATGAGTAGCAATTTAAATAGATATCTTTATACAAAGTTTCAGGCAGTGTTGATTTCTGAGCAGCCACAGGCATGGCTACGGTGACACCATTTTAGCCACATGCACTAAAGTTAGCAGAAATGCCTTATACTCAATGTAGGTTAATGTATTTCACATACTCATTTAAATAAAAAACTTCCATCTCAATTCAGCGCCGCACATCTTAGTGCAACCTCCGGGGGAGAAAACTGCGCTGTGTCACTTCTAATGGTGCTACATAGACTATGTTGACTCCCGGGGGCAGGCAGCATCGCAAGCTGCTGTCTGCACAGCCCATATGGGTTTCACTGAGAAAACCCACTGGGGCCTTGAAGCTAGTGACCAGCAGGTCTGTTTGTACCTGAGGAATTGACATAGTTTGCATAGCGCCTCTTTTTGCATATGGGAACAGATTTCTCCCCACTAGGTTTTTGTCCAGTGATACTTTAACTGCATCATGGTGATTGCTGGGCAGCGCACCAGACATGCCTTTGTGCCCCATCCAGGAAATTGAATGTTGCGTACCCTTTCTAATTAATTGCCCTGTTGGAGCTGCTTGTTATCGGATTGGGTTTTTTCTGATGGCCTTATTACGGTCAGATTGACCACGGTGGCAGCTTCCCTCTCCAAAGCTGTTTGACATTTCCATGCTTGCGAAGTCTGGCATTTTCACCCATGTGACACATCATAATAGCAGATAGCCAGAAAGCGGGAACCAAAGAAGGAAAGCAAGGCCAACAATCAGAAACACTTGTACGTTCTGCTTTTTGTCATATCGGCAAAGAGCCATTGGTTCAGTTCTGGGCACTCCACCCCGATTTTTAAAGAGGCAGGCCAATTAACGGCAGTGAGCAGGCTCACCATCCAATCAGGGATGACAGCGAGCTTCAGAAGCTGGAGGGCCAATAGGAGGTTGTGTTTTATTTTCCATGCTGTTTGTATAAAACATTTGACGTAACATTTTACAGACTAATACTTGACATTTATTTAATAAGACATATAGAAACCACAATCAATTATAAGTCACTGGCACAAAAACTGGGTAGAAATAAAAGCAAAAATGTGCTGAATTACCTTTAAGCACTCTTTGAGTCAGTATCTGTCCATCCAATCAAATTTACCTCAGTTTGGAGATAATTCTGAACATGAAATAAATGATTCTGAGTTCAGTCAGCAGCACAGACTGCAAGCCTCTTCACGCCACTCATTCTACTGTGCATTTTATGCCAACATAGGTTTTTATGTTTTATGAGATACACCCCAATAACCAAATAATTGCAGTGGTGAATTTGTTGCCACATACATCATTAGCCGCTTTTCTTCTTCCCTTCTCCAACTGCTAATGTACCATTGGAATATTCAGGTGCTTTGTGGCATTAGTACCAAATGCATGGTTTGCTGTATGAAACACTCAGACTGATTCCTTCCTCTAAAATGATCTTTCAATATTGGCATATTATGAGATCAGGGAAACTGGAAGAATGGGTTTCCTGAATGTCCTGTAGTTTTTAAACTGTAGGGCTCCTTTAAAATTTTCTGCCCGGTTGCTGCCACAGGCAGCCTGATTAAGAGGCTGTTGGCCACCTTACTTCACAAGGCTGCAGTTAATAAGAGCAGGTGGGTCTAATGTTGGAGTGAGAGAGATCCTGTGCTGATTGCTGGGCATTGGTGGTCAGGGGAATAGATGGTGGTGGGGGAGAGGAAAGCAAGTGGATCATGTGGGGATGAGTGTTTACTGAGCAGTTTGTTGGCTAGAGAGGAAACATTCTTTCTCCTCCTAGTCCATAACAAAGGCACTTTGTTTTTCAGCCCTTCTTGGCTTCTTGCCAAATTTCTCGAGGCCTGGGAAACCTTGAAATGAGTTAAAAGTAGAATAACACTAAAAATGAAGGCAGACAGACTCATTATAATATTTAAATGACCCCAACCCTCTTTCCCTCAAGCAGATTAATTGTTCACCCTTTGTTCACCTCCATTAAACCCAGAAATGGGCAGAATTAGAATGGCATGGGTTCCTGTTTCTGATGATATCTTTGAATTTGTTAATTGATATCCATTTATAAGGTTTAAAGTTAAAAGCACCAAATGGCATTTTGGAGGTTGATATACCAGCCACCCGACATATATAAAATGGTTGTAACACATTGTATTAGCGTAAGACACAAAGGCAACCCTATCAATATTATAACATTCATACCATTTGGGCATTATTTGCTCTTCCATTCATATTGAATAAACTACAGCTTTATTTCACCAATTTTTGAAATTACTGCCTTCTGATTGGGTAAAAATTGAGGGCATTTGAATGATATTAACAAATAGAAACATAGAAATGGAGGAACATAAGGAGCCATACAGTCCCTTGAGTCTGTTCTATGATTCAATGAGACCATGGCTGATCTGTAACCAAACTCCATATACCTGCTTTTGTCTCATATCCCTTAATGCCTTTGCTTAACAAAAGTCGATCATGAAAGAAAGTCAATGGCCTTTTGGCTGCGCTGCCGAATCTACAGCAATGGGTCCCACCATGACATGGCCAGAAAATCCCGGCCTATGTCTCCTAGTCCATGACTCCCCAACCAGCAGAAATCCATCCTATCTGTTCCCCTTAACACCTTGCAAACTTTGAGCAAATTAGCCCTAACCTTCTAAATTCCAGGGAACACAACCGTAGTTTGGGTAATCTCTCCCCATAACTTAACCCTTGGAGTCCAGGTATCATTGTGGTGAATCTATGTTGCGCTCCCTGGAAGGTCAATATATCCTTCCTAAGGTGTGGTGTCTACCACTGCTCACAATACTCCAGGTGTGGTCTAACATGGGCTTTGTATAGCTGAAGCATGGCTTCTAACTCCTTGCATCTAGATATAAAAGCCAGCATTCCATTAGCCTTTTTGATTATTTTCTGTACCTGTTCATGACAGTTCAATGATTTATGTATCTGCAACCCCAAATCTCTTTGGACCTCCACTGTTTGTAGCCTTTCACCATTTAGAAAGTACTCTGTTTTATCCTTTTCAAACCCAAAATGGATGACCTCACATTTGCCTATATTGGAATCCATCTGCCATTTTTTTGCACATTCACATGATCTATCAATATCTCTTTGTCATTTTATGCTTCCATCTACATTGCTTACAATACCACTTTATCTTTATGTCATTGACGAACATGGATATGTGGTTTTCTGTCCCATCACCTAATAAATATGTTGAGTAGTTAAGGCCCCACCACATATCCTGTAGCACACCAAAAGTTATATCGTGCAAATTAGAATACCTGCCATTATCCCTACTCTCTGTCTCCTGTCACTCGGGCAATTTCCTAACCAGCTCAATACTTGCCTTCAATTCCATGAGCTTCAACTTTAGGTAACAGTCTCTTATGTTGCACTTTATCAAATGCCTTCTGGAAGTCCATGTAAATAACATTCACAGTCCACTACTTCAGCCACCTCTCTGAAAAATTCAATCAGCTTCGTCAGGCATGACTTGCCTTTCAAAGTCACACAAATGCACACAGACACACAACAGGGTATATCAGTTAAACACACACTTCCATGCTGCAGAGGCAATGGAGAGATCTCTACAAGTGGTGCAAGCTGAAACAGCGATGCATGAAAGCTAAAAAGGTCAGAGAAAGCAACAGCTAGTTGGTCAAACAGTGACAGGAACAAACTGAATAGTAAACATTAACAATCATTCTTAATGCACTGGGGCCAGATTGATAGCAAGCCAACTGAAGGTCTCTTCAATCATATCCCACCACTTTACAGATAGTGCATCTGTTAATTTTCAATAATAATGGAGCACTTATAATTATCTGTTTGCAAAACAAATGTTGTATTCAGAGCTGGTGTTTTGATTGCAGACAGATGGGAACAAATAACCTAATTGGTCTTATTTGCCTGTTAACCCAGAATCACACCAGTGTTACTGCAGCACCAGTCAACCATCTCCGAATGGGAATGGTAGCATAGTGGTTACATTACAGGCCTGATGATCCAGGGGTCTGGACTAATGCCCTGGAGATGTAGGCCTGTGGTTTCCTCTCGGGCTTGCAAGACACAAGTAAGGCCTTTTCCCGACTTCTGAAACCTGAGCCCACCCCCGAATCCCATTCCCACAATATTTTTGTCTCTGAGAGACATGAGCAGGGAGGGGTTGGATTTTGCGAGCTGTGATGCAGTGCGGGATGATTGCAAGTGTGGAGGCGGGGTGGTTAGAAGGCTCGTCTAGGTTCTCCAGGACAGCAGCCCAGCTCCCAGCCTGCCCCCTGAATCTCATGAACCTCACCTTTCTCATCCCCCCACTCACCACCATGCCCTGTCCATGCCCTCTAAAAACCTCATGCCCACTCATATCCCTTATGCCCCCTCATATCCCCTTGCAAACCTATGCCCTTCCATGCCCCTCATAGACCCATGGCTCCTCCATTCCCTTCATATCCCCATGCCATCCCATTGTCAGCTCATATCCCCCATGCACTGTCCATAGTCACTCACCCAGTATTCACTATATATAGGCTCAGGAGCCGGGCAATAATTGCAGTGGGAATTTTTGCAAATGAAAAAAATTAAACCTGTAACAATCTAATAAACTCTCATTCAAATATCTGACATTGATACAGAAAAGAAAAAAAATTGTACTCCTATAGAAAAAAGTTAAATGACCTTAAGTGACCATTAAGTTATGTAAACAAACAAAGTTATTCAGAAACCATACCAAAGGCAGATATTGTTATTATAACCTCTTAAAACTGTCAATCACTCCCCTAACCAATTGTGTCAACAGACCATCTGCTAAGGTCTGCGCTCACAGCTTTTGAAACTCAGCCAATCATTCATAATGGCTACAGCTATTAAAACATTAACTTGCAGCTCCAGGCCCTGAAACTGAAAGGCAGATGGTGTTCCATTTCAGTGCAAATTGCCTGTCAGATTAATTTTTTTTAACTCACAGTCCAAAATATAACAGGAAAGTTTCCCAGCACATTTTTCTACAGTTTTGAATGCAAGGTGGCACTTTCTCCAATGGGAAAAGTACTCTAATGCATCTCAGTTGGTCAATGTAATGGTCAACTTACCTTTACAGGACAGAGCCCTATGGTCAATCACTGCATTTAAACATCAACATTACAACATCTAATAGTGACACTTGAAGTTGTTAAAACATTTAACACTTAGCTGTCAGAGTGTTCCTGACTTCTCAGCTGGCTTCCTCTGCTGGTCACGAACTCTCAAACCTAGCAGGGCTTTTTTAGGGCTTCCAAAATTCACACTAGCACATAAAAATAGTGGGGGGAAAGTAAATTCAAATTTCTTACAGTCCTCACAATGGTGACCCCAGCCTCAGAAGAGGTTCATGTTGGATTTGAACTCAAGGCCTTCCCAAACCGCGAAAAGGCCACACAAAACTAGGTTCTGAAGGCACTTCAAATTAGAATTTGCAGACAAATCCTAAAGTTTTTACTTCTTTGACCCCATTCCTGCCTCCACCAGGAGACCTAAATCTGCTCCGTCAATTCAAATCCCACCACAGCAACTAAGGAATTTATATACAGCGCATTAAATAAATCTGGAAATAAAAAGCTAGTATCAGCAACGGTGACCATGTAACAACAGGATTCTTGTAAAAATTCACCTGGTTCACTAATGTTCTTTAGGGAAGGCAATCTGCCATCCTTACCCAGTGGCCTCTATTAGACCCACAGCAATGTGGTTGACTCTTAAATGCCCTCTGAAAAAGCAAACCACTCTGCTGTTCAGAAGGTGGCTCACCACTACCTTCTCAAGGCCAATTAGAGATGGGCAACAAATGTTGGCTTTACGAGCGACTCCCGGGATGGATATAAAAAAGATACAGTCCAGCTTTAGTGTACTAAGACTAAACGCAGCATGCCACCACTAATGCTTAAACAAAATCTTACAATGGAGTTCTAAAAAAGAAAGTTAAAAATACATCATCTTAAATCACTGGAGTTTTTTAGATGTAAAATTAATATTAAAAATGCTCCCTGTTAAGAACATCAGTTTTTCCTTACACAATACATGTGGATTTTGCTTCATTTGGACCATCATAGTCGAGACAAATCAATACCAACCATTACCAGACACTAATCTGAGCTCATAAGGGACACGGTCTATCACAATGTAAGTGCCATTACAGGCAGAAATCAATTTGCTATGTCAATTTGCGTAATTAAACAAAGAGATATGGATATACTCACAGACTTAATGAATTCAATGTCCACATTATGTTTCTTCAAAAAATTTAAAGGATTTTAATCAATACTTTAAAAAAAATGCTAGTGCTTACATTCTGTATAAAATACTCATGCTCTGTCTAAGTTTCAGTAAGAAATAAAACTTGGACAAGTTTATTCTACAAAAGATGGAATACGAGATAACATTTATCCATATCCGTTTAAATAAATCAGGAAATAGAGCCAAGTTTTCCAAGAAATTACAGCTATTTAAAGTAAAATCAATTGTCTGCTGAGAGCAGTATTACAATCAAACAATTTTTTTGGATCAATGATATTATATGCAAAATAAGGTGGCTCTGCCATACAGTTTAAGATTTCTTTAAATGTTTATGGAAACTGCCATGTTAAACTTTTCATGGACTGCTAACAACAGACAATCCTTTGAACACTGCCAGTTAAAGAAATGCAGATCTGTGTGGAATTCAGAGGAAAGACTCAAACCTGAATCTGTACTGACATCAGTTGATAAATGCATGCAATTCTAACAAAACTCATAAATAGAACCTCCAAAGTGGTGCAGCAGAATGCAGTAAGCTTGTTTTCACAATGAATGGATTGTACTTACTCACTCACCAGGACTAGCCACACTCCCACTGCTGAATGCACTTGTCTCACCCTTGTTGGTATCATTGGAAAGCTTTCTCTTTCAAAATATGCATGTGCCCACAAAGACTATACAAGGCAATTTTTCAGTAAATGTCTGTGCAATACTTAGAAGTAGAATAGGGGGGAAAAGGCTGGTACAAAATGCTCAGTAATTTGGGTATAAATTTAGACTTTGGTATAAATCAGTTTAAAAATTGTTTGCCAAAATTGTCACCCATCTATGGATGCCTAAACCAGACTACAAGTATATTTAGATCACCCTGTCCTTTTAAAATTTCTGCAATATGTTGTAGTATTGTCAGGAAAACATCAGTAGCACTAATGGATTATGTTTATTGATATTTTAGTAAAACTGCCGATATAGTTTCACATAGAAGACTGGTGCACAACACTGCAAGGCACAGCATAGGTGCAGTGCTGCTGAAATGTTGGATCAATAATAAGCTGAAGAAAAGAAACCAAAAGGGTAGTTGTACATGGAGGTGGAAGACATAGAAAGAGGTAATTAGTCAGATGCCTCAGGGATCAATGCAGAGGCTGCTGCTGTTTACAAATGTACAGAAATGACATGGTATTTGGATGAAAGCAAAACTCTCCAAGTTTTCAGACGGCTCCAAAATGGAAGGGAACTGAATACAGTCAGGAATTGGCTGATCAAATGCAAAGGGACCTGGCTAGATTGAGAAGCTAGGCTGATATGTGCCAGATAGCAAGGAAAGAAAAGGACTTGCAGCAATAGAGCCCTTTTCATGACCTCAAGACGCCCCAAAGCACTTTACAGCCAAAGAGATACTTTTTAAAAGTAGTCACTGTGGCAATGTAGGGAAATGTGGCAGCCAATTTGCAGAGAGCCATATGCCACAAAGAGGCAATGTTCAGATAATTTTCTTTTTCTGGTGACAGTTGCAAATTAAGTAATCGGTGAGGACATTGGGAGAACTCCCCGGCTCTTCTCTGATTAGTGCAATTGGATTTTTTACATCCACCTGAGAGGGCAGGGGTCTTGGTTTAATGTCTTATGTGAAAGGCGCTATCACTGAGAGTAAAGAAAGTGGGAGCTATGTTTCAGCATCGCACTGAAGTGTCACCCTGGATTATATACCCAAATCACTGGAATGGGACTTGAATCCATGGCCTTCTGACTCGAGAGACAAGCAAACTATTACTGAGCCAAGGCTTACACCCAATTACTGTGGAAAGTGCAGTCATGAGATTTGTAAAGGATAATAAGAAATGGTAACACATGTGAAATTGAATTATTATACAGGACACAACACTGGAGAAGGATTTGAGGGTTATTGGTGGATAGATAATTGAAGCCATCAGCACTCTGTGCACCAGCCGTAACAAGAGCAAATGTGATCATAGGTTATAATAGCCAAGAGAATAGAGCTCAAATCTCAAGAAGAAATTCTGAGCTTGCACAGAGTAGCTTGCACAGGTCTGCAGCCTATAATTATGGCTTCATTATTATGTGAGAGACATCCATGGGCATTGCACAAGATGGAGCAACGGGCAACTAAATTAATAACTGGGGTTAGGCCCCTAGATTAGAAGGTGAAGCTACAGAAGGTGGGATTATTTTTACAGAGGAGAATGCTAAGGGGTGATCTTATTTAAGTATTCAAGACACTAAGCTGAGTAGCTAAGATAAATGTTCATGTTTTTAACATAGTCACAAGCTCTGCAATAAGAGGATATAGCCTCAAGCTTAGAAGAGGAGAATGTGAAAAAACAGCTCAGATTATAACAGAGGGGAGTAAATACATGGGAAAGATTGTTTGGGAGATATTTGTGTGTGGGGCGTTGATTTTAATGAAAAGAATTGGGAAATACTTGGCCAAAATATTGATAAGGTATGAAATATGATATTTCCTAGGAACTACGACTAACCTGCTGGTCTTCTGTGGTCTTATACATTCTTATACTCCCACATTTTTACATAAGCAAAGTGATCCATGGCAAGGAACTGTGATTTTTTTCTCTCTATAGTGTTTTATCCCTTGCCACATGTTTCTCTATCAATCTAGTGGAAGTGTTAATCAGTTTAAAATAGACCAGTTAAGAAGGCTTTTAAATAGAAGAGAAAGGAAATTGATACAAGTGTCTTAAGCATTCGCACAATAACATCACTGAGAGTCTTTCATAGCCTGTGATCTCTCTTATTCTCATTCATTATTAGAGAAAAAAATATAACTCATCTGTTGCTGTGATCAAATCGATTCCTGAAATCCATCTGGCGAAATGCATAGCAAAAGCAACCCACAGGAAAGAGCAACACCAATATGCTAAAATTATGAAAGTCAGTGACAATGATCATCTTTTCTTGCATTTAAATTTTTAATGTCTTCTTAATAATAAACATCATGAAAACATACCTTTTCATGCGTCATAACTAAAGTTTGCATCTGCAATATTATCATTTAAATATCTGTTTAACTAACTCACCTTATTCACACAGTATCTATCAGCAGCGTCATAAAAGTGGTGAAGACCCTTTGAGAGACCTTTTTTGCAACAATCATCAATGAAATCTTCAAAGAACTGATTGATGGATTTTACAGAAAATGCACAGACAGCTGATCTATTGGCAGGTTCGGCAGACTCTGGTTTACTTTGTGCAAATACTGCAAAAAGGACATCCTCTTCCGCAGAAACACCCAACTGTCCAGCAAAATCTGCACCTGGTTTAGTTGCATACGCTGCCTGCATGATATTGAAGATTTCGATATTTGCGGATCTCTTCTTCCGTCTTTCACTGATAATACACTCGAGTGGCATTTCTACATAAGAATGTAAATAAGAATCAGACTTGCTTAATCGAATAATTTTGGTGTGAGATGCCTGCGAGCCCAGAGATTCATGTTGCACAGTTAAAAAATAAACATAGCTCCCACTTTCAAAAGCATAAAGATACTTAATAGGATAGGCATCCCTGTATTGTGGAATAACATCCATGTAGGAATGATCTGAGAGGAATTGAAAACCATCTTCAGATTCTTTTAATCTCTTTATAGATATTGAGTGCAATTGGAATGCCAAAGGAGCAGAGCTCAGAGTTGCTACTGTATACACATTCACAAATCCACCTTGCTTCATCATCAACACTTTTGTACCTAGAGGACTAGCAATGCAATCTGGGCACCTGTTGGGTTTGTTGTTATGGAGTGAATACATACACTGAACATCGCTTGAAATATCAGCAGGATCATCATGCTGGAGATTGTGGAGAAAACACACACCATTCCTTGTGCTGCCACAGTTAATGAGCTGATCTCCATAAAACGTTTCTACAAGTAAGACCATGTTTGTGTTGTTTTTCCATATAGTTGCGGAGCTGTTTTCACTTTCCTCACAGTTGTCACACGGCGAACAGCTCAGGGATTCCAATACAGGGCCAGTTTTGAATTCAGAGAGCTTTTCTAGGTCACTATTCACAACATATATCTTATTTATTGCTCCTACATATATATGTTGATTATGTAGGACTATGTTCTGTATCAATGTTTTTGCTTCGAAGCTGGAAAAGTTGTATTGCACATTCCAGTCCAGGTATGCATGCTTTTTTGTGGGCTCACACTCTCCATTGCTCAGCTGCACCATCAAACTCCCAAAGAGCATCAAAAGGCAAGAAATTCTTGATGGATGGCTCATTGTAGAAAGTATCATCAGCTGCAAGATAAAAATGTAGTTTAATAAATCATAGATTACAACCAATGGCAAGACTAATTACAATTTGTAATCTGTTTAATTAACACTTCCTAAGAACACATAAAACTATCAGAACAAAACTAAAAACAGCAGTGCCCTGATGGCTGAACTGGTTAAGATTAGTCAATCCAAACATAACAACAACATCACTGGTCTGAGCCAAGTTAGCTGATCTCAGTCACGGTGGTGGTAGAGTTCACCTCAAAATGCATGGATGGAGAAAGAGGAATAAACAACCAATGGCTATGTATGGGTTCCTACTGGAAGTGGAAAGAGGAGGTGGTTAGGTCTGAAGGCTCAGGTCTAATGCCTGTCACGCTGCCCACCATCATTTAATCTATTGACATTCACCACATGGGAAAGGTATCAAAGGTAACCAACACCATGGAATCAAACTCTAGTAAGGGTCAATACCTTTAGATTAGAGGTGGTAAAATTTGTTAACGAATTTGGAAAAAATAAATACTTTTTAAAAAGTATTATTTCAATTTTCTCCCCTTTCATTTGGAAGACATCGCTTCCTGGGATATGATTCTGGAGGCGTGAGCAGCCCTGCAGCAACCTACCCAGGCAGCCATACCTCAGGCTGCCACACCTGCCATACCTCAGGCTGCATTCCCAGATAGCTGGAAGTTGGAAAGTTGGAAGATTGTAAATTAAGACAGCAAAACAGCAGAGTGTTACGCTATTCATATTTAACAAGCACATTGCACACTTTCCAGCAGGAATTACTAGTAATCAAGGGCAGGAAACCAAGGAGGTTTCTCCTTTTAAGAACCAAGATCATTAAGGCTAATGATTATGCTCCAATTGCTCCAGCAGAGATCAGGTAACACTGCATAGACACAGAATGAGAGCTGTATGACTAAGACCCGTTCAGGGTGGTGCATTCCCCCACTATGCCATCAGGGAGGCAGTAATCTTTGTTCTTTCTGCAGACAAAGCTCTTGCTCTCCTTGATATCAGAACAGTAGCATAACAGATTCTATTGTAAAACAGATCTAGTTGTTTCTCTTGGAGAAGGCAATCTAATAAAGACTCCGTGCTGGAATGGAACTCTTGTGCAGTGTCAAAGTGGTTTAGGAATGCCCACAGGCTCCCTTGTACTTTCTGGATGTATTTTAAATTCACAAGCAGTTAGACATAGACACAGTTGTGTGCATTCTCCAAACAATTAGGAGCTATTTTCCTCCATGGGCACCCAACAAGTGCAGTATATCTGCGTTCCACTATGGCTGACAGAAGACAACACCCCATGATTTTCCAGTATTGGGACATGGGGAGCAGCAGCCAAGTCAAAGTGAGGCAGAAGATCAGAAACCTCGCCCTCCTGCCTTCAATGTGCTTTAAAAAACTTTATACAGGATCATTCTCACTTCATAGATACTATGGCTATATTCTGAAAGCTGTAACAGCTATGTGTTACTCAAAAGATTAATGCAAAGCATTGCATACATTGATAATGCCACATTTTAACTACATGTGGTTCATTCCTGGAGATTTGTGTAAAGGGACATCAAACAATTTCATTTTAGTCCAATCCTTTTTGTGTGGTTTGGATTACACAACACTCATTTTTCTGCTATTCGTCCATTGTCATTTTGCTGTTGTCATCAACAGAACAAAAACTACATATTTCTTCTACTAGGATCCACTGTTTGAATGGATGATGTGGTTTATTATTATCCTGCACCTATCAAAGATATGCTTTCACTAGTCTTAGTAATTTCCCCAAGGAGCCGATCAGTGGTTTTGTGGATTTTATTTATAATACCACTGCAAACGCAGACTACTGATTCACAGAAGGCAATTGTGCTTGCTCTTCAAAATTATATTTGTGTCCACTGATCTGGTATACGGCTGCACAACAAATCAACTAATTTCGTTAAGTGTTACAACAGAATGGGATAACAGCCATTTAGAAAACTGCTACCCACATATATAATTTGACTAACAGCTTTTACTTTGGTTATTGATGAAAACAACCTGTGTGGTTGATCCCAATTAGAACTTGTAAAGATCTTTATGACAATTTACTATGACAGGATGCTCCTGAAAGCTTATGGCCTTTCTATAGGTCAGGATGTAGACGCTGCTACAGAAACTAAATTGGCAACTTTTTAATGCTAGGCAAAAACAAATGCTGCAGAGTGCAAGTTGGCATGCACTAAATCAATCTGCTGTACAATTTTAGGATTAATATGTTGTTATTGATATAGGTGGGCCTACAACCCAAAATCAGCAAGAAAGCCCTGAAAAACTAATTGTGTGAACATAAGGAAGGGAAGTAATTCTATTCTGTTGGTCTCCTTCAATCATCTGCAAAGAAAAAAAGATAGTTTTACTTTATTACGAATAAACAAGACAGACAATTATAACAATGGCCTGCAATTTCAATTTATCAATACATTTGGATTCCAATAATGGTAGATTACTTCATGTAAAATTAAAAGTTGGGGAGATGGAGGTTTTCAGCAAACAAAACTTGGGGCAGAATTTTTGGGTCAGCAAGCGGGGGCGGGGCCTGTCACATGAGGGGACATGTCTGAATAATTTTTTCTATTTTTTTTGGAAACTTTAATAATGAAAATAATCTCCCTGAGGCAGCTCCGTGCCTCAGGGAGATTTCTGCGTTCTTTTGTGCGCAAGAGCGCAGGCCCCGACTCTCCCTCCCCCCTGCCGCCCGCACAGGGAGCGCTCAGCGCTTCCGGGTGCGCGTCATGCTGAGCGGGCCTTAATTGGCCCACCCGTGCCCGCTCCCGCCCAGCCCACACGACGGGGAGAAAATTCTCCCCATTAAGAACCTGAGTTGTTACAGTTTTGGCCCAGTGGCAATAAAACCAACAGTTCAATTTTTCAGGTTTATGAGCCACACTTTGATCTAAGGCTGCGTTTGCTGCCAATGTGGTGCACGCACAGTTGTACTGTTTTACTCTGTGACGTCATTTTGAGCAATGGAGGTCAGAATCAAAACTACAAAGTAGTTAAACTGACTGACCAAAATAAAAAAAATGCACGTAGCTTAACGGAAATAAGTTTCCAAAAAATAAAACTCAACACAGCAAGTTAAAGGTGAGCCAGAAACTAGGCGTGTGTACCGCTTTCCCTCGATCTCCAACTTAGTTCAAGGCACCAGGGTTGTCACAGCAGTTATATACACAGTCCGCGTCATTCAAGATATTTTTTTAAACTCTTTGTTTATGTAATTAGGAAGGGAAAACAAAGTTTATCTAATTATTTTAATATTCCCCTCCCCTCTATCACAGAAGTTTTCTTTTAAGCTGGGTTTTGCTTGCACTGTGTCTCCCGCCAATGGCATCATTCGCTTTCTGCGCATGTGCAGATGGGTTTTGCTTGGCCATCTTATGTTGTCAGGAAACACAGTGTTAATATAATCAGAGGCACCCGTTATCTTTGACTCTGTCATGTAGCTGTGCACCTAAAGCCACTAAAGAGTAACTCAGCAGAAAGAATGACAATTTGCAACGTAAAACTCTGCACGCTGTGGGATTGAAGCACATCGACCAGAAAAGCATCTGCTGTAATTAAGAATCTGCACTGACTTAGGTCAAGGAGGCATATGAATGCAAGAATTGGCCTCAGTGCCCATCAACTACTGAGGGATGGAAGAAAGATTTTCACATTGCAATCCTTGCTCTCCCATGAGCAAATGCTCACTGGTAATTGTATGAATATTTCGAAGAATGATGAATAATACAATAAATTTTCTAAAACTTGGACGTATCTTATTAAAAGTAATGGGGTGAATTTCATGGGAGGGGTGACGCATATTGCTCACCACCACCCCCCAGTAGAAAAGTGGGTCACAAACTGACTGACTTATAAAAGGCCACCCTGCGGTAATGTTACACTGCCAGCAACGTTAACAAGCTGAGAGTGGAACTTCCGTCCCTTAGCGGAAAGAAGTCTCGACCAATCTATTTGGCTGGCAGTCCCAGAAATGTCTTAAGAATTAGTGGGCACTGCTGGGGCTGCAAGTAGTCCCACGAAGAAGGCAGCATGGATACAGGAGTGAGCTGAGTCCAGACTTTTTGGGTGGGGAGGGATTGGGCACCCTAGGAAGAGGTGGGAGGGGGTGCCCAATGGGCACAGGGCAGCCCTTGAAGAAGGAAACCGCCCCCCGCCCCACCAACCCAACCCAACTCTTCCTTCCTGCTTTTTCACCTCAGATGGTGAAAAAAAGCAGGCTTCCCACTCTCTTCCGCCTCCCACTGCCCAGCAGTGGATGCAGAATGAGGCCCTTAATTGCCACTTAATTGGGCCGTTAAGGGTCTCAATAAGCCTAAGGGCAGGCAGCTTAGTGGGCACCTGACCCACCCACTGTATTATGGGGATTGGGTTGGGGTGGGCTGGAAGGAGATGGCCTAGCCATCGTTGTATTTTACGTGCCCCCCCACCCTCCACAAAAACACACCCGGCCGAGGGCGGGGGGTCATAAAATCTACCTCAATATTCCAGAAACAGAGCACAAGATCAACTCATGATTCCAAAAATGTGAATTTGCTATCTCAGCTATCTCAATGGAAATTGCTAACTGATACTATTTTGCTGGAAGCGATGTTAAATAATTCACTCTTACACAATATCTTATGACACTCTCCCTAATAACAGTGTGGGTGTACCTACACCACAAGGACCTCAGTGGTTCAAGAAGGTGGCTCATTGCCACAGCTGAAGGACAATCAGGGATCGGCAATAAATGCTGGCCTTGCTAGCCACGCCCACATCACACGAACAAATACAAAATAAAAATGTAACTCTTCACAGGAGCTTTAGCAAACAAAATTTGACGCCAAACCATATTAGGAGATACTAGGACAGATGACCAAATGCTTGGCCACAGAGGTAGGTTTTAATTCTCATTTTGAAAGTTACTATTTGTGCTTCCATCACTTGCAGAAGTTATTGTGGCAATTGGAGAGCCAAAGGCTAGAAAGTGGGGAATTTGCAAGTGTCATTGTTGATATCTAGAGGGGAGCATTTTTTCTAGGGACGGAGGCAGAAGGGAGTGGGTTGGAAGGGGATGTGAGTGGTGAGGGATACACGGAATTGGTCAGAGAAGGCCTCGTCTGTGATTGACATGATTGGAAGAGAAGTGACATGAGATGGCAAGGTTACAGGAGTGGTCCTAGCCACTGGCAAAACCCTATCAATCAGCAGTTCAGCTGAAACTGCAGATACAGTACTTTTGGAAGTATAGACTTTCTAGTCATTGCTAATCCAGTAAAAGGGAAAACATTGTGGCAATTATTTGTGACCCAATAATCAGGAATGAAGTTCAACCACTATAAAGGAGTCAAATCTTTACAGCCTCTCCACACCACAGGTCTTGTGAGCTGTAAATCTTGATAGATTTAATTCCCCTGCCAATTACTTGGAGAATAAATCTATTCCAAGTTATCAGTCACTGCTGCTTTCCTCCACTTCTAAACTGAACAGTAAACAGCTTGCTGATGGAGCATTTCTAATTTGACTATTAAATGAGAGATTTGTTTAACCTGAAGGATCGGGTGTCTCTTGCAGGTTTCCCAATGTGTATATTTGGCCTGGATTTTACGGGCCCCTGCCAGGTGTGCTGTCGGCAAGGGTGTGGTCGGGGGGCATGTAAAAAATGTTGGGTGCTCAGCCCACCTCCTTCCCACCACCCGCGACTTGTTCCCCAAAATATGGGGGGGGGGGGAAGAGGAGGGCAAGTCTCCCATTAAGCCGCCTGCCCTTAGGTCTACTGAGGTCCTTAACTGCAAATATTAATTGGCAATTAAAGGCATCAATCTGCCTCCGCTGCCATAAAATGCCGGGCAGTGGCAGGCGGGCCAGGGTGCAAGGGCCATGTTTAAAATGGATTCTTATTGGATGGCTTATCAACGGCCGGGGTGGGGGGGGGTGGGGTGCCCTTATGCATCGGGGGTACCTCACCAAGATGTCACCCCACCCCCCCCACTTCATTCCTCCCCACCTACCCTCCAAACCCAGCACCCACCCCCTCTCCCCCATCCCTAGGCTCTCTTATCCCTCCCCGCCCACTACTGAATACTGGCGCTGCTGGTATTACTAGGCAATCGGATAGCCTGGCAGCTCTCGAGGGTGGGACTTCCTGTCCACTGAGGGGCGTAAGTTTAGCCCGCCCCCCGTGTGTTATTGCTGCAGGGCAGGCTTTTTAAAAGTCGGTCGGTTCGAGACCAATTTTCATTCCAGGGAGTGGAGCAGTCCGCTTGCCCCACCCTACTCCCCACCCCCCCCCACCCCCCTCCCAGTCCCCCAGCCCTTTGTTTTTCAACTCTTGTGTGAAACACTCTAATCAATGAATCTTAGATGGGATTAAAACGTGTAGGGTAGAATAAAACTGGTATTGAAAAGTCTAAAGGTCTTCACTGGGAATAAATTTGGTCAATGGAGGAAACACACAGCAGATCTCCTCTGGAGGTCCCCAGCATCACAGATGCCAGTGTTCAGCCAACTTGATTCACTTCACGTGATGCTAAGAAATGGCTGAAGGCACTGGATACTGCAAAGGCTATGGGCCCTGACAATATTCCGGCAATGGTACTGAAGACTTGTGCTCCAGAACTTGCCGCGCGCCTAGACAAGCTATTCCGATACAGCAACAACACTGGCATCTACCCGGCAATGTAGAAAGTTGCCGAGCTATGTCCTGTACACAAAAAGCAGGACAAATCCAACCTGGCCAATTACCGCCCCATCATCAGTAAAGTGATGCAATGGGTCATCAACAGTGTTATCAAGCAGCACTTGCTTAGCAATAACCTGCTCACTGACGCTCAGTCTGTGTTTCGCCAGGGTCACTCAGCTCCTGACCTCATAACAGCCTTGGGTCAAACATGGACAAAACAGCTGAACTCAAGGCAGCATTTGACCGAGTCATCAAGGAGTCCTAGCAAAACTGGAGTCAATGAGTGTTGTTGTTGGAGGTCAATCATATCAGTTCGAGGACATCACTGCAGATTTTCCTCAGGGTAGTGTCCTAGTCCCAACCATCTTCAGCTGCTTCATCAGTGACCTTCCTTCCATCATAAGGTCAGAAGTGGGGATGTTCGCTGATGATTGTACGATGTTCAGCACCATTTGCAACTCCTCAGGTACTGAAGCAGTCCATGTTCAAATGCAACAAGACCTGGACAATATCCGGGCTTGGGCTGACAAGTGGTAAGTAACATTCACACCACACAAGTGCCAGGCAATAACTATCACCTCTTGACATTCAATGGCATTACCATCGCTGAATCCTCCACTATCCACTGGTGTTTACCATTGACCACAAGCTGAACTGGACTAGCCATATAAAAACTGTGGCTACAAGAGCAGGTCAGAGTCTAGCAATCCTGCGGCAAGTAACTCATCTCCTGACTCCCCAAAGCCTGTCCACCATCTACAAGGCACAAGTTAGGAGTGATGGAATACTCCCCACTTACCTGGATGAGTACAGCTTCAACACTCAAGGAGCTTGACACCATCCAGGACAAAGCATTGGCACCCCATCCACAAATATTCACTCCCTCCACCACCGATGCACAGTGACAGCAGTGTGTACTAGCTACAAGATGCACTGCCGAAACTCACCAAGTCTCCTTAGACAGCACCTTCCAAAACCACGACCAATACCATCTAGAAAGACAAGGGCAGTAGATGCATAGGAACACCACCACCTGGAAGTTCCCCTCCAAGTCACACATCACCCCGACTTGGAAATATATTGCCGTTCCTTCACTGTCGTTGGGTCAAAATCCTGGAACTCCATCCCTAAAAGCACTTTGAGTGCAACTACACCACAGTGATTGTAGTGGTTCAAGAAGGCAGCTCACCACCACCTTCTCAAGAGCAGTTAGAGATGGGCAATAAATGCTGGCCCAGCCAGCAATGACCATATCCCATGAGTGAATACAAAAGAGCACATGAGAAAAAAAGTTGGGTTTCTAAATGAAACACTGGCCATTAGCAGAAGTGGAGAAATTCTGCTGATGCGGTTGTGCTGCCAGTATGGCAATGATGTGGAACTTGCACTGTGCCAACACCCTATCTCCAGTGGAGGGTTGTTAATTGTATCAATTGAGGTTCAGTACATATAGGTGGAGGGCATTGATTGGATAGTTACTTGCGCACATATAAAGGGACACTTACTGACAGGAGTTGAGTGGAGTCAGGAGATATATACTTGTAATGTTTTAATCTGCGAATAAACCAAGTAGAGACTTGCTCTCGTTTCTTCCTTCACCAAATGGCTGTGAGGAAAATAACAGGTGGGCTCATTACCATACAGGGGCAAGCACCCATCCCAGCAGCAACGTAATAGGGTGTCCCACACTGTTAGCCAGTTAGAACATGGCAGTAGCAACCTTCTGAGATGGAGAGGCACAAGAGTGTTGAGCCGTGGATTGGAACAAAAATGTTCAAAGCTTTTAGGCCCAGAATTAGGGAATGATTGCCATTTAACTCTGTCATAGCCCAAAACACTCCAAACACCCCCAATAGTCCGGTTGGGAGAGGGGCAAGTGCAAGTAGGAGAACAACATCCCCCTCCCCCTCCATCAGTCAGGGTTTGCTGTTGCTTGGTGAATTGGGAAAATACTCTGGACCTGGATTCTGCCACAACTTGCAGTGCCTCTGCTATTCCTCCAACCAAATTTCATGCTAAGTCGGATTGGGGTGTCTGGACTAGAGTCACCAACTGTAACATCAACCTTTTTCTCTCTCTCTTTTTAGATGTTGATTGATCTACCGTGTAAATTTCTGTTCTTAATTTTAGGATCTCTTTATGATTCATCCTTTGCTAAGCTTGCCCAAAACCTCCTGGTTACTGAGATGGTTAAATGTTCCAACCATTAAGACTTGAAAGGAAGTTTGCAGGGTCCTTTGTCCTAGCAGACGAATAGGCTCCTCTGGTCAGGCTTGGCTTATGAAATGCAGATGGCCTTTCTACGGTTCTCTTTGAATTTGGTCTCTGCCGCCCACAGGGGTTGTTACCGTCTCTTCAGAGATAACTAGGTGCAATTTTCTGCAATGCTGCCATCATAGCTCCTTTTGTTCAGGGTCACAGACAGACATAGCTTCAGCTATTTTAAGGTCTTTGTCCAGTTTTTAAAATTTTAGAAATTAGCCATGAGGAAACCTACATATATTTTATAAAAATATATATGTGACGTCTTAGTCCCCTGACAGAGACTAGAATACAGTTTTCTGCAAACGTCAGGTGAGGTTATTTGTTATTTAAATTATATAGGACAGGGGGTTACTCCAGGGCTGGTTCTAATTGCTAGTTAAATTAGTCAAGGTTAAAGAATTAGGAGGTGTAAGAGGTCTAGATGCTAGGAATACCTCTTATAAAATCTTCCTGACCATTGTGTCATTTTTTAAGGATTATTGACAGTTCAGACAATGAATGTTACTGATTTGTTCAGGTCTGGAGATTGCTCACGAGTCTTTAGCTTTCCCTGGAGAATCATCTACTTAAAATTTACTATCACAAAGGTCTCTGGAAGAAAGACTGTTCCATCTAAAAGTCCTGCTGCTTACCTACCCTTTAAGAAATACAAGGGCTCTTGTGGGCTGATTCTATCTTTGTTTTCCTAAGTATTGTGTTCTCCATAAAGTGCCACATTGTCTCCCTGTATGAATAAGTCGATTTGTAAAAGCTTGTATACATTCGTCCAATGGTATTTCCTGCCTTTTCAAAATGACAGAAGAACTTGGTGGGCATCCTATGTGCTGTTCGATACATTATGCATCACAGCCAGAGGGTAATTGTTAATCTCATGATATACATAACCATGATTGGGCTAGCATAAGGGTACAAATTTTAGTGCACAGGAGATTCAGTCTCCATATGCATACTGTCTTTATGCTGTGAACACAAAATTTAAGTGTTGGGAGATAAGCTTGAATCATTTGGCCAGGATTTTTAAGTCGGCGTGCGGGGGTGGGCCCAACAGGCTTGCGGGTAAAATGACGCGTGATGATGTCGGGCGTGTGTCCTGATGTCATCGCGCTGTTTCGTGATGTTTCGTTGGGCGGGCGCACGCTGGAGTTGGCTGTGTGCCCGCCGATAATTACAAGGCCTATTAAGACTATTAAGAAATTAATTAAGTTCAAATTTACGGTTGGTGAGCAGGCGAAAAGGCCAGGCGGCCTTTACATTTTTTAGGAAACCTCATCCACGAGCGGGATGAGGTTTTCTAAAGCTTTAACAAACTGAATAAGTTTTTTCCGATATGTTAAAAACATGTCCCATCTCATGTGACACAGCCACATGAGGGGACATGTTTCATTAAATTTTTATTCCATTTATTTGTTAATTTCAAAAGCGCTTCAATCTCCCTGAGGCACGGAGCTGCCTCAGGGAGATTGAAAAGCTCTTTCACATGTATGCGCAACAGAGCACTGGCCCCGGCTCTCCCTCCTCCCCCCCCGCCTGCACCGGTTGCGCTGCTACCACTCGCGTATTACGCTGGGTGGGCCTTAACTGGCCCACCCGCGTAAAATGGCGGCGTGGAGCCGATCGTGGGTGGCGGTTGGCTCCATGACCACCCCTGCCCGCTCCCGCCTGACGCGGGAAAAATTCAGGCCATAAAAACATTCCCTCTTCCATCTGAAACATCAATCTACTGCTCTTGACCAGCAAAAAAAGCACAAGTGCATCTAAAACATAAACAGGGAATGCAGGAAATGTTCTACCCAAAACATGAACCTCTTTTCCTATACTGACTGAAAATGCATTGTACAGCCTAACTTTGGTAAGTCACAGTTGTTATTTGCTTGAAGTAAACAATCCAAGATGTTGAATTAAGCAATGCCACTAACATCATAAAGTGAAAACCACTTCCGAAATTATTTGGATTATCAGAGTTCATTCTGTGTCCTTGCTACCCTCTGTGTTTCTTCCAAGTATTTTTTCTTTATTCTTTCATGAAATGTGGACATTGCTGACAAGGCCAACATTTGTTGCCCATCCCTAATTGCCCTTGAACAGGGTCACTTGCAGAGGGCAGCTTAGAGTTGGGTCTGGAGTCACATGTAGGCCAGGCCAGACAAGGTTGGCAGATTTCCTTCCCTAAAGGGCATTAGTGAACTAGATGGATTTTTACAACAATCGATGATAGTTGTCATGGTCACCATTACCAAAATTAGCTTTATATTCCACATTTATTCATTCTCAGGACCATGCCCTCACGCCTGTATACCACTGTGCCTCCACCTCTGGTGGGACATGACATACCCAAGAATGGTGATGGATGAGTCTGGCTGCAAGATATGATTCAGAGAATAGGACCAAGTCAGGCTGCTGTTTGACTAGTCAGTGGGGGAAGTTCTCCCAATTTTGGCAGAAGTCTCCAGATGTTAGTGAGGAGGACTTTACAGGGTTGACTAGATAGGGTCTGCCTTTGTTGTAATCGGTGTCTGGGTTGGGCCAGATTATTCACCTGGTTTTATTTTTGTTGTTTTAAGTAGCGGTTTGATACTTAGCGGCTTGGAAGACCATTTCAGATGGCAGTTAAGAGTCAACCATGTTGCTGTGGATCTGGAGTTACATATAGTTAAAACAGAAGATTTCCTTCCGTACAGGACATGAATGAACTGGATGGGCTTTTTTTTTTACAACAATCATGATCACCATTACTTTTTATTCCAGCTTTTATTTAATTAACTGAATTTAAACTCCAGGTCGGATTTGAATTCATTTCTCCAGAGCGTTAGTGGATTACAGATCCAGTGACATAACCACTAAACTACCATACCACATTTCCAGCATTTTCTGTCTTTGCTGTGGACCAACATTGTTGAGTCCAATGAAGCCCCTCCTTTGTGTATTTTAAGCATGTTTGAGCACTTTCATATTGCTCAACACTGGATCTTTTCAGCCACAGGTTTGATCAAACTCCAGCAACCTTTTCTTTGGGTTGCAGCTGACTGTTTAATACTCGTACGTCATAACCCAGCATCAGTTGCATAGGTCAAGTAGCATGTAAAAGCAGTTCAAGTGCAACAGCTTGGCTGAAATCTATCTAAATTACTAAGAGAGATAACAGTTATACCCTTTATTCAAATCCTGTGCAACAACCTCTTGCACAAAATGTATCAGCATGACAAATCAATTTTCAGGTTGACTGAAACAATTTCTTCATAAGGACAAATGTATAGAACTTTGCATAGTTTACAGGCGCCAACTTGCTTCTGGAATTAAAGGCACAAGTTGTCATTTGCAGAGGTTAACAGCTAGCCCACTTTTCTACTGACTGATTTCATTTGTCTCCTTTGTTTAATCATATTTAGCCCTTTCCAGCTAGGGTTATGAGAAATCATTCTCGTTTTTAACGTGCTGTTTTGAGCTACTTTGATTGTCAAGGGATTAGAATACATATTCGCATCTATCTAAGCAAATGCAGGCTTCAATATTTAGGTGGAGGTGAGGAGGGAGTGGGGGCTAATTTTAGCAGCCAGGAATTATGTGCAGAGGGAGATCCTGCTGAATGTGACAGCAGGACCTCACTTGATTCTCTTTTTTCTCTGTTTCCTGCGGGCAGCCACCCCGATGGGGAGGTGGCCAGTTGTCGGGTGGGAAGCCGCAGACAAGGACCTGAGTGAGGAAGCAAGCGAGAGCGGGGTAGTGAGGTTGGGTGGGTGGGGGGGAGGAGGGTGAGGGAGGATCGGCCACTCTGGGGGAAAAAGGAAAGGGTCACGGGATAGAGGGAATAATCGTGGGGGAAAATGGAGCGATTGTGTTGCGGAAATGGAACGGTTCAGCGAGGAGATATTGCGGAAGAAGAGGGAGCAGTGGTGGGGGAAAGGGTGTGATAGTAGGGGAGAGGGAGAGATAGCCGGGCCAGGGGGCTGTTGGAGAGGGAACAATGGCAGGTAGGGAGAGGAACAATGGCCGGGGAAGAGAACGATAGCAGGGATAAGGAAGCAATAGCTGGTGGGGGCGGTGGCGGTTGGGGGTCGGTGGTGGTTGGGAGAGGGAACAACAGCTGTGGAGGTGGGGGGGGTGGGTGGCAGAGGGACCAATGGCTGGGGTTGGGTGTGCAACAGCCATGGCAGGGGGTGTACAGAGGCTAATGACCAGGGTGAGAGGGAGTGCAGGGCCTGGAGTGGGGCAAGGGGAACAATAGTGAGGAGAGAAGGATTACGGGGCAGAAGGAGATCATGTGGGTGCGAAATAGCAGTGCCAAGAGTGTGATTGTAGAAGGAGAAAGAGATTGCAGAGGAGAAAGAGATTGTGAGGGAGAAAGAGGTAAAAGAGTGCACAGGAGGGAAAAGATCATGAGAGAGGAGCAGGAGATTGTGGGAGAGGCAGAGATCGTAGATCAGCATCAAGCCATGGCGTGTGTGTATTGGCATCAGATAAAGAGGTGTAGCAGGTCAGTTTTTCTTTGGGGGGAGGGGGGGATTCTGGGTGAGGGAATGACGGGAATCCTTTTCTTGTTGGTTTACAAATCATGTTGGAACTACGTTTAAATATTAACATCTAACAGTTCTCAGCTTCCTTCAGTTGCTGGAGTTTCTGAGCCCTAAGAAGCCAGGCCTGCAACTATTAAATCCAAAACAAAAACAGAATTACCTGGAAAAACTCAGCAGGTCTGGCAGCATCGGCGGAGAAGAAAAGAGTCGACGTTTCGAGTCCTCATGCTGCCAGTCCTGCTGAGTTTTTCCAGGTAATTCTGTTTTTGTTTTGGATTTCCAGCATCCGCAGTAGTTTTTTGTTTTTACCATTAAATCCAAATGGCTGCTGAAGTCTGAGGCAAGCAGTCTCATTACCATTTAAAATTATGACCCACCTCTCAAGAACAGGTTATTAGCATGGTCCAAACCGACTCAGTTAGATTGGAAGTAGGCCTTTTTGTGGTGGGTTGGGGTTCCCGTCATTAAGAATTTAAGTTCCCCTTGTCCCTCTCTTCCCCCCTCCCCCACCAATCCTGGAAGGGGGGAGGGTGTGAAAATTGCCCCCACAGATGATGCTACGTTAGAATATAAGATGTGCTTTTGAGATTTCCAATGCATGTTTACAGCTGTAGTTATTTGTCAGGGACCTTCCTCTGGGATATCAGAACAAAGTTAAAAGGTTGCTGAAGCATCTTTAGAGCGATTTATCTACATGTAATTGCTTCTCCCTGCCCCCCACCCCCTCCCTCCATCCCTTTGAGCTTCTGAGAAAATGGCAACTCGACATGTCTGTGAGGCATGAGCAATGCTGGAAATGCATTTATCTCCTTCCTCTCTGCAGGGTACATTTGAACAAGAGAGGTTTTGAACCAGTATATATTTCAAATTCATTTGTTCCTCTAGAGGAAGGTATGTGTGCCAATGTGCTACTCCTTGTAAAAAAATGTTTTCACTCCCCTGCACCTTAGATGTTTTCATGGAGTGCTTCTGAATAGGTGCAGTGACTAATCTTTCTGCAATAAACTAAAGCATGTCTCAATAAACCTGCAGCAAGTGGGTAGGTCACCTGTATGAATCCTCAATGAAAGAGCACATCAACCATAATGTTTGGGTATGACAATCTGCTATCAAAAATTATATAAAATTGCTTTCCAACTCTACTAGAATGCATATATTCCATTAATGAGAAGAGATATATGAGTAATTTTCCAAGGCTGTAATCTCATCAAGATTTTCTCCACAATGGTATAATATAATCTTGAAAATTCACTCCTTGATTTTATTATTCTCAATCGATACTTTGAATAACCGAGTTGTAAAATTCTCTAGAAAGCCCATAACTGCAATTTTCCATTAATAAAACAATGTGAAGTGCTTCAGCTGCTGCTGTGTATTAAAGGAGCTTTTCCCTTAAATTATTAATAGTAGTACCATTAATTGGCCAAATTCATAGACATAAGTCAAAGAGATTAACTCACCCATCATAAACAAAACATTGGGGAAAAGAAAATAAATTCGAGGGGCTCACTCCTGCCAAGCTGCTAGGGTTGTCATTTTAAAGTAGACAGGCTGGACAAACAGCAACTATCCTGTTCATTTATAGCTTGATTCCATTTCCTACAAGATCTGTGCCACAACAAGGCACCAACATGATCTTCGCCCTTATCTGACCTACAAACAGAAGAGCATGACAGACCCTTTTCAAAGCAGTACAAGTCAGAGGAAGCTATGGTCAGGCTGTGTAATACTCTGATCAGACCACACCTTGAGTATAGTGTGCAGTTCTGATCACTGAGTCACAAAGGTATTCAGGCATGGGAGGCTGTGCAAAGGACAGACACAATGTTGTTTCCCAGTCTGAACAGGTCTCAGTTGTGAACAAGAATGAAGAAGCTTGGGCTCTTCAGTCTTAAAATAAAATGTTTGAGAGATAATCTTACAGGACTATGCAAGGCTGCAAATAGTATGAAAAAAGTCAATTTGACTAATTACTTTAACTACATAATTAGAATAGAATTGAGGGTGGGGAGGGGAGGTGGAGATCACAGGTTTAAACTAGTAAAAGACAAATTTAAGACTGAAATTAAATTTAGACTTCAGCTAAGGTTTGTGTCCAAATTTGGGCAAAATTTAGGAAGGTGCAGATGGCATTTACCTGGTCCATACTAGGGACGAGAGAGTTCAGTTCTGTCGAGAGACTAGAGAAAATGGGTTTCTTCTGCTTAGAACAGAAAATATTAAGGGGGTGGTGGGTGAGGATTTAATAGAGGCCTTCAAAATTATGAAGGTTTTGATCGGAAGGAAGTGTTTGCACTGACAGGAGTGTCAGTAACCAGAGGACACAGATTGAAGATAATTGGCAAAAATCCAAGGTGGGGAAGGGGGAGATACGTTTTTATGTAGTGCGTTGTTATGATCTGGATTGTACTCTGAAAAGGTGGAGTCAATTGTACCTTTTCAGATGAAATTGGGATATACTTGAAAAGCTGAAATTTTCTGGGCTATGGAGGAAGAGTAAGGAAGTGGAACAAACTGAATAGTGCTTTCAAAGAGCTGACACAGATTTGATGGGCTGAAAGAATCACAAGGCAGAGTAAGAGAAACAATTCCCTTAAGCCATTAAAAATAATGGGGGCTATTTTCCTATCCAAGTGGAGGTGGGTACTTTTTGGTTTTCAAGTTCTCTTTTCTCATTGGGGCTGGGGGAAAATGGGGAAATAATCATGATTTCAGAAAGAGAGACGATGTTGTGAAACCATGCTTTATAAAAAAAATTACTTTATGATGTTACTTTCTGGAAACCACAAATTGAATTTTTAAAAAGACCAAAGCCATTTTGCAATGACTTGAAATCACAGTCAAAGATGGCTAAACATATGCTTCCCTGTAACTTATAAATTCCAAAGCTAGTGAAATGGACACAACCTATCCACAAAGCTTCGCCAGGAACAATTGCCTTGGAGAATGAATGGGGGCCATCTCTTACCCAATTAACAATTACCCATCCAGACAATAACCGGGGTGCTCAACGAGGTGGAGACCAACCACAAGACATAATAATAAAATAAAAGCAAAATACTGCGGATGCTGGAAATCTGAAACAAAAACAAAAATTGCTGGAAAAACTCAGCAGGTCTGACAGCATCTGTGGAGAGGAAGACAGAGTTAACTTTCCGAGTCCATATGACTCTTCATCAGAACTAAAGAGAAATAGAAATATGGTGAAATATAAGCTGTTTAAGGGGTGTGGGACAGGTGGAGCTAGATAGAGGGCCAGCGATAGGTGGAGGCAAAGGAGAGATTGCCAAAGATGTCATAAACAAAAGGTCAAAGGGGTGTTGACGGTGGTGATATTAGCTAAAGGATGTGCTAATGGTGACATTAAGGGTAGAAAGCAGAATGAGCAAGTGACAGGTGGCCCTAGTGGGGGTGGGGTGGGGGCAAAGGAGCGAAATAGGCTAAAAAGCGGAGATAAAACAATGGATGGAAATAAATTTTTAAAAAATTATTAGAAATAGATGGGAAAAGAAAAAATATATATTAAAAAAATTAAAATTATTAGAAAAAAGGGGATTAAAAAGGGGGTGGGGATGGAGGAGGGAATTCATGATCTGAAGATGTTGAACTCAATGTTAAGTCCGGAAGGCTGTAAAGTGCCTAATCGGAAGATGAGGTGCTGTTCCACCAGTTTGCATTGCAGCAGGCCAAGGACGGACATGTGGGCATGAGAGCAGGGTGGACTGTTGAAATGGCAAGCGACAGGGAGGTCTGGGTCATGCTTGCAGACAGACCGAAGGTGTTCCGCAAAGCGGTCACCCAGTCTGCATTTGGTCCCTCCAATGTAGAGGAAACCGCATTGGGAGCAACGAATGCAGTAGACTAAATTGAGGGAAGTGCAAGTGAAATGCTGCTTAACTTGAAAGGAGTGTTTAGGCCCTTGGACGGTGAGGAGGGGGGAAGTAAAGGGGCAGGTGTTGCACCTTCTGCGGTTGCATGGGAGGAGGTTGAGGTGTAGGGGATGATGGAGGAGTGGACCAGGGTGTCCCGGAGGGAATGGTCCCTATGGAATGCTGACAGGGTGGGTGAAGGGAAGATGTGTTTGGTGGTGGCATCATGCTGGAGTTGGCGGAAATGGTGGAGGATGATCCTTTGAATGCAGAGGCTGTTGGGGTGATAAGTGAGGACAAGGGGGACCCTATCATGGTTCTGGAAGGTGTGAGGGCGGATGCGCGGGAGATGGACTGGACACGGTTGAGGGCCCTTTCAACCACCGTGGGTGGAAAACCTCGGTTAAGGAAGAAGAAAGACATGTCAGAGGAACTGTTTTGGAAAGTGGCATCGTCAGAACAGATGCGACGGAGGCAAAAGAACTGAGAGAAAGGGATGGAGTCCTTACAGGAAGCAGGGTGTGAGGAGCTGTAGTCAAGGTAGCTGTGGGAGTCGGTGGCCTTGTAATGAATATCGGTGGATAGTCTATCACCAGAAATTGAGTTGGAGAGGTCAAGGAAGGGAACGGAAGTGTCAGTGATGGACCATGTGAAAGTGATGGGGGGGTGGAAATTGGAAGCAAAATTAATAAATTTTTCCAGGTCCAGATGAGAGCATGAAGTAGCACCGAAGTAGTCATCGATGTACCGGAGAAAGAGTTGTGGGAGGGTGCCTGAGTAGGACTGGAACAAGGAATGTTCCACATACCCCATAAAGAGACAGGCAAAACTGGGGTCCATGTGGGTACCCATAGCCACACCTTTTATTTGGAGGAAGTGAGGCGAGTTTAAGGAGAAATTGTTCAGTGAGAGAACAAGTTCAGCCAGATGGAGGAGAGTAGTGGTGGATGGGGATTGTTCGGGCCTCTGTTCCAGGAAGAAGCGGAGAGCCCTCAGACCATCCCGGTGGGGGATGGAGGTGTAGAGGGATTGGATGTCCATGGTGAAGAGGAGGTGGTTGGGGCCAGGGAACTGGAAATTGTTGATATGATGTAGGGCATCAGAGGAATCGCAGATGTAGTTGGGAAGGGACTGGACAAGGGGAGAGAGAATGGAGTTAAGATAGGAAGAAATGAGTTCCGTGGGGCAGGAACAGGCTGACACGATCGGTCTGCCGGGACAGTCCTGTTTGTGGATTTTGGGTAGGAGGTAGGAGCGGGCTGTCCGAGGTTGGGAGACTGTGAGGTTGGAAGCTGTGGAGGGAAGATCTCCAGAGGAGATCAGGTCAGTGACAGTCCTGGAAACAATGGCTTGATGTTCAGCGGTGGGGTCATGGTCCAGGGGGAAGTAGGAGGAAGTGTCTGCGAGTTGACACTCAGCCTCTGCGAGGTAGAGGTCAGTGCGCCAGACAACAGCAGCACCACCCTTGTCAGCAGGTTTGATGACAAAGTCAGGGTTGGACCTGAGAGAACGGAGTGCGGCAAGTTCAGACACAGACAGGTTAGAATGGGTGAGAGGAGCAGAGAAATTGAGACGACTGACGTCACGCTGACAGTTCTCAATGAAAAGATCAAGAGAAGGTAAGAATCCAGAGGGAGGGGTCCAGGTGGAGGGAGAATATTGGAGGTGGGTGAAAGGATCCGTTGAATGGGGAGAGGACTCCTGCCCAAAGAAGGGAGCACGGGGACGAAGACGGCGGAAGAAAAGTTCAGCATCGTGCCGAGCCCGAAATTCATTGAGGTTAGGGCGTAAGGGTATGAAACTGAGTCCTTTGCTGAGCACTGAACGTTCAGCATCGGAGAGGGGAAGGTCAGGGGGTATGGTGAATACACGTATGGGGCTGGGATTGGAAGATGGGATGGGGTCAGAGGTACAGGCAGGGGTGGAGGGTCCTGGATGGGTGTTGGTGTCGATGAGTTGTTGGAGCTTGCGTTCCTTTGCACTTGAAAGAAAGAGACAAAGTTTCTTGTTAAGGCATCAGATGAGACGAAGAATAAAATGAAACTGGGGGCAAGGACAGCTTAGAGATAGGGTGGGTCGGTGCTGCTGGAGGGAGAAGTCGAGTGTGTTCATAATAGCTGCGCAGGGCACTGAGTGTGGATCTCAGGATGCGACGAGAACAGCAGTCCGAGGAGCGTTGTATGTCCCGGAGATACCTGTAATCCTGGGTGGGTTCGAAATATGAGGGATGGAACTTCAGTTGGAATCCACGTGGGGTAAGTCGGAGACGGAGATAGTCACTGAGGAAGGAAATATGGCTGTGAAAGCGAGTTTTAGTAAACACCTTGTCAAAACACCAGGAGAGAAATGGAAAGCAATGAAGGTGAACAGGGCAAAAGAGACAAGCGGAAATCCAAGAGAAGAGCAATACTTCTTCAAGGTTGGCATTGCTGAAAGAGAAGTGACAGTCAATTAAACACTAAGATAAAAGCAAAATACTGCGGATGCTGGAAATCTGAAACAAAAACAAAACTGCTGGAAAAACTCAGCAGGTCTGACAGCATCTACGGAGAGGAAGACAGAGCTAACGTTTCGAGTCCGTATGACTCTTCATTAGAACTAAAGAGAAATCGAAATGTGGTCAAATATAAGCTGTTTAAGGGGGGTGGGATGGGTGGAGCTGGATAGAGGGCCTCTGATAATTCCGCCAACTCCAGCATGATGTCACCACCAAACACATCTTCCCTTCACCCCTCCTGTCGGCATTCCGCAGGGACTGTTCCCTCCGGGACACCCTGGTCCACTCCTCCATCACCCCCTACATCTCAGCCCCCTCCTACGGCACCTTCCCATGCAATTGCAGAAGGTGCAACACCTGCCCCTTTACTTCCCCCCTCCTCACTGTCCAAGGGCCCCAACACTCCTTTCAAGTGAAGCAGCATTTCATTTGCACTTCCCTCAATTTAGTCTACTGCATTCGCTACTCCCAATGCGGTCTCCTCTACATTGGAGGGACCAAACGCAGACTGGGTGAACCCTTTGCAGAACACCTTCGGTCTGTCTGCAAGCATGACCCAGACCTCCCTGTCGCTTGCCATTTCAACACACCACCCTGCTCTCATGCCCACATGTCTGACCTTGGCCTGCAGCAATGTTCCAGTGAAGCTCAACGCAAACTGGAGGAACAGCACCTCATCTTCCGACTAGGCACTTTACAGCCTTCCGGACTTCACTGAGTTCAACAACTTCAGATCATGAACTCTCTCTTCCATTCTCACCCCCTTTTTGATCCCCTTTTCTCAAATAATTATTATTATATATTTTTAATTTTTTTTTCTTTTCCCACCTATTTCTATTATTATTTAAAAAATTTATTTCCATCCATTGTTTTATCTCCACCTTTTAGCCTATTTCGATCCCTTCCCCCCACGCCACCCCGCCCCCACTAGGGCCATATGTCACTTGCTCATCCTGCTTTCTACCCTTAATGTCACCATTAGCACATCCTTTAGCTAATGTCACCACCATCAACACCCCTTTGACCTTTTGTTTATGACATCTTTGGCAATCTCTCCTTTGCCTCCACCTATCGCTGGCCCTCTATCTAGCTCCACCTGTCCGACCCCCTTTAAACCGCCTATATTTCACCATATTTCTATTTCTCTTTAGCTCTTTAGTCATATGGACTCGAAACGTTAACTCTGTCTTCCTCTCCACAGATGCCGTCAGACATGCTGAGTTTTTTCCAGTAATTTCTTTTTTTGTTGCATTAAACATAATAATTTGGACAATGGGACTCTGGGGCAATGAGAGGAATTTACTCAGACATAATCTAATCACGTAAACCAGGCAACTGGAATCCACTGGCCATGACCATATTTGGTTTACTGGGCATGTGACAAGCCAGTTAACTCATTTATGTGATTTCTCTGCAGACCAGCAAAAGAAAATAAGATGCTGAAGAGGCAAGATCCACATGTGGATCTCTCTCTCTCTCCACCTATTTCTACAAGTTTCAACCCTATCTACTATTTGACTATCCGTGCGCTGCAGACAGAAATTTTAAAAGGAATTCAATCCAGCAGCTGCTGTCTCTGGAAGAAGAGATAAATCAAATGTCAACATCTTCACCGTCTTGATGCTGAACCCATAAGGACCACCATGTTCAGCCTGAAGCCAGCCAGGTCATCAACCATCAAAAGCCATATACCCTTTAACTCTACTGGACTTCAAATTGCTTAATCGATCCTCCCACTCTAATTTATTTGAGTGTGTGTGTGTGAAATTTGAGTGTTTGCGTGTGTGAAAGTTGGAGCGTTTGTATTATTTTACTTAGACCAGGTTAAACACAATAATAATTATTTTTTTTCTTGTTAAAAACTCAAGTAAACCTGAAATTGTTGGGTCAAGAACACAACATCTTCCCACTCTCTTTTGGAATTTTGCAGGGAACCCTCTTGGATCTGTCAGCTAAGTAATTAAGGTAGATAAGAAATTAAATTAGGGACTGTTTTAAACCCTAAAATCTAGATTCCTTAACCAAGGCACTTATTTTCAGGCCAGCCAGCAACTTGCCAGGGTCATCGAGACAAGTGAACAATAGGAAGAGCTTCTTCAGTGAAAGTGAGATGCTGGGAATGCTTTGATCACACTGAAGAACTCCAGCCACGGCCAGGTGAGAGGCTGCTGGTCAAAGCACTTCTTCTCTCAGAGAGTGATTGCTAATTTCTTGGAAGGCACTTCACCTATCGAGCGCTTCACTCATCTTCAGCTGTACTTCCCTGCTGCCAGTCTTCACCACTGCATGGCAGCAGCTTATATAGCTCCACCTTTCAGTTCTGCTGAAGGGGTAAGAGATGAAGCAACCCCACCAACAACTGCTTCAGCAGCAGCAGGAGCAACATCAGCAGCATCAACAGCAGTTTTCTCCTCGCCTGCATGGTCCTCCAGAGGGCAGAGGGGATGGACACCGAGCTCCACCTGGAAGGAGACAAGCCCCCACACCCCTCCCTGCCCAACACAAGGTCAACAGACATAGGATCAGCTCTCTCGATTTGCCTGAGCACCAGTACCTCATTAGGCTCAGGATCTCATGGTGGGTTGTTGCTGACATCTGCGGCCTCCTGGAACAAGGCCTGCTTCCCAATAGAGCAGGTGGTCACACACTGCCAGTGGCCAACAAGGTGCCTGTTACTAGAGGGCCACCCTGACCCTTCCCACCATCCCTGAGTGCCTGCCACTCACCACGTTGTGTGCTCTCTTCTCCTTCAGGGGAGAGAAAGCTGAGACATGTGAGCGTTCTTAAGGGTTTGTGTGGAGATTAGGGATGGACACCACTTGTACAGGGTGACTATGAGGCATGGATGTAGGAAGGCAATAGAATGAGGGTTGGTGTGAGTGTTGGCTGTTCAGATGGAGATATGAGGTACCTGGAGAGAGAGGAATGAGTAGAACTGTAAGAAGTGTTGTTCTGAGGAGCGCTATGTAGGAGAATGCTGGGAGAATCAGTGTGTGGGGTTTGGCTACCTGAAATTGCGATGCCACTCACCTGTCCCACACTTCTAAGGTCTGAGTTCCTCTTAAGGCACTGTCTCCAGGTTGTCTCCTGGAATCCCACTTCTGTTGCTGACTTCCTCAGCCACTTCTACCCACATCTACTTGATTGGAGAGGTTGTCCTCTTCCTGTGTCCTTTGGAGAGCTCACCTCATTACAATCCCTCAGGTCTGACAGCAGGACCTCCGGATAAGAGTGAGAAACCTGGAAGAGAGGGGGTGGGCGCAGCCTTCCTGGGTCTCCTCGCCAATCCTGTGGTTGCTGCAGCCTCAAGAATCCAAGTGTTGGAGAGCCATTATAAACCATATTGTGATCCTTTTAGTCAGAAATCCTTCCGTTGACAGATCCAGTGCATCATCCCACCTTCCCTCCCTGTCTGGTCGGGCAACCCTGATGCTAATGCCGTGGCGCTGGGAAAGAGTCTCGAATAAGTCCAGCAATTAGTAAATCGGGTATCTGACCTGAAAATGTTCCCGCTGCTCCAGCAGAGACTAAGTACAGAAGATTCTTCCCAATAACTCGAGAGACATGTGAAATGGCTGTCACCTCACTATCAGCTCTTTCCACTAGTGCACAAAGTAAAGATATCCCCTGCAGGAGTTCATTCAATATCATTGTGTATATGAAGAACTTCCTGAAATCAGTCCTAAACTTGCCTTTTATTAGCTTAAATGTTTGGCCCCTTATTCTACTCTCTCACTTTAATTCAATTATCTGAATTAAGCTTTGCAATACAGTTTACTATTTTATTTAACTTGTAGATCCTTGTAGAATCTGAATTTTCCTGCAGGCCTCAGAAGACTGACCTCAGGACCAAATAGGAACCAGAGCTTGTACTTGCCAGCAGCCGGACTGGCATAGGGATGTTTCTAGAGGCAGCCTTCTAATTGGGCGCCTCTGACCTCACTGTCCAATTGCACACTGGTGGGGGTGGGTGGCACAGCTCCCAATGCTGCCAACCCAATTAGAGGTCAGGGGTCTAGAGGATGTCTGAATGTATAGACACCATTGGAGAGGTAAGTTTAAAATAAAAGTTCAGAGGGCTTAAGCAGACAGGCCCGTCTGATCAGAGGGAAACACATCTGTATGGCATGTTGGAACCTTGGGGGGTGGCACTTTCTGCCCGCCACCCCCTTCTATGTGCCTTTGGTTCTGTTGGCGTTCCCGGATTACAAAGGTGGCCACCCCCATGGAAATGGCAATGCTTCACTGCTGCCAAAATGAGGGTGGCTGGTCATCTAAATCGCCCCTAATTGTGGCCTTAAATATGGTAATTGGCTGCCTGTCTGCATTCAGTGGGTAGCTGACCTGGGTTCCTGCCCAACCCTGGCAAAGTTACCCATCCAGGCATGGCTCTCTGATATTTTCCTTGCTTCCCCAACTCCATTTCCCCTCGCCCAGGGCTGGGAAAATTCCACCCCTTCATTCAAGGCTGTAAAATGTGAGTTTCTGTGATTCAGACCTTTCACACGAGGGGTCAGTCTTCTGGCTCAATTCTGAACTAACCTCAGCTTGAATGTTCCACATGTGCCTAGGTGAACAGAATTGGACACAATACTTGACGAGTGGTCTAATCAGCACATTACACTGTTTCATCTTGACATACTTAGCTTTATGGTTTAGCATTCTATCAGTTTTGTTGATAACCTCTCTGTTTGGCATGTCGATCTTTTAGCCTATTAAGACTCCTCTGTCTCTTTCAATTCCATCCTTCACTATTATGACACAATTCTTGGAATATTCAACACTACCTTAACACTTGTCTGCAATAAGTTTCACTCATCTTTGATCTGCCTATACACATATTTTGTCCAGCTCATTCTGTAATTTTTGAGAAGATTAAATCTAAAGTTGCTTTATGAACCCATTACGTTTTTGTGTTTTACCATTTATTGAAGGGTTAAGTATTACATTCCTCATATGTATTTTGTCTGGTTTAGAATGCTTTTGAACAGCCCAATATTACTGGAACCTCACCCCACAGTGACTCATATGATTAGAAATTTACTTATAATATCCTGACCAGTGAAAACATGTCCATGTACATCCTTAAACATCAACTTTGATTCTACATCTCCTGCCACCACAATATTATCCATTAAAGCTCACCATTAGCTTTGGAATGGATTGCCAACAATGTAATTAGACAGACTGCACCCATCATTATCTTTTAAAAGATCAGAAGTTTCCCCTGGCCAGGTACATACAGAAATAACTGTAACAAAGCCCTTTTCTTTAGCTACACTTGGACATTGTGCTTTACAAAGTATAATGCTAACTCTATTCATTACTGTGAGTGAAAACATATTACAACATTGTAACAGATATTTTTTCAATGGGCTACATACCTGGTGCCAGAAATGATGGTTCACTGTGATACAGGGATCAGTGATTAATTTAGCTGTGTTTGAAATATGGCAATGTTGTTAAAATAATAATTTGTGTCAATTGGCACAAGTGCAACTACTATACCAAACTGCTTAGAATTTAATCTGTGTCTGTTTTTGTAATAATAGTGCACTAGTGCAATTATTTACTGTGTGTCTGGCTTCCAAATCACTTCTTCAGTGGCATGCAGAAGCCCAACTATCATCCATGCATTCAATCCAATCTACCACAAATAAGAATCTCGCACTTTACCCCTTAAACACCCTCCCAGGATTCATCAGATTATGTTATAAACCCTAAAACCAAACAAGAAATATAAACACACTTCCTCTGCACAAACAGGTCTGAACCTTAGTGTAAATAGATTGCATGCTAGTTTTCTGACAAAATAGATATTTACATTATTCGTGGACTACACTTCATAACACATTGTTGACTTTGTCATTCATGCCATGTATTTCTTGGCAGGATGCACAAGTTGAAGAACAACAACAAAACTTGTATTTAATATTATGCCTTTTAATGTAGTAAAATGATCCAAGGTGCTTCACAGCAGCTCTCCAAATCTCTATCCTCCTTTAAGATACTCTTTAAAACCTACCTCTTTAACAAAGCTTTTGATCACCTATTGTAATATGCCCTTATGTGACTCGGTGTCAAATTTTGTTTGCGAACGATGCTGTAAAGCACCTTAGGATTTTTTTTAACCATGTTACAGGGGCTATATAAATGCAAGTTGTTGTTTTTTTTGCTGTTGTTAACTTCAATGCCTCTGTTACTTCAGAACCAACGATGTCAATGTTCTCCTGGCTAACCTCACATCTTCCACCTTGCATAAACTTCAGCTCACTGAAACTGAACCTACACCAAGTCCTTCCAACCCATCACTTGTGTGCTCACTGACCTACTGGCTCCTGGCCACCAACATATCAACTTTAAAACTCTCATCCTGTTGGTCTTGCCTCTCCCAGTCTTTGTAGCCTCCTCCAGTCCTACAACCCTCCAAGACTCTGACCTCTTCTGTATCACCATTCTCTTCACACCACTGTTGGCAGCCAGGCTTTCAACCATTTAGGGCCTAGATTCTGGAATTCCCTCTCTAAACCCTCCACCACTGCCCTCTCCTCCAAGATGTTCCTTATAACCTAACTCTGATCAAACTTTTGGCCACCCATCCTAATATCACTTCCTGTGTCTCAGTGTCAATTTTTGACTGATTATGCTCCTGTGAAGTGCCTTGAGACATTTTCCTTTTTTAAAGGTGCTATATAAATGCGAGTTATTGTTGTTGAATATTAATAACGTGGACAAGCATAAGTATGGAACATGGGGCACTGTCAAAACTTAGTCCAATTCAGCTTTGAATTATGCTATAAATAGGAGGGCACCATTAAAAAAAAGCAAAATAATGTCAAAGGGCTACTGGAGAACCTTATAATTAATTTAACTGCATTGGTGTATACTTGTGATGAAGGGAAATTCCACAAAAAGTGGTGTATTACTGAAAGTGACAGCTGGAATAAATTTTAAATAAGTAACTTAAATACTATTGAAGCAAAAGAAGATAATCCATGGTATTGTCATTAAGTACATACTGCTTTTAGTTGGTCTTAAAATGTTCCTATTCCTATCATAGTTTGAAAATACATAACTGGTTTGTATCATGTAACAGAGACGTCAGCTATCCACAGGGGGACAGGAGGCCTTCTGGGCAAAATTACAAGGATTGCTGAGGCATTGCCCCAGAGCAGTGACAGTGGTTCCATGGAGCACAAACCAGCTGTCCTCTCTCAGGATGACAGTATCCTTCCTCCTACCATTGTCACTCCACCAGTGCCCTTGCTGCTGTCAGCCAGCTGTGCAGTGTTTCCGCCTGCTTCAGGATGGCGCAATCTGAAGCCGGGCCTTTAAGACACAGAGCTGTTTGAGGTCATTCTGCAAGACCATCTGCAGTCTCGCACAGTGAAAGTCAGCAGCCTTCTCCCAGTCATGTTGCAGCCACTGGGGGAAGTAGCATAGGGGCACTAGGGCAGGCAAGGGCACATGGAAGACAGGCACAAAGGGAATACATAAGTGTAATTGGTCGGCATTTATATGCAATATGGCATGGTTTGATTGATAGATTTCATTCAAAATGTTTATCTTGTGGTACCTTCTATTTTTGTATTACGGCCGAACAGCTACTGTGGCACTCAGTAACAGACAGAAGATAAGATGTGGGACTGTGGTTGAATGGGGAATTGATGTTGTGTTTACTGTTACTGTAGCCGGGTAAGTCGATCACGGACAGCCCGGGCAGAAAGTGGTTGTCTCCATCCTCTTCCTTCTCCTCAGCTGGTTACTGTATAGCTGGTCACAGGGCTGTGCTCTCATGATAGCGAAGTTGTGCAGCATGCATTGCGCAGACCACCATGAATCTTGACATGTGCTCTGCTGAGTACTGTAGTGCTCCTTCAGAGTGATCCTGAGAGTGGAGAATTGCTAACCACCCCAAAGCATGGCTTTTATTATATGCATGCTGCCCATGTGTGTAAGAGCTGCACACTGGAGTTGTGAACCGTGTCGTCAAAGGATATTCCTTTTCATCCAGTAGCCACCTTCTGGTTTGCCTTGGTGGCTCAAATGCAGAATGAAGGCATCATGACTGCTGCCTGGATACCAGGCGCTGACCTGAATGATGCATTGTGGTCACACACCAACTGGGCGTCGATGGAGTGGAATTCCTTTTCATTGCGGGGCATCTCAGAGTTGATATGCAGCACCAGAAAAGCAATGTGCGTGCAGTCAGTGGCATCCTGCACCATGCGGAAGCCGGGAATCCCCAAAAAGCCATGTGCTCCCTTCTCCTGCTTCTCTCTGGTAAGAGAGTATGAAATGCATTTAACTCTTTTGGAATACTCAGTGACCTCCCTTATGAAAAAGTGGATGGCAAACTGGGAGATATTGCAAATACTGCCTGCCACAGTTGGAAGAAGCCCGACCCATGAAAGTTCATGGTCACTGTTCACCTCCACAGCTACTGACCATGCTGCTTTGCACTGCCTTGAGACTGCATTTGCGGCTGTAACAGGTGGCAGATTTCAGTCGTCCAAGGACATCCTTAGTTAAGCGGAGATATCTGATTGTTTTTTGCTGAGTTCAGGTACGAGAATTTTACCCTGAACACCCTGGGCAGATATGGTCTCCATTCTGCTGCCTCCTCCTCCCTCTTCTAGCAGTTTGTCTTGTCCTCCTCTCATTGTCCGAGTCATGCTGCAGGCCAAGGGGGTGCAAACTATTGCATCCATGTCTGAAAGTGAATGGCTTGGGCAGAATCCTTGAAGTCAAGACAAAGCCTTACATCACTTGACACCCCACTGCAGGTAGTCTTCAGCAACTTTAAACAGCCCTGCAAACCACTAAGCACTTCTACAATCATAGCAAGAACCAACAGACTAATCTGAAAGTTGTTGATGATCGCTATAAATAATAGTGCTGGAGTGGGAGTGTGGGTCCTTCCCACTGCTGAACACGTGCTCAGCTGTGCAAGGTTAAGAGAGGGCATTAGCCTGGAGTGTTGAGCTCCTGAACAGCAGAGCTGGTGTGACATCATGATCTCCTACTCTGCATACTTCCAGAGGACACTCCCTGCACATGTGCAAATGTCCTAAGCCAAATGGTGTCAGGCGCAGCTCGCACCAGTAGTGTGTATAATGTGCTCCGAAAGCCCTGATAAACCGAGTACTACACAGCTGAATTTTGCAGCCAGACTTTTCTTCACTCTCAGAATTCCAGATTAGACAGCCACTACAGACTGGATTCAAACAAAAAAGAATGACCAAGGTAAACTATCCCTCTTCATCCTCCTCCACTTGACTGCCACCTTTGACTTGGTGGACCATGAAATTCTACTCCAATGCCTCTCCAACATCATACAGCTGGATGAGATTCCACTTGCTTGGTTTTACTTGGTTTCTATTCTGTTGTAAACAGAGAACCATGTGAAATGGCTTCTCTTCTCAGTCCTGCACCATTACCTCTGGTGTTCCTCCAGGATTCATTCTTGACCCTCTCCTGTTTCTCAGCTATATGCTGCCTGTCGACAACATCATTCAAAATCATGGCATCTGTTTCCATATGTACATTGACAGTGTCTAGCTCTACCTCTCTACAACCTCTCTTGACCTCTCCTTCTCTAAATTATCTGACTGCTTGTTTGACATCCAGTACTGGGTGAGCAGAAATTTCCTCCAGTTAAATATTTGGAAGATAGAAGCCACTGTTTTTGGTCCTGCTCATAAACTCTGTTCCTTCGCTGATGACTCCAGATTATTTGTAACCTCCAGATGAATTTCCTACCACACATCTGCACCATCACTAACGCCACCTATTTCCACTTCCATAATGTTTTTCGATCTCACCTCGTCTCAGCTCATCTGCTGCTGAAACTTTTATCCATGCCTTAGACTTGCCTGTTGCAGCACATTCTTGGCTGGCCTCCCATCTTTCACCGCTCATACACTTAAAGTGATCAATAACCCTGTTGCCCATGTTCTGACTCACACCAAGTCCTGTTCACCTATTGAACATGACCCCTGTGCTTGCTGATCTCCATTGGGTCCTGGTTAAGTAATGCAACGATTTTAAAATTCCCATCCTCGTTTACAGACCCCTCCATGATCTTGCCCCTCCCAATCTCTGTAATGTTTTCCAGCCTTAAATTCACTGAGATATCTGCATTCATCCAATTCTGGCCACATATGGAATCACAAAATGGTTACATCACAGAAGAAGACCATTCAGCTTGTCGAATTGACGTTGGTTATCTTGCAAGAGCAATTCATCTAGTCCCACTCTCCTGCCTTTTCCCCATAGCCCTGCAATATTTTTCTCTTCAGATAATTATCCAATTCTCTTTCAATGCCACAATTGAATCTGCAACAACCACACTCTCAGGCAACACATTCCAGATCCTGACTACTGGCTGTGTAAAAGGCTTTCCTCATGTCATCCCTGGTTCTTTTGCCAATCACGTTAAATTGGTGTCCTCGTGCACATTTCCAATATTAATCACTCCACCATTGCCAGCCGTATCTTCAACTGCCGAGGCCCTAAGATCTGGAACACCCTCCTTGAGCCTGGGCTCAATGGTAGTATTCCCACATCTGAGTTGGAAGGTTATGAGTTTGTGTCCCATTCCAGATAACATCGGACAGATGAGACAAAAGCTCTCCACTCGAAACACTGGGTTGACATCCAGCAGAATAGTCATGCCAAATGGGAATAGAGTGACCCCCTTTCTGACCCACCATCACAGTCCTGGTGAGCAAGTGGCCCAAGTTCAGAGTTCCAGCATCTGAATACTGAATTAGCATTCAGTAGGATACTCACGTTCAATGGAATGGCAATTGCAGCCTCATCCTTTGCATTTAGTCCAATGTCTTGGTAAGGAATTGAGAGTCAGGCCAACTATCTTTCCACTTAAAAAGGAATTTGTTACAGGTATAATACAAATCATGATCTGTTGGATCTAAAAGCAGGGAAGAAATGAGTAGCCTCATGTGCACTCAAGGGAAGAAGAATTGAGGAGCATAGAAGCCAATTTTATTTGTCCATAAAATCACACCTTTTTCTTTGGATAAAAGTACTGGAAGGATTTGCAGGCTGATTAACAGCCTGACAGGTTGTAACATAAACATTCCTTCCATCAATGTACGATCTTCTCTACCAGCTGATATGGTATGTAGCCTAATATGGAGTTGTGATTGTATGGTCTTTCACAACCCATACATTGAGGGATGTAGGCACCTATACTTACCAGATATGAGTGTGCCTCTGGATGTCAATGTAGAATTCAGAGTCAGAGCTCTGCTCTCCATTCGCTGTGACTGTCAGGAGCAGTCTTTAAATCCCGCAGCTTCTAACTCAGGCAGGAAAGCTCCCATTCAGACAAAGTCTGTATTTTTTTTGGAAAAATATACTTTATTCATAAAATATCTGAAAGAACATTACAAAGCATTTTTAAATGGCCATCACAAATAGTGCAATCAGATTCGGCTTTTACACATGGGCCACGAGGTGCTTCAATACAATCAATGAATATTACAGTCATTTCAATCTGGTCATTATAGACAATCAGATAGTGCAATGGGATTGGAGTTATCGACATACATCATGTTGCACTCTGAGGTGCTTCAGCACAATTAGGATACATTTAGTGTTCACTAGATATAATCTTTGTGAGATGTACAGCCCGAGGGGTCTATACCTTTCCCAGCCCCTCGGTGCACCTTGGCAGAAAGGTCTTAGACAGCGACCCTTCCCCTTTGCAGCGGCTGCCCCAAGCTTTAGTGCGTCCCTTAGCACAAAGTCTTGAACCTTGGAATGCGCCAGTCTGCAGCACTCAGTCGGGCACAACTCCTTGCCAACAAATTTCGGGCAGATCAAAGAGCGTCTTTCACCGAGTTGATGATCCTCCAGCTGCAGTTGATGTTTGTCTCGGTGTGTGTCCCTGGGAACAGCCCGTAGAGCACAGAGTCCTGTGTCACAGAACTGCTCGGGGTGAACCTCGACAAAAATCGCTGCATCTCTCTCCAGACCTTCTTTGCAAAGGAACATTCCACAAGGAGGCGAACAACAGTCTCTTCCCTACCACAGCCACCTCGAGGGCAACGTGCAGAGGGGGTGAGACTCCTGGCATGTAGGAAGGATCTGACGGGGAGGGCCTTTCTCACCACCAGCCAAGCTACATCTTGGTGCTTGTTGGAAAGTTCTGGCGATAAGGCATTCTGCCAAATGACTTTGACAGTTTGCTCCGGGAACCATCCGACAGGATCCACCATCTCCTTTTCCCGCAGGGCCTCTAGGACATTATGTGCCGACCACTGCCTGATGGACTTGTGGTCAAAGGTGTTTCTCGGCATAAATTTTTCCACCAGGGACAGGTGGTACGGCACGGTCCAACTACTTGGAGTGTTCCGCGGCAGCGTGGCCAGACCCATCCTTCTCAACACCGGGGACAGGTAGAACCTCAGCACATAGTGACACTTGGTGTTTGCGTGCCGAGGGTCTATGCACAACTTGATGCAGCCACACAGAAAGGTGGCCATCAGGATGAGGGTGATGTTGGGCACGTTTTTTTCCCCCTGTATCTAGAGGCTTCTACATCGCGTCCCTGCGGACACGATCCATTTTCGACCTCCAGATAAAGCGAAAGATGGCTCGGGTAATCGTCACCGCGCAGGAGTGTAGAATGGGCCAGACCTGCACCGTGTACAGCAACACCGAGAGTGCCTCACACCTGCTGACCAGGTTCTTACCCACAATGGAGAGGGAGCGTCGTTCCCATATGCCCAGTTTTACTTCCACCATAGCCACTCGCTCCTTCCAGTTTCTAACGCATGCTCCGGTTCCTCCGAACCATATCCCCAGCACCTTCAGGCTGTCTGACCTGACGGTGAAGGGGACAAAGGATCAGTCAGCCCAGTTCCCAAAGAACATGGCTTCGCTCTTACCATGATTCACCTTGGCTCTCGAGGCCGGCACGAACTGGATGCAGATGTTGATCAGTCTGCGCACCGACAGCGGAACCGAGCAGAAGATGGCGACATCGTCCATGTACAGGGAGGCTTTGACCTGAGTGCCTCCACTGCCTGGGATCGTCACTCCTCTTATGCCTGGATCCTTCCTGATGGACTCGGCAAAGGGTTCTATGCAACACACAAACAGGACAGGGGAGAGAGGGCAGCCCTGCTTGACTCCAGGTTTAATTGGAAAGCTTTCTGATCCCACCCATTCATTGAGACTGCGCTACTGATGTTAGTGTAGAGCAGTTGGATCCAGTTGCGGATTCCCTCCCCAAACCCCATTTTGGAGAGCACATCCACCATGTAGGTGTGTGATATTCTGTCAAAGGCCTTCTCCAGATCCAGGCTGATGAGGCAGGTGTCCACACCCCTATCCTGTACATAGGCAATCGTATCCCCAAGTAGCACAAGGCTGTCAGAGATCTTCCTGCTGGGCACAGCACAGGTCTGGTCAGGGTGGATCACCAACTCCAGAGCAGACTTGACCCGATTGGTGATGACCTTGGACAGAATCTTATAGTCCACATTCAGCAGTGAAATGGGTCACCAATTTCTAATTTCCTCCCTTCCCCCCTTGTGCTTGTAGATGAGGGTGACGATGCCTTTCCTCATGGATTCTGACATGCTGCTGGCCAGGAGCATACTCTCGTACACTTCTAGCAGGTCTGGGCCAATCCAGTCCCACAGAGCCGAATACAACTCCGCCGGCAAGCCGTCGCTTCCGGAAGTCTTATTCTTCTCGAAGGACTCAAGGGCCTTAGTCAGTTTGTCAGCAGTTAGCGGTTTGTCCAGACTCTCCCGTGTACTGTAGTCTAAGACCCCCGTGATAGAGGGCAAGAAGGACTGGGAGGCCGCACTGTCTGTGGCCTTCACGTCATATAATCCGGTATAAAAGGATTTGCTGATCCTCAAAATGTCAGACTGCGATGACTTTACTGAGCCGTCTTCTTCCTTCAGGCTGCTGAGCACAGAGTTCTCTCTGTGTACCTTTTGGAAGAAGAAACGTGAGCACGTCTCATCCTGCTCCAAGAGCGGATTCTGGACTGGAACATGATCTTGGAGGCCTCCGAGGGAAAGAGCGAGGCTTGCTGGCTCTTCAGCTCTTGGAGTTCTTCCTTGACATCGAGCCCCATCGACTGCAGCCGGAGCAGGTTCTGCATGTTTTTCTGGAGTCGGGACAATTCCCTCTGTTCCTCTCTAGCTTCCTGGACGCCTTTGAGGATGAAAAACCTCTTGATGGTTTCTTTGATCGCTTCCCACCAGTGTGTCAGGGACTCAAAGAGGGGTTTCATGGTTCTCCAACCTTTGTAATCCCTCTTGAGTTCCTCAATGCTCTCTGGGGTTAGCAGTTGCACATTCAGCTTCCATGCCCCCCTGCCAATCCTCTGGTCTTCCTGTAAATCACAGTCAGCCAGTAGGAGGCAGTGGTCAGAGAAAAACACTGGCTTGACGTTGCTGGATCTGACTGTGAACGCACGGGACACAAACAGGAAGTCTATCCTGGAATGGATGGATCCGTCTGGCCGTAACCAGGTGTATTTACGCTGCGCTCCATCTGCAGGGTTGCTGAAGACGTCGTGCAGCTTGGCATCCTTTACTGTTTCCATCAGGGATCTGGACATGCCGTCCAATCTGCTGCCGGATCATCCAGCCGCATCGATGATGCAGTTGAAGTCACCGCCCAGAATGACCAGCCTAGAGTCGCCAGCAGCAGTGGGAGCTGCTGAAAAACCTCCAGCCGCTCGCCCTTTTGTGCTGGGACGTACACGTTAATTAACCGGAGTGGAGCATTCTTGTACATTGCGTCTGCTACGAGGAGGTGCCCGCCCACCACCTCCTTAACCTCAGAGACGGTGAAGTTGCCTCCCCGCAGCAGAATACCCAGGCTGGAGTAACGTGAGTTATTTCCTCCCGACCAGATCGATGGCCCATGGGACCACCATCGTGACCACTGCCTGTAGGAGCTGAGGTGCGGTATCGCACACTCCTGCAGAAACAGGTCAGCTTTGACCTTGGTAAGGTAATCCAAGGTTGCAATACATCACGTAGTGGATTTAATGCTACGCATATTTATGGATACAATCTTTATCCTCATTCTTAAAGCATTTTGTCGCTTACCAAACCTGTTGTCTTTGAGAGTTCCAGACCTTTGGTCTGCTCCTGCATACCCATAATGTTCACAAATTGTCTCACTTTGGATGGGCTGAGGAAACTATCCTGAACCACCCCGTTGGAGATGTTCCACTCAGGTGGCATCTGGGAGTTCGTGCAAGGAGCGAGGTTTGAATTGTTCTCTGTAGGAGCTGTCTCTCCAATCCACTCCCCATCTGGGGCATTGCTGCTCCAAAGGCTTGTTTTGGTGGCCAATTGTAGTACCATTACTATCACCATGGGTGAGAACAGCTAATTCTGCAAAGATCAAGGATTAAACCAGCACCCTTCTGGTGCATATGACTGGCTAATGTCCAAGACATGATCCAACCACTAATTGAACCAACCAACAACCTGAATAATAAACAACCAGGTGTAGTGCTGTCATTGTGCAAAGGACCACATTACTTGAAGCAGGTTGCAGCAGAAAAGAGATTGACAGAGAATCTGTTATTTCCCCCATTGAAGACAACTTTGTTTTTGGTTAATGAACTTTGCAGAAATCCATTCCTGCGCTTAGGAGAGTTTCCATATCAAACCACTGCAAGGTTCACAAAAGTAGAGTTTTGCTTGATAATGAGTGCACATTTCCTTCCTACAATGACACACTCCACTCACCTCAGTCTAGGAATGCAAGCACAGTTTGCAAGAGCCAAGGCTTAGAGGCTACTGCTGAAATTTGATCAGATGAACCATACACATATGGTATGGGTAACTGCTGAAACTCTGAGTGCAGTAAAACCGATAATTAATCCCTCAGTGCTGTGTATTACTGTGGTCTTGATAATTGTTCTGCTTCTCAGTGTGTGTGTGAAATGCAGGGGAAATGTCAGTTCCACTCACACATGGGGCTGATAAGTGTTACACAATACTACCCAGCACTAATTTAATTTTTTTAATGATTAATTAAAACCATTTATCATACACATATCAATAAAATGATTTGTGTCTCTCGGCCGATATACCCACTTTCAATCCCATATAAACAAGGAAATAAAGCCATCTTCTTTAAATCAGAGAAATTTGTGGGTCCATTTGACCTGCACCAGTCTCCACTGTACAAAGTCTTTTTTTTAACACTTTCCCTATAGTCTCCACAGAATACATGCAGGAAGATGAATCATTCTGGATCATAGTGTGCACATGATCTCATTCCACCACAACTGATTCTTCAGTTGTAACAGTTGGTGCATAATAAGATGTAATCTGCAACTCGTTTTAAAACTTAGAAAAAAATAAAAAATAAAAAGACGCAAAGTATTGGAGCATACAATTAATCCAATCTAAACCCACTGGCAAGGAATGATTTCAATGTAAAATGCTTACAAATTCCAAATTGGTGGATGCTCACCAAAGCACATCGGCGTTAAATTAAAACGGAACAGATACCTGAATGTGCGCTGAAGTCAAAGCCTGGATCAACTTGCAAATGTCCTTTTCAGACCCGCAGGCAACGCTTCACGCACTCATTCCAGTGCACACTCCACATTCCTCGCCCTTCCACCGGGTTTTAGTAAATAAATCCCTCCGAGCAAATGCTTTCTCCCCCTTAGACCTTGCGGTCTCCCCGCTCTGTTCCTTTCCCCGGTGAACCGGTGCTAAAACTGACAGTCTTGTTTCATTTAATCCTCACTGAGCCAATGCTGGTGAGCAAACCGATGCCGGCCCCCGCTCAACAGGTGACCCTCCTCCTCTCACCACCAGGGATGACAAAACACAATCTTTCGAGTCCTTTGTGAATCCAAATGAAAATGCCAAGGCTGCGAGTTTCAGGGTGAGTAACCTGCTAATCCTGACGCAGCCGCTGAGAAACTCGGGGCGGTTTTGCTCCGCCTCCAGGAAGTGTTAATGTAACAAGGTGTACGGGTCTGCACCCTGTCATTCTCAGATCCGCCTACTTTATCTGAAAAGGTCTGTAGAGGTGCAGTGTTTTTTTTTGTCCTGGTTCATCCCCAACACCTCTGTGACACAGGACTCTGTGCTCTAAGGGCTGTTCCCAGGGATGCACATGGAGACAAACATCAACAGCAGCTGGAGAATCCTCATCTTGGTGAAAGACACTCTTAGGTCTGCCTGAAACTTGTTGGTCTTCCAGTGCAAAGAGTTGTCCCTGACCGAGTGTTGCAGACTGGCACATTCCAAAGTCCAGGACTATGTGCTGAGGGATACACTAAAGCTTGGGGCAGCTGCCGAAGAGGCACATAGGGGAAAGGTCTAAGACCAACTAACACCCAGGGGCTGGGAATGGTATAGAACCCCTCAAGCTGTATGACTCACATTGAATGTATATATTAAATATTACATGTACCACAATTGTACTGAAGCAACTCAGAGTGCAACATGATCTGTGTAGATAATTTGAAAATCATTGCACTTTCTGTAATGACCATTTTGAAATGCTTTGTAATGTTCTTTTGGATATTTTATAAATAAAGTATATGTTTGCAGAAAAAAAACTGATCAATTGTGTGCTGCACATCCAATCCTCATTGAACCAGATCTGCAGGTTGCATCCTTACGTTACTGCCAGACCAGATTTCACAGGATCAGATCTATAGTATATAAACTCACCTCACAGGATCAGATATGTTGTATGCAACCTAATCTTACCCAGTCAGACCTGTGATATACAATCTGACTTTCCTGGATCAGATCACAACACACTGCCTGATCCATCATACTGAGGGTATACAGCCTGATCTGACTGGATCAGATCCAGGGTATACAGCCTGATCTGACTGGATCAGGTCCATGGTATACAGCCTGATCTGACTGGATCAGATCCAGGGTATACAGCCTGATTGACTGGATCAGATCCAGGGTATACAACCTGATCTGACTGGTTCAGGTCCAGGGTATACAGCCTGATCGAAATGGACCTGATTCCAAGGTATACAGCCTAATCTGACTGGACCTGATTTTTCAATGTAAATTCTGTTAGATATGTCTTAGAACTGGCATCCGAAGGCATATTTCTCTCTGCAACTGTGGACCTGGTAGAAGCTTTGTTGGCTTAGCTCTAGCGCCAGAACCATACAGCATTATGCATTAATCTGGCAGTTTGCGGGCATCCAGGTTGCTGCACACAGCTTGGAGGATGCAGATAGTTAATTCGAGGGAGTTAGCACTGAGTGAGTGACAATGCATGGATAAGGAGAAAGAGATGGTGGTGCCAGAATAAGTGTAGGAACCTTCTGTTCAGAAGCTAACGTGATCCCCTGTACTTGGTGAAATCTCATAGTTGGGTGGAATTTGGCAGTTGTGCCATGCTGCTATTTAATGGGAAAATAGATGAAAGTACAGATCGTGTGAATAAATTATAAGTTACTCATTTGATACACTTGTGGATGGCAAATTGTCTGATATAGCAAACGTGCTGTATGGCAGTCTGGAAAAAGATGGAGGTAAAACAATTGAGACAGATGATGATTTTCAGCATCACCCACAGTACCATAAACATCTTTTGCAAAACATAGCAGAATTTTGCATCTGCTTCCCTGCTGTGCTGGAGCCTGCAAATACAGTTCCCCCTCATCACTTTCAAGTAGGTATGTTTGAGATTACAGATATAGTTGGTGACAAAATGGTGAGCACAGGCTATCTGGCTGTGCTGCTATTTAATCTCCCTGACATGCCTTTTGATCTTCTTTGTACTCGCATAAAATCCTGTGTTGATACTAATATCCATATCTTACAAATAAATGACTGTTTATTGAGAATGACTGAGAAAAGACACATGTTGTCGAAGCTTCTTGTCTTGCACTCATCAGGAAAATTCGCAAGAATACCAAATGTAAGGGGAACAGCAATTTATACTTCATGAGAAGAGAGCGCTGATTGATTGGCAAGTGGACTCTGATTGGTAGAGGCATTGCCATGGGGAATGCACCAGTCAACTGATGACTGACAGTTAACTGTCAAGCTTTGTTTAAATTCAAACCAGGTAGGTTGACTCTGATTGGTCAAGGCATTGCCCTGAAGAGTGAATCTGAGAATGGCTGTTGCCAATTTTGTTTAGTTGAAACAGGTGCAACATGTTAAATGCCAGCATTTTGGTTGGTGATAATCTGGCGGGTTTGCAAATGGTTGTAGGACAGGAACTTGGCATGGGAAGTTTGCAGAAGCACAGGAAATCAAGACAATAACATAATTTCTATGCCTTTTCAACACATTAATGAGGCTCTGGCATACGTGCCTGTTTAAACAACAGCAGTGAGAAATTAGGCTTGCAGATTTATCCAGTGGACAAACCAAGCAGGTAACAATTTTGCACTTCCAAAGGAACCAATTCTGGTGAGTGGGATTTTTACCCTTATAAGTCATGTCACCTTTTGGTAATTAATTTTATTATTCTGGCCCAGGCATTTTGTTGTGGGTCACTTTATCATTTCAATATTTCTGACAGGTAAAATGTATGCAAATAAAGAATCACCAAGACATGAAAAATCTTAATGACATTGCATTAGGAACAAATATCCCTAATGGGCTTCTACTACCCACCCTGAAAAACAGCACAATAATAGCAGTAATATATTCCGATTAATAGCTCTGCTATCTCAAAGAAGCCACGTAATCAGTCAAGGCACCAGTGGCGTATGCTAATAGCTAGCATTCATGAAACAAAGTCATGTTTCAAGCAGAATAGTTACAGTTAGTTTGCATTTATCAGCTAATGGCTATGCTGAACATCCCAGTATGTTCTGTAATGTACACGGTAATTGGATTGATTACGATGCCTGGTCATTTAGTCTACCCACATTCTTCTATGCCAACATAAAATATGGTGAAATTCTCATTGTGGCTATATTTGTACACAATATTGTGAGCAGCCATTGGAAAGAACCATTAGTGACTGCGATAAACATGAAGTCCCATTGCAATATATGCTATGTAGTGATTCTCCTTCGTGTCTATCTGTTATCAAAAGATAATTCAGTCTTGCCTAATTTACCAGCTACACCACTGGTAGTTGGCACATCAAAGTGTAATTGCATATTAGGACATTTCAACTATGCAAATCATGCAGAACCTTAAACAATAAAAACAATACAAAAGCAATAATATGAACTATAACTGAACCATCCCTGTGGTCCCAATTGTTATATCAGTCTCTATACATGTTCTAGCCACATAACACTGATGTCTGAAGGATTTACAAACAGTTTATTTCCACTGTTCTTTCCCCAAAATAAACATTTTCCATCCCAGACTACTTATATTAAGGATTTTGAAGCAGCATCCTATCATTGCCGGTGGATATTTTGCCAACTCTGCTAAGCAGAGTTCTGGGGATCGATTTTTCACCGGAGAAAATCCCACTATATAAACAAAGAGTGCTAACTACCAGACATTGGAATAGCAGGAACAACAGGAATAACGTTTTGATGTATCTGAGCTGAATTGTTATAAAAAGAAGAGCGTATCAGAGTTCTTGGCTACAGTCGGAAGAAGGGTCAGGGCTGGTCAACTTGACTCAGGACCTACACCAACACCAGGTGAACCACCGTGTTGGGGATTGCAAGCGGATTCAGCCAAATCATAGTGACATTGGTCTGAGGGTTTTAGTAAGGGCTTGGGGCGGAAGCATGGCATTTTTGCCAGTAATTTGTAATTGTTTTTTTCCAGCCATATCGTAGTGATATTGGCCTAAGGATTTTGGAAGGTTTCGGGACAAGATGCAGTGTTTTGCCTGCATTTTGTAAGTTTCCAAACCGAGTCGCTGTGACTTCGGATTAGGTTAGCCGGGAATTGGGGTGTCAATTTCAGCCAGTCGCAGGTTTTCTACTGAGGATGGGTTGTTTTAATTTTGGGGTTTTTTTCTGTGATATTTTAACTAATCATAGAAGGATTAGGGGTATTAGTGGGTTCAATAAAACATCGAAATCTTGATTGAGCCAAACTGTGTGTAATTTTCATAAATCCTAAAGTCCAATAACCATTTAAGAGGGCAACGGGAAACCCAACGCTTTCCATAGTGCAGCTAGAAGTGCAAGGAAAGTCCAAGCCTCTTTTGACCTGGGATTTTCCCTCTCTTCAGTTATGAAACCATCAACACCTTCCCTGAACATCCCTTGGTGTCAGTAGCCTCCTCTCGGGTAGCAGGCGACCTCTGTATGGCCGGATCTTCATTTTCACCTGTCGACCAAAATGGTTGAACAGCTGATTGGTGTCAAAGTCTCCAGGGGAATATTAACTCCACTGGAAAAGGGAGAAATCGTGTAAGCGGGCGATTAAATTTAGGCAGGTCACTCACTGAAGTCCCACATGAATCCCACTATCTCCAATTTTAGCCTTCTGAGCAGACAGGAAGGACACCCAACTGAAGCCAGATGAAGTAGATATTTAAAATTCATTTCTTTTTATTTTCCTTTTTGCGACTAGGATGAGCGGCAGCGTTTCTTCACAACATACAAGAAAAGTTCAAGCCTCACTGCCCTGGTTGCTCGTTCACTCTAGTGAGACCTTTCCGAGTTTCAGCCAACCTCCCTTTAGTGACAGCTGGTAACCTCCTCCTGATTGAAATTTCCCTTCTGCCCATGAGCCAGCTGTTGCTTCCCATCCATTTTGGGAAGGCAGCTTACTGGTGGCATGCAGCTAAGGTCCATGAGTTAAAGTGCCTGGGCTTCATAATGCCAAGGTAGTGGGGCGGGGAGTAATGGGGGCACCAACCTCGCTCCTAGTCCCCCTCACCTGCCCGAATCCCACTCTAGGCTAAAATTGAGGCTTTCCGTGCAGGATTCCTGTTACGCCGGCCAACTTCCCTCCAAGGATTAACATTGGATCTAATGTTTTCCAATATGGTAATTAGGTACCCACAGTCCTTGCAAATCTTTGGTATACCACTTCCAGCCAACCTATTTTCATTGCGGCAGAGAATATTTTACTGTTGAGTTGAAAACTATTGGGTACTTGAGGGAAGTGATTTACAAATGGAATTTAAGATATGATTTATGCTGCTTTGCAATTGGTTTGTATGAACAAAGGAACTGTCAAACACTGACGTCACATTTTATGCAATCCTTAAAATCAAGTGGCAAGATTATGTGTGTGTTGGGGCACTGGGACACGAACACAGAAAACTGCGTTGGCCACAGTTTGATTTCCCTCACTGTAATGTTAAGCTGAGCCATACTGCTAGGTGGAAGATCCATTGTTTGCTGCTGTTATATATTTAGTAGAAATGAGAGAGTGGCATTGACAAAGACTTGGGACCAGAGTGCCTGTATCAGTGCTCCAAATGTCACATTAGCGTAATATTTATAGCACTCTATTGGAATAATTTTCAACTTTGTCACCTGGGTGATAAATTGGTGGAGTGGATCGCTGGCTCATTATAGAAACTGTTCAATTTTCATCCCGTTGAAATCAGGAGCATTCTATGTCAGGCCAGGTATCCAATCAGCTGTGCTCCCACACAGGCAGAGAGTCGAAAATTCCTCACTCTCGTACCACTGTCTCTCAACAGTGTAAAATACAAACCTGCAGTCTGAAGTGTTTCTCTCTCTTTGGGTATCTTAAAACAATTCTCAAATGAAAACAAAGAATTGGCAATGCACAAACCTATATAAAAATAGAAAAGACAGGTTATTGTTTTGTGTAGAATTGCTTCATCAGAATCTTCTTCTTAATACCAAACAGTTTTCTCAATTATATTTCACCAAAGATAATTCTACGCAAACTCCTGGCGAACCTCTTAACGTTCATCACCCGAGGTCAGAATATGCACTGCACAGCATCCAACCAGCTCTGACCTAAAATGGCAATCTGAGTTCCATTTCTTCATTTTTGTATTCGTTCACAGGATATGGGCGTTGTTGGCTAGGCCAGCATTTGTTGCACATCCCTAAAGAGAAGGTGGTGGTGAACCCCTGCCTTGAACTGCAGCAGGAACCCACAATTCCCTTAGGAAGTGAGTTCCAGGATTTTGACCCAGCGACAGTGAAGTGACAGTGATGTAGTTCCAAGTCAGGACACTGTGTGACTTGGAGGGAAACTTGCAGATGGTAATTCATGTGCTTCCCTCGCCCTCCTATGTGCTAAGATCACAGGTTTGGAAGGTGCTGCTGAAGGAGCCTTGGTGAATTGCTGCAGTGCATCTTGTATATGGTACACACTGCAGCCACATTGCAATGGAGGAGGTGGTGAAGGTTTAAGGTGGTGGATGGGGTGCCAATCAAGTGGGCTGCTTTGCCTGGATGGTGTTGAGCTTCTTGTGTGTCATTATAGAGCTGCACTCATCCAGGCAAGTGGAGAGTATTCCATCACATTCCTGACTTGGGCCATGTAGCTGGTGGACAGGCTATGAGGAGTCAGGAGGTGAGTTACTTGCCTTAGAATTCCTCACCTCTGATCTGTTTTTGTAGCCATGGAATTAAACGGCTGGTCCAGTTCAGTTTCTGGTCAATGCTATCCCCCAGGATGTTGATAATGGGGGAATTCAGCAATGGCAATGTCATTGAATTTCAAGGGGAGATGGTTAGATTCTCTCTTTTTGAAGATGGTCATAGCCTGGCACTTGGATGGTGCAAATGTTATTTGCCATTTATCAGCCCAAGCCTGAATGTTGATCAGGTCTTCCTGCATATGGACGTGGATTGCTTCTGTATCTGAAGAGTCGCGAATGGTGTTGAACATTGTGCAATCATCAGCGGACATCCCCATTTCTGACTTTATGATGGAAGGAAGGTCATTGATGAAGCAGATGAAGGTGATTGGGCCTAGAGGATCTGTCAGAGGGTTCCAACTTTCATAATAAAAGGGGCCTGACGCTTGAAGAAGTTGAATACTTTGGACACTCAGTGGGGTTGACCCCTTTGTAAATAGAGCCTGGTGCATGGATTGAGTTAAAGAGGTGATAAAGGGTGGAATCATCCCAGATTTGCACTAAGTGTGATAGCAGATGGGGAAATGGACATTTTACCTGCCGGCCACAATGGCAGCTTTTGCACCATATTGTTCCCTTCCTGGTGCATCCCACTTCATTAATAATGCATCCACGCTGGGTCACTGGTGGGTGGCCTATGATTCGCCCACCCCGCCTCCCCTCAAGTCTTCAGTAAACCGGGCGCCAAATTTAAAGCCGCCCCTGCACAGAGCTAGCAATCTTCAAGAGTTAGGAAGTTGCTTGGAACTGATGGCTGCCAAAAGGAGGAAACATGCTGCCCCCAGATTTAGCGACGCCTCCAGTGAGCACCTACTGGACGCAACTGAGGCCAGCCGCAAAGTCCACTGCCCTGACTCTGGGCAAAGACCAGCAAGCAAGGCCACTAATCCAGCATGGGAAATGGTGGCAGCGGCGATCAGCACCAAAGCCCTGCAAAAGAGGACAGCCATCCAGTGCTGGAAGAATATGAATGGTCTCCTCCGTTCTGCCAGGGTAAGTCACCCTTCTCATCAGACCCACTCACGCCATCACAAACCCATCACACATCCACAGGGAACTCACACCTCAAGGGACAACACCACTGACTCTCACGCACACCCTCACATCTCCATCAGGCTCATATCCTCTCGAGCTCACATCCTCATCCTGTCCATGGCTCCGCTCACCACTCAAACATTCCACGCAGTGCCATATGTCCTGCTCACACTCTCTTCATCTGTTTTCATGCAGGAGAAGCTGGCTGACAACAGCAGGGAGAGGTCCCAGACCACAGGAGGGAGGGGCAGGTGGAGTGCCCACAAGAGGCCCCTCGCTCACGTTGGGGAGCGTGCCATCATGCTGACTGGTGAGGACATGGACCATGCCTGCGATGACGGTGAGGTCAGCGGCGAACACCCATGTGAGGATCCTGCACCACATCATCCCTCTCTCAACGCAACTGTGAGTGCTCTCTCTCCTGCTTTTGACTCTGCTGCCATGGACTAATTATCTCTGCTTTGGTTCATAGGGAGCCCTGCCAAGCGACCGATGCCCTCAGCCAGCCAGTCCCTCAGCTCTATCCAAGTCCTCATCTCCAGCCAAGGGGACACCACCTCCATTGAAGAGCTGGAAATAAGCAGCCTGGAAGACCCATCACAGCGCTTACCCACATCCTCCATTAGCGCAGAGACACACACCTTGGTGGGACCTAGATCTAGAGCAGGCTCGGGTTCACAATCTGGTGGTCACTGCACAGACACCTGTCCGCAGCAGGAAGAGGCAGGTTCAGCCAAGCTCCACGGCACTCGGAGGACTCCAGGGGAAGAGGCATCTGTGAGGTCTGAGTCAGATGATGAGCCTCTGGATTCAGCCTTCCAACTCATCATGGAGAGCCAGCAGAAGGGATGGGAGCATCACACAGAGCTGTTGGAAGCCCTCAATAGAGTGACATGCGAGTTGGAGGAGTGCATCCGCCTGCCCTCTGATGAAGTGGTGCCCACATTTGTGCACATTGAGGTCTCCATGGGGAGGTTGGCGGACATCATGGAGACCTGGGTCCAGCAGAACGCAGAGATGTGTGCAGACCTACGCTCCATTGCGGTAGCCATGGGTGAGTTCATCAATGGAAATACATGAGGGTAATGGAGCACCTCAACATCCCTCCAGGTGCTCCTTCCCCTCAACGAGTCAGGGCGAGGCCCTCGGGCACCCGAAGGCTGGAGGAGCAGCATTTGGACACCCCAGGATCATTCACTCAGGAATCTCAGAGGTTGTCCTCTCTCTTTGAGTCCCCTTTACCTGTGACCCCCTCAACCTCGTCCTCTGTCACTGCAGAGGGAGCAGCTGGCCCACAGGAGGACAACCAAAGTGAGCCGGGGCCCTCAAGGCCTCGGTTGTCCAGAGGACCCATGCCGGAGTCATCAGAGGCAACAGGGCCAACCATTGCACAGGCTGTCTTCGTCTCTTTTGGGGATATCAGGGTAGCATCTAGAAGAAGCCATAGGACTAGAAAGGTTAAGAAATTCTGATCACAAGTAGTTGCACGGGTGAACATATATTGTCACTTTATGATCTGAAATATATTCACTTTCAGTGAATAATGTGCAATGTTCTCTTTCAGCTTTATTTACAGGCTTCGTGAGCCCTCCCCCTGCATCCCACACCACTAGCAGTTCAGCTGCACACAGCTGGACCATGAGTGATTCTGGATAGAGAAGTATGTGTGTGTCATGGCCCTTCGGAGCCTTGCGCAAGCACTCTCTCACGCATGCGGAGCCTTCCTCCATCACGCTCATCTCAATGTCCTGAGCATTTTTAATGCTGGCTGCTGGGGTTCGCTTTCAGTTGTCCATCTGAGCTGACCTGCATCTCCACCCACCCACTGATCACACTCCATGCTGAACCTGTGCCTGCCCAACATGAGGTTCTACTCAGAAACATGGTTGTAATAAGGTTTCTTCTCAGCTTCCCTGTCTTTTCCCCTCACTCTGTCACCCATATTCTTTCCCCCATCACTTTTGGCCCCCTTGCATCACCTTCCACCTCCCCACTGTCACCCACTAACCAGAACCCTTTTCTTTCTATGATGTCCGGGTGAATGTGCCTGTTCCTCACCTTCCTGAGAATCCCACCCCCATCCACATTGACCTCCCCGACCTCCTGCTCCCCACCCCCAGGGTCTGTGTCTACCTCCGAGTCCCAACCAGCCATCCTTGCCATCCCTTCTACTGCTACCGTCGCACCCACACCCTTCCAACCTACTGGCTCCCTCTGCCATTTCTCATACTCACCATTCCCGCCTACTGTGTCCACCCTCATTCACTTCCCAGGAGGCAGTCATTGACTCCACAGGCTCCTCCCTTTCACATTCACCTTTTCAACCCCACCACCCCCCTTACTCCCTCCTCCACCCAAACTCCTTCCTCCCCTGGAGTCCTCCGCACCTCTGAACTCCTTCCTCCCCCTGAAGTCCTGCCCCCTTCCAAACTCCTTCCCCGTCCAAGCACCTTCCCTTACACCTTCCTTCCCACCTTATATCTATCTCCCCAGTTGCCGCATTCTCCCCGGTTACACCCTATACCCCCTATATTCCCTCCCTTCCCACAACTTCACCACTGCCCCCCACCCCCGGTACACCTTCCTCTCTCAGTCACACCTAGAACTTCCTCTCCCACTGTGCCCCCTATACACCTTCCTCTGCCGCTCACAGCTGGACCTTCCTCTCTCCCCACCTGGATGCTCATCTGTAGCAGCCCATGGCCAAGACCGTAATGCCCCGGAGCAGACCGCAGACATCATCCGAGAGCCCCCACCTACCGTGAGTTGCTTTACGGTGACGCCATGTCCATGAGAATCTACCCAGCATGCAATGCACGTGTTCCTCCAGGCCCCAGTAGCTGTAGGGCTATCTTCTGCTCCTTGGATGTCCGCGATCTGAACAAGGCCCTAATGGTAAGTCCCGACTTCTGCATGTCACACTTGTCAAGACGTGTTCTGGGCTGGTGTGTTTTCCCGCTGTCGTGGGCAGTAAATTTGACAGCGGGGGGATGATTCCGATGAGCAGGCAGGATGATGAGATGCAAATACATTGAAATTATGTTCCCGATGCCTGGTGGTAGGAAAGGCAGCCCGCCATTGACTGGTGCAGATAGCAATCGCAAACTGGTTTCACGACGGCATGAAGCCGATTTTTGGCCTTCTCACCATATTTCCTGCTCACGCCCAGCATGGCCCCCGATGGCAACGGGAGCGGAAAGTTCCAGCTAAAGATACTGACACCATTTTGAGGCTGTTACCACCCTGTTAACGCTAGGCGGGAGCAATGAAATGCAAGGCTGTGTTTGTTGCCAACACCGTGCACGCGCACTTCTAGTGTTTTCCTCTGGGTGGGGTTTCAGAGCATGGGGACGGGGTTATGGCCAGGAAACCAGGAAGCATGGATTTCTTTGACCATCTTTGTGTCCATGCGGGGTATCCCATCTGATCTTCCCCACTCCCTTTACCCACTGTTCTATTTTTCTTTAATTTGTCGCTCCCCATTCCTAACCCTGTTCTAACCCTGCTGAGAAGGCTATCCTTGTTTTATGATGAAAAGGCCGAATTGCCTGATGACATTGCTAACTGGCTCCCATCTCCTCCCAGACCACAACTCCACTGTCAATCTCAAATTACTATTCCCCTGACCCTGGATCCCTGTTACGTTGTCCTGCCCACCCACAGGCGTGACATCATTCGATTCCTGCACATTTGCGGGACCAGTGCGCATGCGCAGTCGGGTATTGATGGCCATCTTGCGTTGGCAGGAGACACAGTGGAAAATTAAACCCACTGAATTTAATCAGAGAGAAGTAGTGGAGTGAAAGGTTTAGCCAATAATTTAATTTGATTATTTCCTTACCAACAATTTCCATTACATGGGAGATTTGGAACCATACAAAACCTATCATGTTAAAGTAATTCTGAGTTTAAAGAGGACTGCCTGGGGGCAATTTTCATCTACCTACCATCCTGTTCACACTGATAAACAGGAAGATTTAGGGAGGAAAGAAATTATATAAAAGCTGCCTGAGACTCACCTGACACAATTTTCAAACAGGCCTCGAAATGTGAGGCCGGTGATCTCAGTCGAAACAGAGAGGAGCCTTGTTACAATGGCTCTGCCAACCCCCCACCCCACCATGCTAAAGAGTCATACGTGCAAATTATGCTGGTTCAAAATGGGTGTAAAATTAAACCAAGAATAATAGGGTGTAGCATTTCTGGAGTTTATTTTTATTCATTGGGCCTTTTTAAAATAGTACTCACTTGGATTTCTGTTCACTTAAATATATTGCAGGACATCAGTATAAGTTGGATTAAAAATCGATTGCATGTTCCTATGGTGTGAGTTCTTATGGTATGAGTTCCTATGGTATGAATTTAGCCCCAATTATTTATGCTGATTTTTGCTTGTTTACTCTGATTTTTACATTACAGTGTATGCTGAGATTGAGGGAAATTGGAAGCCAGTGGGAAAGAAAAGTGGTGTGATTGAGCTTCCGATTCACCATCAACCCATTCTATGCTACAGGTGTTAACCAATTTCACCCAATAGATTTAACGTTCCTCTTCCAAATATAGGAGGTAACAGTTGTGTCTTCTGCATTCAAATTCAAACTAGAGATAAGCAAAGTGCCTGATCAGAACTTTATGTGAGAGTCACTGGAGCCCTTGCCTTTCCCTCTATCTCTGTGTGTCTCTCTCTCACGCATCACTTCAGAAGACTGGATGAAGATCGACAAATATCACACTGAGCAGTTTCTGGTTACAGAGCTGCATATGAAGAGAAAAAACAAAGAATCATGGAGTTCCCCCTCCCCATCCCTCACAGACTTGACTGAAACCCTTATTTTCCAGAACAAAAGGGAATGATAATTTTTTCCCACATGCACATACAGAGCTGTCACTTACATTAGTGTTCAAAGACACCCTACTGGTCACTCAGTCTGTTCCTATTGAACTGAGATGTCAAACTGACAATTAGGCAGGTTAAAAAGACCAGTATCTCAACAGAAAATGTTGGGAAATGCTTAGTGGGATAGACTGATGTTAATATCTTTGCAACTAATAAGTTAATAGCAGGTTAGAACTACCTTTTGTTCCATTGCAGAAACCTACAGATGCAAAATGTTGGTTTCTGTACTGATTTGAACAAGTCACATTGGGTCATTTTTTAACAGTGTATTTAGACTCTACTGAGTGAACTCAGAGCAGACCACTCATGCATTTGCTTTGATTTTGGTGGGGGTATTCACGCTGGCGCCTTCAAAACCCGAGAGGCTTGTTAATGTGATGATGTTATGTTGTCATGCTGCATGTGCACGAAAACACTTGGGGTAATTTTGCAGCAATGAAAAGTGTTTTCCACGTTATTATCTATAGAAAGGACATGTGATCAGGAAACAGTACGAGGTAATTAAAAAGTTTTCTCTGTCTAGCTTTGTCCTCTGAGATTGAAACCTAGAATATTTTACTTACACTGTGATCTGAGAATTGCATTTCAGCTTCAAAACCATCAGGCGCTGAGGTCTGACTGTAATGTGTGATTTAAGCACATGGACCGCACGAAGATTAAAAAGATAAGGTTCCTTTATACCATTGGCATTAAAACTGTATAAACTTTCAAGGGAAAGCGTAACTCCAAGAAACAAACTATTTACAGAGAATATTCACCGCTGATGCTCCAGATCTCTGCCCTATTCATGGTCTTCATTCAATGCAGTGACTCACCAGGCTTGCTCTGCTGCCCAGCTCCTGGCTGCAGTCCTGCTTCCCTCTCTCTCCATGAGGCTTCTCGGATTCAGGAGTGCAGCCAGCCAGACTGATGAGGTCTCCAAATCCCCTTCCTGGCTTGTTACCCACCCTTGCCTCATGGCACCTGGTTCCACCCCCTCAGCTTGTCGATGACCCTGCTCCCTATAGGGAGGGGCCCACAGGGGCTGACCAGTTTCCCCACTTGGTAATCTCCCCCACCGTCACCAGCTGTTGCCGGAAGTGCTACTACATGAAGATGCAGTTGGTCTGTCATTCACCTGATCGACACAACAACTTTGGCAATGCTAATCCTGAACATACCAATCTTCAGCCAGAAGTGCCGAGTTGGTGATCCATCCTCTGGAGGTCCCCAGCATGCCAGATGCCAGTCTTCAACCAATTCGATTCACTCCATGTGATATCAAGAAATGGCTGAAGGCACTGGATACTGAAAAGGCTATGGGCCCTGACAACATTCCGGCAATAGTACTGACGACTTGTGCTCCAGAACTTGCCACGCCCCCTAACCAAGCTGTTTCAGTACAGCTACAACACTGGCATCCACCCGGCAATGTGGAAAATTGGCCAGGTATGTCCTGTACACAAAAAACACAATAAATCCGACAAATTAGGGCCCCATCAGTCTACTCTCGATTATCAGTAAAGTGATGCTTAGCAGTAACCTGCTCACTGACGTGCAGTTTAGGTTCTGCCAGGCCCCTCTGCTCCTGACCTCATTACAATCTTGGTTCAAATATGGACAAAAGAGCTGAACTCTAGAAGTGAGGTGAGTGTGACTGCCCTTGATATCAAGGCAGCATTTGACCAGGTGTGTCATCAAGGAACCTTAGCAAACTGAAGTCAATGGGGATCAGGGGGGATACTCTTCGCTGGTTGAAGTCATACCTAGCACAAAGGAAGATGAGTGTGGTTGTTGGAGGTCAATCATCTCAGTTCCAGGACATCACTGCAGGAATTCCTCAGGGTAGTGTCCTAGGCCCAACCATCTGCAGCTGCTTCATTCCTTCCATCATAAGGTCAGAGTGGGGATGTTCACTGAAGATTGCATAATGTTCAGCACCATTCGAGACTCCTCAGATACTGAAGCAGTCCATGTCCAAATGCAGCAAGACCTGGACAATATCCAGGCTTGGGCTGACAATGGCAAGTATCATTTGCGCCACACAAATGTCAGGCAATGACCATCCCCAACAATAGAGAATCTAATCATTCCTCCCTTGACATTCAATGGCATTACTATCACTGAATCCCCCACTATCAACATCCTGGGGGTTACCATTGACCAGAAACTCAACTGGACTAGCCATATAAATACTGTGGCTACAACAACAGGTCAGAAGCTAGGAATCCTGCTGCGAGTAACTCACCTCCTGACTCCCCAAAGCCTGTTTGCTGTGAATAGCATATGGACGAGGTGCCTGTGTTTTATCCATGCAGAATCGATACCAAGAGATTTCGGAAGCACAATGTTTGTTTCTTGGAGTTGCTGGTGATCGTTTGTCTCGGCACTCCGAAAAAATAAACCTGCAAGGCACATGTCAGGAGTGTGATGGAATACTCCCATTTTACCTGGATGAGTGCAGCTCCAACAACACTCAAGAAGCTTGACACCGTCCAGGACAAAGCAGCCCGCTTGATTGTCACCCCTTCCACAAAACCTGCTCCCTCTACCACTGACGCATTGTGGCAGCAGTGTGTACCATCCCCAAGATACACTGCAGAAATTCACCAAGCCTCCTTCGGCAGCACCTTCCAAATCCACAACCACTACCATTTAGAAGGACAAGGGCAGCAGATAGATGAGAACACCACCACCTGGGAGTTCCCCTCCAAGCCACTCACCATCTTGACTTGGGAATATATCGCCGTTCCTTCAATGTCGCTGGGTCAAAATCCTGGAACACCCTCCCTAACAGCACTCTGAGATTACCTAGACCACATGGCCTGCAGTGGTTCAAGAAGGCAGCTCACCACCATCTTCTCAAGGGCAATTAGGGATGGGCAATAAATGCTGGCCCAGCCAGCGACACCCACAACCTGTAAATTAATTTTAAAAAGTTCAAGAAAGTGTTAAACCAATATCATAATACATCATAGACAAAAATGCTTTCCTTTTTTCACAGTAACCATGAATACTTAATTGTTGGTAGTAACCTGGCTAGTGATGTGATTCTGCAAAGCTTTTGATTTTTTTCTTTTCTCTTGTGCAGACAAAAGAGAATCAATATTAGGACTATTGTTCCGAAAATGACTGGCCAGCTGGCTTCTTCTCTCTAATAGAAAAGCTGTGGATAGATGTTGCCAAGTATCTTGATGACTCTCACTCTCAACAGGACTAAGGGTACATTTTCCTCTGGAGATCAGCAGCCAGAAGGCCCAAATGGCTCAAATTGTGCCGACATAGTGGTGGGGTGGGGGTGGCTGGTGGTGCGGGGTGGGAGGGAGGGGGCAGGAGGTATTTAAGAACAAAAGAACATAAGAAATAGGAACAGGAGTAGACCATTTGGCCCCTCGAGACTGCCCCACTATTCAATGGGATCATGGCTGATCTTCTTGTGATTTGATTTCCACATTCCCATCTACTCCCGATAACCTTTGATTCCCTTGCCTAATAATAATCTATCTACCTCTGACTTAAAAATATTCAATAACCCCGCCTCCACCACCTTCTGAGGCAGAGAATTCCAAAGTCGCACAACCATCTGAGAGAAAAAAATTTCCCCTCAAATCTGTCCTAAAAGGGTGACCCCTAATTTTAAAACAGTGCCCTCTAGTTCTGGACTCACCCACAAGAGGAAACATCCTTTCGATGTCCACCTTGTCAAGGCCGTTCAGGACCTTGTATACTTCAATCAAATTACCCCTCACTCTTCTAAACTCCAGTGGAAATAAGCCCAGTCTGTCCAACCTTTCCTCATAAGACAACCTGGTCATTCCAGGTATCAATCTAGTAAACCTTTGAACCGCCTCCAATGCATTTACATCCTTCCTTAAATAAGGAGACCAGAACTGCACACAGTATTCGAGGTGCAGTCTCACCGATGCTCTGTATAACTGAAGCATAACATCCTTACTTTTATGTTCATTGCCCCTCATAATAAAGGATAGCATTCCATTAGCCTTCTTATTTACTTGCTGTACCTGCATACTAACTTTTGTGACTCGTGTACTAGAACACCTAGATCCCTCTGCACCTCAGAATTATGCAGCCGTTCTCCATTTAAGTAATACTCTGATTTTTTGTTCTTCCTGCCAATGTGAACAACTTCACATTTTCCCACCTTAAACTCCATTTGCCAGATATTTGCCCACTCACTCAACCTATCGACATCCACCTACAACTTCCTCATGTCCTCTTCACAACATACTTTCCCACTTATCTTTGTGTCATCTGCAAATTTACTCCCTCACCTAAGTCATTCACGTAAATCGTAAAAAGTTCAAGTCCCAGTTCAAACACCTGTGGGATGCCACTTGTCACTTCCTGCCAATCAGAAAAAGACCCATTTATGCATACTCTCTGCTTTCTGCCAGCCAGCCAATCCTCTGTCCATGCTAATATGTTACCCACTACACCATGCGCTTTTATTTTCTGTAACAATCCTTGATGTGGCACCTTATCAAATGCCTTCTGGAAATCCAAGTACAGTATGTCTACAGGCTCCCCTTTATCCACTGCACATGTCACTCCTTCAAAAAACTCCAATAAATTGTTTAAACATGATTTTCCTTTCACAAAACCATGCTGACTCTTCTCAATTGCCTTGAGCTCTTCTAAGTGTCCAGCTATAACCTCTCTAATGATCGATTCTAATAACTTCCCCATGACAGGTGTGAAGCTAACTGGCCTATAGTTTCCTGTTTTCTGCCTCCCTCCCTTCTTGAATATAGGGGTTATATTTGCTACTTTCCAAACTGATGGAACCTTTCCAGAATCTAGTGAATCTAACGAAATTAAAAATAATTTTCAGCCTATCTATGACCATTAGGAGTCAGGATAAAAGCCATTGTATCAGGTATCTATGAATGCTGACAAGCTGAAATGCTTTGCAAGTTGAGTAAATGAAATTTGAGGCATGAGGCTGGGACTACCCTCTCTATTTCATTAAAACATTAATGTTAGGCCTGTGCTTACTGCAGACTCCTCAGAGAGCTTAGTTTTTCAAAAAATAATTAAATGCACCCCTCGCTGGTGGCCAAGGATAGAGGGGGGTGTGGGGGGTGGGAGGTGAGCACGTCTTTCAGCAGGCCATGCCAGTTCACATGGGAAACTTTGTCAGACAACTTTTGAGCATTAAAGTAAATTCCTTCGACTACATCCATTAGCTACATTATCATCTTAAAGAATTATAATCTTTTCACAATGGATGTTTGGCTGACTGGCTTTAATTGCCAGGTTTGTGACTCACTCAACATTTGCTATTCTCCAATCCCCAGCTACTTCAACAGCATTTATGGACCTCCGAAAAATATCAACCAAAGCATCATCATTCCTTCAGGATCTTCGGATTTATCCCACCTGAACTGTGAATTTTGTGAATATTTTCAGTGGGACTTTTCAAAAACCCTGTGCTTATTGGAAAATGGACCTTATTGTTGCCGTGATTTTCTACCTACGAAAGTGATTGGACAGCAAATCATGAGCAAAGCACTCACAATTTTTCAATATGTCATCCAATATATACAGCTCTGCCAGTGACATGCAGCATCAGAAAGGTCCAGCCCTCCGTAGTATGATTCTTATTGGCCTGAATTTTCCCCAGGTCGGGTGGGCTCAGCGGGAGCGGGCAGGTCTTGTTGGGAACCCGACCACTGCCCACGATCGGGTGTGCACCGCCATTTTACACGGGCAGGCTAATTAAGGCCCACCCAGTGTAATGCACGCCTCCGAGATCATCGGGAAGCAGCGGGTGGGGGCGTGAGCTCAATGTCCACTGGGTCAAATGGCGACCAGGCGGCCTAATCCAAAACGGCGCAGACAGCTGTGCTGAGGCTGCCATTGACTTGCAGATCAGTGAGGATGCAGGACGTCTTTAGAGTACAGAGCAAGTGGGAGGGCAGGTTGGCAGGGCAGTTGGCCCCAAGGTTTTCAGATGACTGCCTCGCTGCCCTCCTGGAGGAGGTGGCAGGTTGCCGGGATATCCTTGTCCCAAGGGACGGGAGGAGGAGGCCCCTCCACCTAACCAAAAATGCCTGAGAGGAGGTGGCATCACGGGTCAGCTCCCATGATGTGGTGAGGCGCACATGGGTGCAGTGCCACAAATGGTTTAATGACCTCCTGTGATTGGCAAGGGTGAGTACCGTGTTGACATGGGTCACTTAGCATAGCAGTTAGGTGTGCCCCCGCCCCTGGACCTCAGAATTCTTAGACTGTGAGTGGCAAATGTCAATAAGGCAGCATCTGGGCAAGGAGGTGAGCCCTGGCTACTTGGAATGAGTGTTTTGCGGCTCCAGGGTCATGAATCAGCTGAGTCCTGAAGGTGTTCCTTGGGTGGGGTTGGCTAGGCTGCAATGGCAATGCAGGTACAGGGTGGACTAATCAATGCTCCTCTCTCCTTTCAGGAGAAGACAGCACACAATAACGCAGAGAGGCTGTGGACTGGCGGAGGGCCACCCCACCTTCTAACCTTGACCACATACGAGCAGGATGCACTGGAGCTGGGGAGGCACCATGAGCCTAGAACAACCGGCTGTGGTGAGGTTGAGGTGCCACAGGGAGGTAAGAGTGCCGTGCACTGAGGTCACAATGTATGTCATTGCAACCATTCCACTCTTGTCTGTATATTGATTTGAGCCTCCAACATGGAATCCCCATTGATAATGGAAAGGTGAGGGCGTCCTTATCCGGGTGACAGGCTTGCACATTAACAGTGTAACTGCTTCAACTAATTACTTGTCCTTGTTCTTCCTTTCAGGCTCACCAGAACACCCTCAATCTCAGGAGCTTGAAGGACCACCGCTCACCCCTGAGGACACAGAGGATCTGAACGCACCAGTGTCACACCCTCTCAGCCAGGCAGGCACCTGCGCAGATACCAACACCTCGGTAGGAATAAGATCGTTGGCTAGTATCTTGGTGCACGTCAGTGAGGCCACTTCACGCTTGCTTGAGGTGCTGGCGGAGGCAGAGAGTGCCCAGGGCGCCAGCAGTCGGAGGACAGCTGGGGACCAGGAACATGCTCAGTCGGTGGCTGATGATGGGCCGCTGGAGTCGTCCCTGAGGCAGCAGATGCTGGAAGTCCAGCAGGGTGTGCGGGAGGATCTGGTGGAGATACATGAGGGAATGTGTGCCATGGTCTACGTGATGGAGGAGTCCATGTGGAGCATGAGCGATGGACCTCATGGCTGAGCACACTGCCTCCTCCAGGAAGAGAGTGGTAATTCTCATGGAATCCCAGGGACACAATCAGGGCTTTCCGGGGATGCACACCGGCAATGACCTCAGGCGGTCATTGTCAGTGTGGGAGATGGATTGGGCACCCAGCATCCCAGCTAGGTGCCTGTCCATCAATGGTGAGCAGGGAGGTCCAAAGTGACCTGACGTCTCTGTGGGCACCTCTCAGGGCACTCCGGATGAGGGCAGCAGCTCCTCCGTCCCTCTGCCAGTCACCATGGCATCCGATGAGGCTGCGGCGACTGGGGAGATGCCAGCTGTGGCACTGGCCATTCCCTCCCAGTCGGGGCCAGCACAGGCTCCATGGACCAGAGGACACCCGCCAAGGTCACCAAGGCCAACAGGACAGCAGAGTGAGCAGGCTGTTCCAATGCCAGTGCCAGCGAAGGGGGAGCACCGAGACATAGCACCCGGAAACGTAAATGTAAATCACCTTAGGCACAACACGGGCTTATCACTGGTGTTCTTTTTTTGCCCCACTTTTAAGTTCTTTTTAAGTAGGTGTGATGTTGAACACCTTTACATTTAATTTGATTTATCTATGCCAGGTTCCAAAGCAGTAAATGTGTTTGTTCTCAACAAGCCTCTGGGTGCTTAGTTCTGCAGGTGCAGAGTAACCCATGATGTTATGGGTGACTTGTTTGTCATTCAGCTTTATAGAAATGGCACATAGAGCATGTTGTTCACCAAGCAAATGTTCCTGTCAGGTATCAAGCATGGAGCCTGCAGCCCTGGCATGTGGTAGTGGCTCATCTTTGGTAGGCTAGCTGAGGGAGCATTGGGTCAACACCTCCTGGGTGTCCCTGCCTCCCTGGATGTTGCCCAGGTCAGCGTCTATCTCCTCAGTATTTTCCTGAGCATTCTCGCCCTCGGACTCACTACTGGATTCATCCTCTGCTTCTAGAGCATCTGTGTCAACATCTCTTCCTCCACTGAATCCCCCCTTTCCAGCGGCAGATTCTGGAGAACGCAGCATGCAACCACTATCAGTGACACACGATCTTGGGGGGTATTGGAGTGCGCCCCCTGAACGGTCCAGGCATTGGAAGTGTATCTTGAGAAGACCGATGGTTCTCTCTAGTACCCCCTTTGTGGAGGTGTGGCTCCTATTGTACCGCTGCTCAGCTTCTGATTTTGGATGCCGGAGAGGCGTCATGAGCCACCTTTTGAGGGAATAGCCCTTGTCACCCAGCAGCCATCCATCCAGCCGGGCTGAAGCACTGAAGAGCCCTGGCACCTGGGAGTGTCTGAGGATGTAGGCGTCGTGGGAGCTGCCTGGGTACCTTACACAGACTTGCAGAATCTGTATCCTGTGATCACACACTATCTGCACGTTCATGGAGTGGAAGCCCTTCCTGTTGACAAAGGCACCGGGTTCACCCACTGGCACCTTGATGGCCACATGTGTGCAGTCGATGGCACCCTGGATGCGGGGGAAGCCAGCAATCGCAGCAAAGCCTCTGGCTCGCTCTGTCTGGCTGGCCTCATCTGTGCCGCAGTGATTGAAACACCTGAACAGAGCGCTTGTCACCAGCTTGACACAACTGTGCACAGCTGATTGGAACACTCCACAAAGATCACCCAGCAATCCCTGGAAAGAGCAGGAGGCATAGAAGTTGAGGGCAGCCGTGACCTTCAGCGCCACTGGCACAGGCTGTCCACTCACACAGTTTGCAGCGATCTTAGGGCCAATCATCCAACAGATGAAGGTCAGTGTTTCTCTGGAGAGACGGAGCCTCCTTCGGCACTGTACCTCAGGCATATTGAGGTAGCTGTATTGCCACCTGTAAACCCTGGCAGCAGGATAGTGGCGTCTTCTGCAGCCCCTTCTGCTTTGCACTTCCTGTTGGCCCTGCACCCATTGCGCCTGTGCCTCTACTCCCAAACGTGGCTCCCCTGGAGGCTGAATAGGGACACCTGGCCTCCTCCTCCTTCTGGCCCTCCCTCTTCAGAGGAGGTGCCTCCAGTGGAGAACACAACCCCACTCCCAGGGTAAGGGAAGGCTGTCTGATACCTGGAAGGCCCAAGTAGTATGGCTCCCCCCGGAGTCCTGAACTGAAGCTTGTTCTTTCTGTCAAAGCAGCTCTGAAGCGAAATGAAGTTGTCCTGTTCACAGAAGCAAAAAGCAGTAAGTAACAATCTAAATTTCTAACAACTCGCATTAACGAGCCCACTGAGGTTTTTGGAAATGTGGCCTACCCGCCTGCCCGTTGTGCCCATGCGACGCTCTGAAAATCGCATGGGCTGCGAAAAATTGTTCTCAATTGCTGCCTTAAGGGCCTTAACTGGCCTGTTAATTAATGGCGGGAGAGCCCCAGTATTCATAGCGCGCCCGGCCTCCTGAAATATCGCGATGGTGCGCGGTGATGTCGGGATGCACGCCCGACATCATCGCGCATCATTTTACCCGCCCGCGTGTTGGGCCCGCCCCTTGCGCACCAACAGTAAAATCCTGGCCACTAACTTTAATTTGTGCTATAACAGTGGATAGCTGTTGTTGTGCTAAAAAAAATTGAAAGCCTACAGGTCTCAGGAAGGAGGAAAGACTAAGGGAGCTCCATAATATTGAAACAGGGAGTCTGAGACAAAATGACAGAAAGACCACCCTACAAGCTTTCCCTTGTATCTTAGCTGGAGAGCAAAAGAAGTTGGTCGAGCCGCTCCAGTCGCAAGATACCTAAAAGAACCTGTCTTAGGAAAAGGAAAGAAAGATTTGTAATTCCACACTGAAGAGCATGGAAGAATTTTCGACTCAGCAATTCAACCACTGCACCAGTGAGTAACAAACCACAAAGCAGCCTACTCGAAGCTTTGTCTTCCGAGCTGTCCGAGATTCTTCCCCTGTTTTTCCTTTCGGCATGTGGATTGGATTAAAAAAAAACTGTGACTTTTATTGAGTTGGAGGAAGTAATCCTGAGCTGGCAAACACACCAGGAGGAATGTGTAGGGAACATGTGAGATCAAGTCATAGTCACAAAATGTGATACACAATGGTATTCTCAGTGGCTCCAAATTGCTAATTGCTTGGGTTTAATGAATAACAACTGGAATTTGTTGTGAAGGCATTTGCATTAAAATGCCAGAAAGATTCCAAAATTTCAATGGCTGACTACCTTTCAGTGGCAGGCTTCAGATTAACAGTCCATGTCTCAGCATTACTAGTCCAGTAATGCAGTTCAGTCAGGCTCCAATACTAGATTTACAATAGAATGTTAGTATTGGTGTAAACTAATGCTGGCGTTGTAAACACACCCTATGGTGACTTGTATCAGAAAAATGTGACTCAATAGCATTAACTTCTTTAGGTTTAGTTTTAAAAAAAAGTGCAGCCTCACACCGTTTTGGTTTACCACATGGACTGTAATTCCAGTGTAGTGTCAAACCATATGTAAAATGTGGCCAAGTGGTTCCTTACACCAACTTACAGAGCTACTGAAAATTAATTTAATTTTAACCTGGTTGCTGTCACTCACATTGTAAACCTGTTTAAAATCAAATTACTGGGAGGGGCACTCTGCAATTATGAAAGTATATATGACGGAATTTTCCCATCCTGCCTACGGTGGGTTTCGTGGTGGGTGGGAGCGGAGAATCCAGCGGCAGACAAAAAGTTGGAAATCCGCCGGCATAAAAATGGTTTGCTATTCTTCCGATGGAGAGTTTATGGCGGGTCAGTTACCCCGCCGACTAGTGGCGTGAATGCCATTTGCATTCATTAACCTCTCATGAATGCTCATTAAAACAGCTGCTCGCCAGAATCTTGTCACGCCTTCCAATCTTGTGTCACGCCAGCAGGAAATTACGTCTGCCTCAAACCTGTTTGAAAAGGGTTGGCGTGCACAGGTCGGACCTCAGATCGCTGGTAACTTCGAGGTATGTGCAACATACATAGCCTACCTGCCATAGCGCTGCGCTGGTCTTGTCGTGATGAATGCCGCTCTGCTGGGGCTGTAGGGTTGGTCTGCTCCTGCTCTTTGCCTACTTTGTCCCAAAGAACACCATTATGCTGTGATACTGATGCAGACTTCCACTTTCAGAAGCTAGCATATCAACCGGGGGTAGGCTGTGAGACGAGGGTGGGGTTGATGAACACAGGGTGGGCAATAGGGAAGGAAGGCTGTTGGATGGAAGTGAGGGGGAAGGCCAAACATGAGGAAGCCTTTTTGGGGTTGCCCTCTAACTTCTTGTTGCAGCAGGAGTGAACATGATTCTGCTTAGAAAGAAAGGAGGAAGACTTCCTTCCGATGAAAGCCAATGGCTTCATGAGCACTGTTAAAGGGCTATTCAGAACTCAGTGGCTTCACATCACAATTGCTGCAACTCAAGAGTAGGAATTTAGAATTTGTGAATGCAGGCAACAGTGAAGCAGGAACAGCTGTATATGGCATCCCATCAATGAATTACTATCAAATGTTCACCAGATTTGACACTCCTAACAAGCCAAAGAACATCCACTCATTGACCATGTTGTGGTGGTTGGAGGTCAATCATCTCAGCTCCAGGACATCACTGCAGGAGTTCCTCAGGGTACTGTTCGCCCAACCATCTTCAGCTGCTTCATCAATGACCTTCCTTCCATCATAAGGGCAGGAGAGGGGATGTTTGCTGATGATTGCACAATGTTCAGCACCATTCACAACTCCTCAGATACTGAAGGAGTCCATGTCAAAATGCAACAAGACTTGGACAATATCCAGGCTTGGGCTGACAAATGGCAAGTAACATTCATGCCACACAGGTGTCAGGCAATGACCATCTCCAACAAGAGAGAATTTAATCACCCAGCTTTGACATTCAATGGTATTACCATTGCTGAATCTCCCACAATCAACATCCTGGGGGGTTACCATTGACCAGAAACTGAACTGGACTAGCCATATAAATACAGTAGCTACAAGAGCAGGTCAGAGGCTAAGAATCCTGTAGTAAGTAGTAAGTCACCTCCTGACTCCCCAAAGACTCTCCACCATCTACAAGGTATAAGTCAGGAGTGTGATGGAATACTCTCCACTTGCTTGGATGAGTGCAGCTCCAACAACACTCGAGCAGCTTGACACCATCCAGGACAACCCGCTTGATTGGCATTCCATCCACAAACATTCTCTCCCTCCATCACGACGAACAGTAGCAGCAGTCTGTGCCATCTACAAAATGCACTGCAGGAACACACCAAGGTTCCTTAGGCAACACCTTCCAAATCCACGACCACTACCATCTAGAAGGACAAGGGCAGCAGATAGATGGGAACACCACCAAATGGAAGTTCCCCTCTAAGTCACACACCATCCTGACTTAGATATACATCTCCGTTCCTTCACTGTCGCTGGGTCAAAGTGCTGGAACTCCTCCCTAACAGCACTGTGGGTGTACCTACACCACATGGACTTCAGTGGTTCAAGAAGACAGCTCACCACCACCTTCTCTAAGCAAATTAGGGATGGGCAATAAATGCTGGCCTAGCCGGCGATACCCATATCCCGTAAATGAATTTAAAAAACTGATTGGTCATTAATATGAGAGTTTGGAGCACAGAGCTAGGTTGGGGCACTCATCTCAATTAAACTTTAGCATGTGACGTTGGGCCCAAGATGTTACGTATCTGCAATGCCATCTTGGTCACCTCGATGTGTGTGCTAGTGTCTCAGCAACAAGGTGGCATCAGCCACCATGCAAGTAGGGCAAGAAAAACTACGGACTCTTACAGTTTCCATACATTTCATCTTCTGAGCTTCACTTTCTTGCCCCTTGAATCATTAATTTCTTCAATGTTTCCTTTCAGGGAGAAGGTAAACGCGATATGGATCCAGGGCTCAATGGTGCCTTTGTCAGGGTCCTAATACAATGGAGGAGGTGAAGGAGGGAGAGGCGATTCCACATGCAGCTCCAGCAGGAGGGATATGGTCGAGGGGAGCCACAGCATGAACAGGAGGGTCAGGAGGAGAGACCCAGACAACGGGGGTGACTCACCAGACCTAGAGTTTATTGTAGAAGAGTCTCCTATTTGCAAATGAGTGAGAGGCAATTTCTGCACTTGTCCCAAGCTCTGGTACATCACATATGCTACATTCTTCGTGAAGACCTGATGCCACTTGCAGTTGGGGGGTACCCCCTGCCATTGGCTTTGAAGGTGACTAAATTTCTTTACCTCCGGTTTTTCTTAAGGATCAACAGGTGACCTATGCAGCATTTCTCAGTCTGCAATGCATCGATGCATAAAGGAGGTCACAGATGCCCTTTACAGGAAGGCCCATCATTATGTCAGGTTCGCTTTGGATGAAGATTGCCAGGCTGAAAAATTGACTGGATGTTGTCATCTAATGATGCAAGTACTGCAGCGACTGAGATGTGGACATGCCGAGGAATCTCCTCCTCCCGTGCATGTGCTTTTTCTGCCACTACCATTGAGGAGACACAAATGCTGCTAGAATATCAATGCTGATCAGCTGCCCTCACTCAATGGTGTTCCTTGAGGAAGAAGGTTTAGAAACGCTTACATCTCACGCTTCTAATAAAAATTTAAACATATCTCCCTGACATCACGCAAGGGTGCAGAGACTAGTTCAACTGTGGGTGATATCACAGGACTGTGAACCTCAAAGTGGGACACTATCACTGGGTGGGACGATGGCTAAACCCCGAAATAAGAGGATTCCAAGGGACAAAATCACAACACCTTCAGTAGCCCAAAATATTCACATAACCATCAAATGTATTTGTAAAAGTGCAATTTCTTTACATGTATAGAACACCCATGACCCAAAAATGATATCAATTTTTCTTAACTTTCTTAACTCTACAGCTATACCTGGGTGCAGCCCCGACATCTGCAGCAGAGGTGCAGGCAGCCTGCTGTCTGCTATATCCTGATGTCTGTGGCCCGAGGCCTGGAAGCTCCGAGCCTGATAAGATTCACCTGCTCAGGGACCAAAGCACCCTTGGTGGCCTGAGAAGCTGGCGTGGATGGGGTCACAGGCAGAGGGGGCTATGAGTGGCTACACACCCTTGGAGTGTCCTGAGAGGAGGCCCCTGGGGTGTCCGGCTGTCGGCCACCCTCCTTGTGGGTGCCCTGGCACCTGCAGTAGATGGTGCACCCAGAGGGAGGTCAAGGTGCCTCATCCATATGTCACCTACACCTTGACGATGCCCACCAGGGTGTGTGGCCATGGAGTGCAGGGCCGAGTGCAAACTCAGCAAGACCTGCTGGACCAAGGGCTCCATGGTGATCACCAGCTTTCCCATGGTGACTTCGAGACACTTACATGTCGGACCCACAACATCAGGTAGAACGCAGACGACCTCCTCCATCATTCGCTCTCGTTTGCTGAGTGACTGTCGAATCTCTGCCTGATGTTCCGCCGCCTGTCGTTGCATCTCCAGCATTGAGTTGGCGGCCACTTCCAGGGGCTCATCAACTGACTCAGACCAAGTGAGAGGCTGGTCTCCAGCAGCCCTCTGAGTGCTAGAGACTTGGGCTGTCCCTGCCTCTGACTGCTGTTGGGACGTGTCAGTGAGGTGTTCCCCAGAAAGTGAGGCCGAGTCTAATCTACAGTTGTGCCCCACCGATGTGTGTGTCTCTGAGCTGGTGGAGGGTGCATGTGAGCGCCGTGACGGTTCTTCCAGAGCTTCCTCCTCGGTCGTGGTCTGGGGGCTCGCACTGGTGGTGCCGGACTGGGCTTGGGGGCCTCAATCTGCTGGTGCCTAGAAAATAGAAAATAAAGTTTCAGCTAATGAGCATGAGCTAAATAAGACTGCACGTGAATCACTGTGAGTGTCAGGGTTTGATGAAGTGATGGAGCTGTGATCCGTACTCGGTTGGTAGGAGAGGCCGATCTCCCCTTCTCCACAGGAGTGATCCTGACCTCCCCCAGCCAGCTTGGCTGCAGCCTCCTCAAACTCAGTGATGGCAAGGATGTCGGCCATCCCTCCCCCAGTCTGAGCTCTCTTGCATCTGTTAAGTGCTAGCTTAGCCTGTATGAGGAAGAAAGAAAGGCATGTGATGAGAAGGGATGGAGCAGAGGCTGGGTGGGATGCATGTCCCCTGTGTGTGGTGAGCCCTCCCCACGAGGGCCAGAGGATGGAGTGTGAGCAACATGACAGATGAGATGGTGGTGATGTGAAAGTCTCGGTGAGAGAACGAGTGTTGATACGTGTCTCCCACTAATGGCTGTGTGAGATCCCTGAAGAGAGTAGCCGTTTGAGTACATGATGCTATGATGAGAGTTTGATATTGGAGGGTTAAGACGACTTACTGCGGTGGGGCAGATGAGATAATTCATCCTCTTCCTGCACTGGATGGCATTTCGGGTGCGGCTGCCAGCAGTGCTGGCCTGATCCACGACGGCTTCCCAGGCCGGAGAGGTGAAGCTGCTGTGTTTCCTGCAGCCATCCCAGGGATACAGGACTTGCCAGTTTGAGACACCATGAGGCAGAATTTTCCATTTATGAGACTAAGTTCGGTGGTGGGCGGTTTCGTCCTGGAGGGCCTGGTGGGTGAAGCAGGGTACTGCCTTCCTCTTGAGGCTTACAGCCTTCTTCTTGTGTCTGGAAGACTGGTGATCTGGAGAGAGTGAGATTGTGGGTCGGACTGGCCTTTATATTTGGTGCCTGGAATTTCAATCCCCCCAGCTGATGGCGGGCGGACGAATCAGCTCCTGACCCACCAGGTGATTCAGGGCTATATTTGCCTGTGCATTATTAATAACCCTCCAAGCATGGAATTGGCACGAGTTCCCGCTATACCAGCCAGCAGGGTGGATACCGCCAAAACCGCCCACCACCGAACTTACTCATAAATGGAAAATTCTGCCCATAGTGTCTCAAACTGGCAGTTGCAGTCTCAACACACCCTAACATTTATCTGTTGTTTGAATTATGCAAATTATGTACAAATTAATCTGAGACCAATAGCAGCAAAAGTACCAGTGACTGTTGTAAAGGAGACAATTCAGGAGATGGTAAAGCTTTATAGAAAGAAAGAAAAGGCTTATATTTACATTGATGATCTCAGGACACCCCAAATTAATTCAGAATTAAGCCATTGAAGTACGTTGAAGTGTAGCCACGATTGTAGGGAAATTAGAATAGAAAGCTAATTGTTTATAGAATACAACATGCATTTTTTAAGTGCGTGTATTTGTATAGTATTTACATAGCATCTTACAGTGTTTGTATACTTGTTCCATTTCACAGCCAAGGAATCATTTTTGAAATGTCATTACCATTGCTTGTAATGACAGGTATTCAAGTAGTTTACAAAAGGAATTGCAGCTTATTTTGGGGATATTATGGTATTTCTTCTGGGTTTGGAAGACAGCAAAGCAGCCTATGAATGGTTGCATCAGCAGAAATCCTATTGTGAAATGGGAATACAATGGAACCCATCAGCTGTTGAAACATCAAACAGCACTTGGTGTAAGGTTTTCCAAATTGGCTTTACAACAGTCTGCATACTGGATGCTAATTGAAGCCCTGCTAAAATGTAATATCAGAAATAGCCATTATGTCAAGAACAGCATCCTTGCTTTTCCCTGGATATGCCGTGGTTGGACCCCAACTGAGACACAATTCTTACATTGCAATCATCAAAGGGATTCTGTGCTGAGTCAACTGTATACTCAATGCCAGAGCCTGTGCCTGAAGCAACCCCCACAATGTGAGTTCCACACTCAGGTCCTTTGTTCTTCCTTTTCTTCTTCAGACAAGGTAATGAAGTCTGAATTCTGAAAAATTTCCTGTGGTCAATTTGGATTATGTCAAAGAGCTCCTCATGTCAGGCAACATGTCAAAGTTAAAAGCAAAATTCTGCAGATGCTGGAAATCTGAAATAAAAACAGAAAATTGCTGGAAAAACTCAGCAGGTCTGGCAGCATCTGTGGAGAGAGAAACAGAGTTAACGTTTCGAGTTCATATGACTTCTTCAGAATTGGAAGTTCAAAGTTGTCACCTGTTCTTTGGTGCCTCAGGCTCCCAACATTCTGAGTTTCCTGGCCTTGGCCCTATGGAAATACCGTGACCATTGTGCCTGGGAAAACAATTGTTGAGCTCACCCAAGTGCTTGAAACAATTAACATCTGACAGTGGGCACTAATTGATGATATTGTTTAATCAAGATAACAGTGACAAAAAGCAGAACAAAAACAGAATTACCTGGAAAAACTCAGCAGGTCTGGCAGCATCGGCGGAGAAGAAAAGAGTTGACGTTTCGAGTCCTCATGACCCTTCAACAGAACTGAGTAATATTAGAAGAGGGGTGAAATATAAGCTGGTTTAAAGGGGGGGGGGGGTTGGGGGAGAGAAGTTGTGGGGGGTGGGGTTGGTTGTAGGGACAAGCAAGCAGTGATAGGAGCAGATAATCAAAAGATGTCACAGACAAAGGAACAAAGAGGTGTTGAAGGTGGTGATATTATCTAAATGAATGTGCTAATTAAGAATGGATGGCAGGACACTCAAGGTACAGCTCTAGTGGGGGTGGGGTGGAAAGACTAAACAGGGCATTAAAGGTATAGATTTTAAAATAATGGAAATAGGTGGGAAAAGAAAAATCTATATAAATTATTGGAAAAAACAAAAGGGAGGGGGAAGAAACAGAAAGGGGGTGGGGATGGAGGAGGAAGTTCAAGATCTAAAGTTGTTGAATTCAATATTCAATCCGGAAGGCTGTAAAGTGCCTACTCGGAAGATGAGGTGCTGTTCCTCCAGTTTGCGTTGGGCTTCACTGGAACAATGCAGCAAGCCAAGGACAAAAGGCAGAACTTGTTGAATATTTATTTCAAAGATCAGCAAACATAACCACTGATAGAGAAAGAAGAGAAACGGCTAATGGCTTAAATTCCTGCTCAGCTCAGCATATGAAGGCTTAGCACCATTTTGTTAGCATGCTGCAATGCCCAGTGCTTCTGGTGTGGCCTGTACAGCATGCCTTGTTGAGAACAGCCCCCACGCAGACATCTATAGGGACAAAGGAAACCTGTGAAGGAGCGCTATCCTGATGTCACACAGCCTAACTGGCTGATGTGACACTAAGATACCTAATGCAGATTCATACAACTTTCCAAACAAGAAACAATGAACTGCAAGAGGTGCCCAGAACTAGCATATTTAAAGGGCCGCACACCCTAATTTCAGGTAAGATAATTTTGAATAACTTCTGCTATTACAAATTGTCTGTAAGTACTTTATAAAGTGCTTTTGGAGGTGTTGTGATGAGTTCCTGGATTTAAGAGCAAATGATTTAGGAGCTGGAACAAGCCATTTGGCCCTTTCAGCCTGTTCCTCCATTCAACAAGATCATGGCTGATCTTTGAGCTGAACTCCACCTTCCTGCATTACCTTCATATTCCTTAATTCACTTAATACCCGAGAATAAGAAAATCTGATAAGAGCATAGAGAAAGAAACTTTTGCCAGAAATTGTTGCTGTATTCTTACAGGATGGGGAGAGGATTAGGTGACCTGTCCACACAAAGCAAGAGGTTCATGGTCGTATCATCAGCACCTTGTTCATCAAGGTAATTGAGAAGTGGCATAAGGCAGGCACTTACCATCATTCTCAATGCTCTCAGTGATGCCGGACATCATGGGCTCCGTCCATAATGCTGACAGCTACCTCTTCCGTAGGGTGCAGGAGATGCAAGTGTCCTTGTCCAATGCCATCACTGCCCTGCTCCCTTTTATTTTGCTCCACCTTGTCCTGCGTGAGAGAGGGCAGAATGCCAATGATTGTGTAGCACTGTGCTTGAGTGATGTGACTGCCATAGCTGGAGATATGTGGAAGCCATTGAAGCTGGGGGGGATGCTGGCATTGGTGGAAATTGTGTCAAGGTGAGGTAGAATACCTGGATGTCCGGTGTGTGTCCTGAATGCCGGGGAGTGCTGTTGGTTGAGCGATGGGGTTATGATGCAATGAGCAGTGTGAGAGGTTGGTGGTGTTGTGGATAGGATATACTGTGTGAAGATGCATTCACTGACCTTGACAACCTGTATGAGATTATTAGACTTCTTGTGGCACTACTGCCAGGTCCTTAGGTCCAAATTTCAGGACTTGCCTTCCCTGGCCACCAGCCCCCAATTCCTTTTGAGGGTGGCTATTAAGCACACCCTGACTCCTCAGTAGAACCATGGCACCCCTCCTCCTGCTCACCACCACCACCTCTAGCACCTGCAGAGCCACACCATCAACCCGGAATCTTCTCTCTGCCCTGGTGTTCCATGTTTTAAATTCTAGTGCATTCTTTATTCAGTGCAGCTTCCCCTAAAAGAGATAGACTGTCTTTAAGAATAGCAGGTTGGCTGCAGCATGTGCCATCATAGCCACGCTGATTGGCCCCCTCTGAATACAGAGGCAGCCACCAGCACGAAGAGGCAGTCATCAATGAGGAAGGAGCTCAGCTTCACGCTGCAATCACAATAATATGGTAGGAATACCAAATTTGGGTGCTGCTCACTTACAATGGAACCGGTGCAGGAACATTATGAACTGCGACCCCTGAGCCGAAGAAATGGGTAAGACAAATTTTTAGACCTAAAGGTTGCATTGCAAACTGATGCTTGTGTACAGCAAAATGGTGAAAGGTAACCTAATGACACAGAAAAAAACTCTGTTTGAAATGATGGGATTTAATTGCAATGTAGAAACTGAAATTAAGAATAGTACCTAAAGATTATATCTAAGTGGAACAAAAGAATAACATTGAATGAAGGATTAATGGTTGTACCTTAAACAAAAGAATTTGGAGGTAGTTATCTTTTACATTTCAAAGTGAAATGGCAATTAGTAAGGCAAACAGAATGTTAAGGCACATTGCCAGAATCATAGAATTCCAATCTACTGATATTCTGTTAACTTGGTATAATGCATTAAAAAGACAGGATTGAGAGTAATGCATTCACTTTTGGTTATCAGATCTCCACGGGGATTTTGGTACATTAGAAAGAGCAGAAAAGAGTAACAAAGAGGAACTCCAGACTTCAACTGTTATTGCTTTGAAGATAGGTTAAAGGAACAAAGAATATTTCTTTAGCAAAACAAAAGATAAAAGGCGACCCGACAAAAGTTTAAAAATTAATGAGACGTGTAGACAAAGCAGAAACTCTGGGGACTCCTGAAAAGGTCAAATGCACAGCGATGACAGTAAATTCTATTAATTGAATTGACAATGTCGAACAGGAAGGAAAGGTTTCATATTTGAGAAAGCATTAGCTAACATCAAAACTTATAAGTGCCTTCTTAAATTAGCTTCTTAAGTTGTGGAATGACCTGCCCCCTAGTGTATTCACTGCACCTTCGGTTTCTGACACAAGAAGTTGTGGATGGTTTAAGCCAGACTTGTCCAACCTTTTTGAGTGGGGAGCCACAATTCAATTTCTTCTCACTCAAGGGGCTGTCGATCAAATTTTGGTAATGTAAAGTTTCATACAACATTAAACATGAGTTCCAAAAATATCAATGTCAAAGCAATACATTTTGAAATGTATTTCAGCACTGTCCGGGTGGGGACAGGAAGAGGACGGGTGATGATGTCACCGTGGGCGTAGGTGGGCGCTGTGAGAGAGCTCCCTGAAGGCAGACAGCTGACTCAGTGTAGTAATTATGGTTTTATCAAAATGTTGGACTGTATCGTTAAGAATAGTCCTGTGATGTAAGATCACATGATCTGTGTAAACCAATGTGTTAGCAGCGCGGGCTACCTCCATAGGCAGTGTAGAGATAGAGATGGAGTTGAAAGCACATGTGTAGTTGCTGCTGGCTATATTTTAAATAAACCTAGGCCAGAATGTTTAGCTCGTAGGATGGGCAAGCGCCCGACACGGAAGAATGTAAGATGACGCACGATGACGTCGGGCGAGAGTCCCGACGTCATCAGGCACTTGCGTGATATTTCAGTTGGTGTATGTGCGTGGGAGTTGGCAGCGCACCCGCCAACAATTAAAAGGTCCATTAAGGCCATTAAAGTCATAATCGAAAGAAATTTTTCACAGGCGAAAAGGCCAAGCGAGGAAACCTCATCAACGGGCGGGATGAGGTTTCCAACAGCCATTAAAGATTAAATAGAAATTTAAACATTTCGTTAATAACATGTCCTTTCTCATGGACACGGAGTCACACGTGGGGACATTTTTCTTAACATTTTACTGTTCTTTATTTTTCATTTTCAAAACTGTCCATCTCCCAGGAGCACCCGTGTGCATGTGTGAAGTTGTGCGCTCGCCCTCCTCCCCCTCCCACACAGGCAGCGCTGAGGCTGCTGCGTGCGTTTGACACTGGGTGGACCTTAATTGACCCGCCAGCGTGAAATCGCAGTCCGGTCCCGATCATGGGCAGTGGTCGGCTTCCTGACTGCTCCCACATGCCCCTGCCGAGCCCACCCGACGAGGTAAAAATCCTCGCCCTACTGTTTCCACTTAGAAAGTTGTCTGCAGATCAACTCTATTATAAATAGATGACTTGGTCACACTACAAAAACTGGTAATGAGGATTAATCAGGATAAACCAAGATAAATTGGAATCAGTAATGTACCTCGCCCAGCGATTGTGAGTATCAACATCCGTTTAAAACAACAGAAGAAATACTTACCCAAAATGTCACAATTTGGTAAAATCAATCCCTTTGAGCCAGCCACAGACGATTGGCCTCAGTATATAGAACCACAGAACCATAGAAAAGTTACAGCACAGAAGGAGGCCATTCGGCCCATCTTGTCCATGCCAGGACTTGTCAGCCCGAGGACACCCAGGTGCCCTTTCTAATCCCACCTTCCTGCACCCGGCCCATAGCCCTGCAGCTTACAGCACTTTAGGTGCAGATCCGGGTACTCTTTAAAAGAGTTTAAAGTTTCTGCCTCTACCACCAACTTGGGCAGCGAATTCCAGACACTCACTACCCTCTGTGTAAAAAAGTTCTTCCTCATGAGCCCCCTACACCTTCTGCCACTTATCTTGAATCTATGTCCCCTGGTTCTAGAATTCTCCATCAAGGGAAACAATTTTATCCTGTCCACTCTATCTATTCCACTCATAATTTTGTATACCTCAATCAACTCACCTCTCAGCCTTCTTTGTTCTAAGGAATATAACCCCAACCTATCCAATCTCTCTTCATAGCTACACTTTTCTAACCCTGGCAACATTCTTGTAAACCTCCTCTGCATTCTCTCCAGAGCTATTACGTCCTTCCTGTAATGTGGTGACCAGAACTGCACACAATACTCCAATTGTGGCCTCACCAGTGTTTTATATAATTCCAACATTATATCCTTACTTTTATATTCTATACCTCTGCCAATGAAGAAGAGCATTCCATATGCCTTCTTTACAACCTTGTCTACTTGAACTGCTGCCTTCAGGGACCTGTGTACTTGTACGCCAAGATCTCTCACTTCATCTACCCCTCTTAGTATATTCCCATTAATTGTGTAATCCCTGTAACTGTTTGACCTCCCTAAATGTATGACCTCACACTTCTCTATGTTAAAATCCATCTGCCACTTTACCGCCCACTCCACCAACCCATCTATATCGTTTTGGAGATTATGGCTATCCTCTACACTATCCACTACTCGGCCAATCTTTGTGTCATCTACAAATTTCCCAATCGTGCCCCCTACGTTCACATCCAAATTGTTAATATATAACACAAACAGCAACGGTCCCAACACCGAGCCCTGTGGAACACCACTTGAGACAACTTTCCATTCGCAAGGGCATCCATTGAACATTACCCTTTGTTTCCTGTTACAAAGCCAACCTTTTATCCAGTTTGCCACATTACCCTGAATCCCATGGGCTTTTACTTTCCTGACCAATCTGCCATGTGGCACCTTGTCAAATGCCTTGCTAAAATCCATGTACACAACATCCACTGCACTACCTTCATCAACCCTTCTTGTCACTTCCTCAAAGAATTCAATCAAATTTGTGAAGCAAGACATTCCTTTAACAAATCCATGCTGACCATCCCTGACTATTCCATGCTTTTCCACATGACAGTTGATCCTATCTCTCAGGATTGATTCTACTAATTTGCTCATCACCGATGTAAGACTAACTGGCCTATAATTGTTTGGCATTTCCTTTGATCCCTTTTTAAACAATGGAACTACGTTTGCATTTCTCTAGTCCTCCGGTACCTTCCCTGTATCTAGTGAAGATTGGAAAATCATCCTCAGAGCATCTGCTATCTCCTCCCTGACAACAGCCTCGGAAACAATCCATCTGTCCCTGGTGACTTATCAACTTTCAAGGATTTCAGCCCTTCGAGTACTTCCTCTCTCTTTATGACTATCCTGTCCAATATCTCGCAGTGTTCCTCCTGGACTACTATATCTACATTCTCCCTTTCCTTTGTAAACACGGAGACAAAATATTCATTCAAAACCCTTTCCACAGCCTCTGCATCTACACACTAGTTTCCATCTTCATCTCTGATAGGTCCCACTTTTTCCTTAACTAACCTTTTAGCATTAATGTATTGGTAAAACATCTTTGGGTTATCTTTAACTTTACTTGCTAATTTTTTTCATGCCCTCTCTTTGATTTCCTTATTTCCTTTTTTACTTCGCCCCTGCACTTCCTATATTCGTCTAGGCTATCTGCAGTGCTTAGTTCTTTGTGCTTATCGTATGCTTTCTTTTTCTGTTCGATCTTCCCCTGTATTCCCCTAGACAACCAGGAGGGTCTAGATTTGGCAGTACCGCTCTTATTTTTGTAGGGGACATGTCTACTCTGTACAATTAGGATCTCGCTTTTTAGTGCTTCCCACAGGTTTTCCACTGTTTTACCCTCCAGCAGTGCTGCCCAGTCCACCTCAGCCAAGTCCCTTCTCATTTCTGCAAAATTTGCCTTCCCCCAGGTCAAGACTTTTACTCCTGCCTTATCTCTGTCCTTTCCCATGGTAATGCTAAATCTAACTGAATTGTGATCACTGACCCTGATATGGTCGCCAACTGTCACTTCACCCACTTGCCCTTCTTCGTTCCCCAAGACTAGGTCTAGAATTGCATCCCCTCTCATTGGGCTTGTCACTAATTAGTTGAAAAAATTTTCCTGGACATACTGCATGAATTTTTCTCCCTCAGTGCCCCTTATATTGTTTGAATCCCAGTTGATATTAGGATAGTTGAACTCTCCTACTATTATTGCCCTCTTGTTCTAACAAGCAGAAATTTGCCTACATATTTGTTCTTCTATCTCCCTTTCACTATTTGGGGGTCTAGTATACTCCCAGTAGTGTGACTGCCCCTTTTCTATTTCTAAGCTCAATCCATAAAGCCTCGTTTGTTGACCCATTTAGTATATCATCCCTTCTCACAACTGGAATTGATTCTTTAACCGTTAGTGCTACCACCTCCCTCCTTTTTTATCTCCTACTCTATCATGTCTGAAGACTCTATAACCAGGGATATTTAGCTGCCAGTTTTGTCCCTCCTTTAGCCAGGTCTCCGTTATAGCAATGACATCCTGCTGCCATGTGTCTACCTGTGCCCTTAACTCATATACCTTGTTTGTAATATTCTTTGCATTGAAGTATAAACAGTTTAACCCCGTCAATTTCCCTTGCTGGACACTTTTTAAACTTTGCTTCTCCTGTAACTCCATGTCCATCACAATGTCCCTAGCTAATGTTCTACCTCCATTTTTCTGATCTGAATTTGACCTATCTGATCCTACTCCTGGGATCCCATCCCCCTGCCACACTAGTTTAAATACTTCCCAACAGAATTAGCAAAAGCCCCCGCAAGGACACTGGTCCCAGTTCTGCCTGGGTGAAATTGCAGTTGGGAGCCGATTGCGGGTGGCGGCCCGTTTCCTGGCCGATCCAGGGCCGGGGACACACACACACACACTTAGAGTGTAGCTGCATACACCTCTCAGTGCTCCCAGCCCAGGACTGCTGCACCAAAGACAGGATGGCACTAATAGGCAAAAAGACTGTAGCCCCCCAGTTGAGTGACACTCACACTCGGTGCTGTGGAGCCTGCTGTGATGTCCCCTACCCCCTTCAGGCCACAGGATAGGCAGGAGTATCACCAATCACCAGTCCAGCATGGGAGGTGGTGGCAGCAGTGGTCAGCGCCAATGCCCTGCAAAAGAGGACAGCCACCCAGCGCTGAAACAGGATGAATGGTTTCAACCGCTCCACCAGGGTAAGCCACTCTTCTCAACTCTCACACTCACAAACCCATCACACATCCACAGGAATCTCACACCTCAATGGACAACACCACTAACTCTCACACACACCCTCACAACTCCATCAGGGTCATATCATCTCGAGCTCGAGTCCTCATCTCGTCCATGGCTCTGCTCACCACACAGACATTCCATGCAGTGTTATGTGTCCTGCTCACACTCTCTCCGTCTGTTTTCATGTAGGAGAAGCTGGCTCACAACAGCAGGGACAGGTCTCAGACCGGGGGTGGAGTGGCCCACATCAGGCCCTTTATTCACTTTGAGGAGTATGCCATCGCGCTTACTGGCGAGGACATGGATCCTGCCTGCGGTGACGGTGAGGTCGGTGGCGAACAGCCTCATGAGGATCCCACACCACATCATCTCTCTCCTAAAGCAACTGTGAATGCTCGCTCTCCTGCTTTTGACTCTGCTGACATGCACTAATTATCTCTACTTTGGTTCACAGGGAACTCTGCCAAGCGACCAACAGCCTCAGCTAGTCAGTCCCTCAGCTGTATCCACATCACATGCAGCGAAAAGGACACCTCCTCCATTGAAAAGCTGGAAATAAGCAGCCTGGAAGACCCATCACAGAGCTTACCCACACCCTCCACCAGCACAGAGCCACAGTCCTCAGTGGGACGTAGATCTAGAGCAGGCTTAGGTTCACAATATGGTGGACATTGCACGGATACATGTCCGCAGCAGGAGGAGGCACTTTCAGCCGAGTTCACCGACACTTGGAGGACTGAGTCAAATGATGAACCTCTGGATTCAGCCTTCCAACTCATCCTGGAGAATCAGCAGAAGGCGGGGGAACACCATGCAGAGTGGCTGGAAGCCCTCAACAGAGCTGCAGGCGAATCAGAGGAGGGCGTCCGCCTGCTCTCTAATGAACTGGTGCCCACATGTGCACGTATGGAGGTCTCCATGCGAAGGATGGCAGGTGCCATGGAGACCCTGGTCCAGCAGAACATGGAGATGCACGCAGACCTGCACTCCATCACAGGGGCCATGGGTGAGCTCCTGTAGTAGCAATGCGAGAGGGTAAACTGGCACCTCGACATCCCTGCAGGTGCTCATTCCCCTCAAGGAGTCAGGCCAAGGCCCATTGGCACTTGAAGGGAGGAGGAGTGGCAGCTAGACACCCTTGGATCATCCACTCAAGAATCTCAGAGGTTGTCCTCTCCCTCTGAGTCCCCTTTGCCTGTGACCCCCTCAACCTCATCCTCTGTCACTGCAGAGGGAGCAGTTGGCCCACTGGAGGACAGCCAAAGCAAGGCCCCAAGGCCTCGGCTCTCCAGAGGACCAACGCTGAAGGCATCAGTCGCAACAGGGCCTAGCATTGCACAGGCTGTCTCCACCCCTGCTGCGGATGTCAGGGCAGCACCTAGAAGTCTAAAGCATTCAAAAGAAATTCTGATCACAGTTGGTTGTATGGGTGAACACATTTTGTCACTCTACAACCTGGAAATATATTCACTTTCACTGAATAATGTATAATGGTGTCTTTCAGCTTCATTGACAGGCGTCGCGAGTCTTCCCCTGCATCCACCCCATTAGCAGTTCAGCTGCACTCAGCTGGCCCATGAGTGATTCTGGAGGGAGAAATTTGCGTGCGGCAAGGCCTTTCGGAGCCTCGTGCAAGCACTCTCCCACACACGCGGATCCTTCCCTGAGCATTGTCCTGAGCATTTTCAATGCTGCCTGCTGGGGTTCACTTTCAGTTCTCTATCTGAGCTGACCTACATCCCCACCCATCCACTGATCACACTCCCATGCAGCACCTGATCCCACCCGCCATGACTCTCGTTTCACTTTCGATTAAGCCATTTGGAAGTAATACAGTTTTTCTTTCCCTTCCCCCCCCATCACTGTTGACCTCCCTGGCATCACTTTCCACCTCCCCTCCGTGAGCTACCAGTCACAACCCTTTTCCTTCGGGGATGTCCTGGTGAATGTGCATGTTCCCTTCCTTCCCAAAAATCCCATCCACATTAACATCCCCTCCTCCTTCCCACCCCCAGGGTCTGTGTCTGCCACCGAGTCCTCAGCAACCACCCTCGCCGTCCATTCTACCGATCCCGTCGAACCCTCAGCTCCAAGCCTACTGCCACACTCTGCCCTCGGTCCTCCTCACCATTCCCTCATACCATGCCCATCTTCAGTTTGCCCCCCTGGAGGCAGTCATGGACTCATCAGAGCCTTGCCTTGCATGTTCATCTGGACATCCCCCCGCAGGACCCCTACCCGCCCCCACTGGACTCCTTGCCCCCTTGAAACACTTTCCCCCCTTGGAACTCCTACACTCCCCAGATTCCCCTCCCTCATCAGACCTTCCCCTCCCTGGACTCCTCCCCACCTTAGTGCTTCCCCCTTCCTGACGTCTTCCTCCATCCTTGCTCCCGCCCCTCTCCGCACTCCTTCCTCTCTTGAACTCACTTCTCTCTCTGCACTCCTTCTCCCCTCCGAACTCCTTCCCCTACAACTCCACCCCCCCTTACACCTACCTCCCCAGTTTCTGTCTTCTCCCCGTTATCCCCTCGTACACCCTCAATCCCTCCCCCACAACCTCACCCCTGACAGCTTCGTTCCTCCTCCCAACCCTGCCCAGACACCTTCGATTCCCCCCCCTCCCAACCTCACCCCCCCACCGACACCTTTGTACGCCCCTCCCAAACTCACTCCCCCCGGCAGCTTTGTTCCCCAACTCCCAACCCACCCCCTAAACCCCTTCCTCCCCAATCGGCCCTAGACCTTCCTCTCCAATCCCTCCGGTACATCTTCCTCTCCCAAACACAGCTGGACCTTCTTCTCCACCCCCTCAACCATCATCCATCGTGAGCAGACCCTCAATGGTGACTTTCCAACTTCCATGAGCTGCTTCACAGCAGAGCCATGTCCATGCGAACCCACCCAGCATGCCATGGATGTTCCTCCAGTGTGCAGTTGGAGTCGGGCTCCAGCTCCTCAGACGTTTGCGATGTGAGCACGGCCCTGGCAGTAAGTCCCAACTTCTATGCGCCACACTTGTCAAGACATGTTCTGCATCGGCGTGTTTTCCCGCCAATGTAGACGGACAATCCAATGTGGGAGGATGGTTCCAGCGGGCTAGCCATATAATGATGTTCAATGAGGAAACGTGGCCCACCATTGCTGGGCTGAACGGACAATTGCAAACTGGTTTCACAACGTTGCGCAACTGATTTTTGGCCTTCCCTCCATATTGTCCGCTCACACTGCCAAACATGCCTGACACCAGTGGGCATGGAAAATTCCCTCTTTCTCGCACAGACATAGACACAGACAAACACAGGTACACACACACACACACACACACACGGTGGAATCGTCTCAGATTTGCACTGATTGTGGTAGTGGGAGGGAAGAAGGATGTTTTATCTGCCAGCCGCAATGGCAGCTTTTCACACGGTATCATTCACTTCCCACCCCATTAATTATGCAGCCACAGGAAACACCCCGTCTTGCTGGCGAGTGGCCTCTGAATCACTCGCTATGCCATTTCCTCACTCCAGGTGCCATATCTAAACTGCAGCCATGCACACAGTTCTCAATGGTTACAACCCAGGACTGCTCCAATGAAGAGTTCAATGACCCATCACTGGAATATCGTTATGTCCTCCACACCGCTCTGGCTGCAGGAGGTCCAGCAATCTCACCACTCCGGCTTGGGAGGTGGTGGCAGGGGTGGTCAGCGCCAACGCTGCACAGATGATGTTCAACATCCAGTGCAGAAAGAGGATGAATGATCTCATCCGTGCTGCCAGGGTAAGGTAACTATCTCATCACTCTAAACTCACACTCACAAGGCACCTCACTCACTGCCAGCTCAAGGGACATCACCACTCATTCTCACACACATACCCTCACATCTCCATCTGGCCTCATCTCCTCTGGAGACTGCCTCCTCAGCCCTCACCATCTTGAGCTCACTTGTACAGGTCAACATGTGCCCCCACACAGACCCTGGGATACCCACCTTCCTGAGTGCAGCCCTTGTCCCCAGTACAGCCCTCGTCCTGCAGTCTCCTCCCTTGCCTGAGGCTACTTCATCCCCTTCCCCAAGCAAACCCTAGCCCTGCAGCTATTGAAAAGCCACACAGACCTTATGGCTGGTCTGGTAGGTAGACACTTGCCCGCGAGCCTCCCGAAAAGTGACGTGGTGCTGCTTGTGAAGCCTGGCGTTGATAACCGCAAGTGCTGCCCGTGGCAAGGTAGGCGCACAAACCTCAAAGTCCCGAGCGAAGTGCAGCTCACTTATGTACTGTTGTGAAACACGTGGGCTTGCAATCAAGCCGATGTGCCCTGTGATCCAGCTTGGGGGAATGATTCTGGTGAGCAGAGCTTATAATTATATGCAGATGTATTAAAATGATATTCCTGATGTGCAGCGGCAGCAAAGGTGGCCCACCATTGACGGGTGGAGGCGATGATAGTAAACTGGTTTCTCGATGTCGTGAAACCGATTTTTGGACTTCTCGCCATATTGTCCGCACATGCCCGCCAGGACGCCCAATGCCAACTGGGATTGAAAATTCCGGCCAGGGTCTCTACACACACACACACACACACATACACTCTCTCTCTCCCTCTCTCTCACATACACAGTCTCTCTCATCTACAGACTCTCTCACACACATAGGGCAGAATTTTATGCCTCGTGGGCAGGTGCGTACCTGACTTGATCGGGCGTAAAATAACACGAGAGGACGTCGGGCAAGTGTTCTGACATCATTCTGCACGTGCGCAATCTTCAGGTAGGTGGGCGCCCGCCATCAATTATAAGGCCGCTTAAGTCCATTAAAAAGCCAATTGGTCCAGATTTTATGTTGCCTGTGCAATTTTGCGCTCGTCGCATGGGCAAAACGGGCAAGTGGGCAGCCCACATTTTATAAAACCCCATGCAAGGATGCGATAAAAAGGGTCTGCAGCATTGCCAGTGTCAGTAGTGAGGTGTTCAGGAGATAGTTTGCAGCAGGTTGCTTATTTGAACTTGACAGCTTCACCTCAGTTCTGAGTTTCAATCTTAGCATTTCTAAGCTTCATTCCAGGACCCATTGGTGTCTCCAAGGCCCCTGGAGGACTTTGACCGCGTGGACCCCTCCAGGTATCAGACAACCTTCTGTTACCCTGGTAATGGGGACTGTGGTCTCCGCTGGAGGTACCTCCTCTGAGGAGGAAGAGAGGGGCAGAAGGGAGAGGAGGCCAGGTGTCCCAATGCAGCTTCCAGGTGAGTGACCTGTGGGAGGAGAGATGCAGGTACCAGTAGGTAGTCCAAAGCAGAGGGGGCCACAGAAAACATCACTATCCTGCTGCCAGGGTTTACAGGTGGCGATGCAGCTACCTCAATATGTCTGAGGTGTAATGCCGAAGGAGGCTCTGCCTCTCCAGGGAGACCGTGGCCTCCATTTGTCAGATGATTGGCCTGAGATCAGCTCCGACTCTGTGGGTGGGTACCCCATGCCAGTGGCTCTGAAGGTCACAGTGGCCCTCAACTTCTATGCTTCCGGCTCTTACCAGGGCTCAGTGGGGGAATCTGTGTGGAGTCACCCAATCAGCTGTCCACAGTTGTGTCAAGCTGGTGACAGAAGCTCTGTTCAGGCAGGTAATGACATTTATTCATTCCTGTACAGACCAGTCCAGCCAGGCTGAGTGAGCCAGAGGGTTTGCAGCGATTGCTGGGTTCCCCCGGATCCAGGGTGCAATCGACTGCACACACGTGACCATCAAGGCACCAGTGGGTCAGCCGGGTGCCTTCATTAACAGGAAGGGATTCCACTCCATGAACGTCCAGATAGTGTGTGACCACAGGACGCAGATTCTGCAAGTCTGTGCAAGGTACCCTGGCAGCTCCCATGATGCTTATATCCTGAGACACTCCCAGGTGCCGAGGCTCTTCAGTGCTCCAGCCCGAGATGGATGGCTGCTGGGTGACAAGGGCTCTCCATTGAAAAGGTGGCTTATGACGCCTCTCCACCACCCAAGAACAGAGGCAGAGCAGCGGTGCAACAGGAGCCACGCCTCCACAAGGGCAGTGGTAGAGAGAATCTTAGGTCTTCTGAAGTTGCTCTTCAAATGCCTGGACCGTTCAGGGGGAGCACTACAATACCCCCCAAAGCGGGTGTCACTGATGGTGGTTGCATGCTGCACTCTCCACAATCTGGCACTGGCAAGGAGGGACCCACTGGAGGAAGAGGATCTTGAGTCAGCTCCACAGGCCACAGAGGATGAATCCAGTGGTGAGTCACAAGAGGAGCATGGTGAGGAGAACACTGATGGTGTGGAGGCAGAGCTCAGTAACCTGCAGGGAGGCAGGGACACCAGGGATGCCTTGATCCAAAGCTTCTTCAGCTGGGCTGCCAAAGATCTGCTTCCACCTCATACCAGGGCTATCGCCTCCATCCCGGATGTCTGAAATGACCCTTTCATTTGAATCCAAAGTCCACTCAGTGCCTGTGTAATAAAGTTTAGAGCCACCCATGTCCAACATTACATACTAGCGTACCCTGCAACAAAAACTTAAAAAGGTGAAGCATACTCAGGCCATTACACAAAAACAAAATTTATCTCATTTTGACAATCCAAACAAATTCACATAACCTTCTCTGGTCTTCATTTCCAGACCGGTAAACATAAACAAAACATTGCACAACAGAAGATCGCCTGTGACCAGTCCCTCTTGTGCTGATGGTGCCTTAAACTTACGTTTGTGAGTGCTACATCTTGGTGCCCACCCTCGCTGGCACCGGCATTGGAGGCAGCCTGCTTACTCTGCTGTCTTGTTGGCCTTGATGACTTTGGCAGTCGTCCTCTGGCCGGTGCAGCCTGTGCTGGCCCCACCTGGGAGTGAGCAACCAGTGCCACAGCTGGCATCTCCCCAGTCATTGCAGCCTCATCAGATGCCATGGTCACTGCCAGAGGGGCGGAGGAGCTGCTGCCATCATCCAGAGCGCCCTGAGAGGAGCCCGCAGAGATGGCAAGCAGCTTGTGCGCCAACGTGAGGTTGCTCTGGACCTCCCTGCTCACCATTGATGGATGGGCACATAGCTGGGATACTGGGTGCCTCATCCATCTCCCACACTGGCACTGACCACCTGAAGTCAATGCCTGAGTGAGGGCTTGCAGGTCCGAGCGCAATCCCAGGAATCCCTGATTCTGTTCCTGGAGTTGCTTCTTCATGAGAGTCACCACTCTCTCAATGGAGGAGGCAGTGCGCTCGGCCATGAGGGTCAATGCAGTTCTCATGCGACTCCTCTACAACAGAGACCATGGCACACATACCCTCATGGATCTCCGCCAGATCCTCTCTGCAAATCCTGCTGGGCATCCAGCAGTTGCCGCCGAAAGGAAAACTCCAGAAGCTCATCACCTGCCTTCAACTCAGCATCCTCCCCAACAGTCCTCCGACTCCTGGCGTCCTGGGCACTCTCTGCTGCCGCCTGCATCTCAAGTGAGTGTGAAATGCCCTCACCGCTGTGCTCCGACATTCTAGCTGAAGATCTAATGCCCACCGATATGCTGGTACCTGTGCTAGTGCCTGGTTCAGAGAGCAGATGTGACGCAGGTGCAGCTGAAGCCCGTCAGGTGCCTGGCATCAGGGGTGGCTCTTCGGCGTCCTGAGAATAAGTGTCTGCTGGAGAATCTAAGGGAGAACGAGGACATGTCATTAGCTTAAGTCATCACACCGTCACTGTGCATGCTAGGCACCCTAGTGAGACAATGGAGATCAGCATCATGGTGCCATTGTCTTTCAATGATTAATGGGGACTCCAGTTTTGAGGCTCCCATCAAGAATGTTTGCACCATCTGAAACTCTCATCTCTATGCACTGCACTCTTACCTTCGTCTGATACCCCAGCCTCTTTGCTCCTGTTAACTGAGGTGCATGGTGGCCCTCCAGCTCCAAGACATCCTGTGCGAATCTGATTAGGATTAGGAGGCTCGGGGGGCCTTGACCTGTCTGCAACCTTTCAGTGTTTTTATGGCTTGCCTTCTCCAAAAAGAACAGAGGAGCATAGAGGAGTCCACTCTCTACCTGCAGCGCCATTGCAGCCTGGCCAACTGGTCCATGCCAACACGGTACTCACCCTCGCCGAGTGTAGCAGATCGTTAAACCTCTTGCGGCACTGCACCCATTTGCGCCGCTCCACGTCCTGGCTGCTGACCTGGGCTGCCACTTCCTTCCAAGCTCTTTTTGTCAGGTACGGTGGCCTCCTCGTTCCATCTCTGGTGACGAAGGCATCCCTCCTGGCAGCCGCCCCCTCCAGGAGGACCGCGAGGCACTCGTCCAAAAACCGGTGGGGGTGGGCGGTGGCTGAGCGTCTAGCCGACCTGCCTTCCCGCTTAGCGACTCCAGCCGCATTTGAGGCCATGGCTTCGGCCTTCAGAATGCAGAAGATCTGTTCATCCTTGGCAGCCCCAAAGGAGCTGCCTGTGCCGCTTTTAAACCGCCCGCCGGGTCGTCATTGGACCCAGCAGCCGATAGGCCCCGGCCCCCCCTTGGCCCTTCCCGACCATTGGGAAGACATGTTTCACGCTGGGTGGGCCTTAATTGTCCCACCAGCGTGAAATCGCGGTTAGGAGCCGATCACGAGTGGCGGCCCGTTTCCTGACCAGTTGCGGGCCCGCCGATCACATGCGCCCGCCAAGGGTAAAATTCACGCCCTTAACAGGCAATTTTCCAAATACAATTAATGTCAGTGGACGAAAGATCCCTGAATATGTGTTGCCAGTTTGCAGGATTCCCTGTCACCAGCAGCTGCTTGAAAATTATCCCCCAGAGCTCTGTGAGTATTACAACCATTACATAGTCTGTGCCAGTCCTACTTTCCAACAACCACTGACATAGTCATCAACTTTTGTTACTCAAGGTTGTGCCTTCAATTAGCTAATATACTCACTCCATTTTACTAGTGGAATTCATCTTCTCCAGGTTCTGCCATGTCTATTTAAAAACAAAAAGTAAAATAATTATTGTCACCATTAGCAATTTTTTGTTTACCCCTGACATTGGGTGGGTAGATTCACTTTGACACTGAGTTTTATGGACCTCAGTGTACTTAGTTTTGCTTATTTTTAATTCAATGTAAAATAATGGACCCAATCGAGTTTCCATTATATACTTAGTTATGAGCGGTACCTGGGGGAGGTTCCCCCAATTTGTTATGGTCCTGGACGAGGTATACCAAATTGTTATGCTTTCAGGTGAGGAAGGGTGAACTGGCTCCCTTTCTTTATTCAACCCCCTTGGTTGGTCACAACAATGTTAATTTAAAAAGTACCCCTTCCATCGTGGATACCTTTTCCCAGTTCAAATGTATTTATGTTTTAAGAGGAACCAATTTGACCAGGCTGTCCTGAGTCAAAGAAAGAGTGAGTTTATTAGTTTCTAAACACAATAAAAAAATAATAAAAACGCAATACACATACACACAGATTAGCAATGAGAAATTGAGTCCAAAAATAAAAGTTAAAAAAGATAAACGAATCAGTGCTTTGGCTTGTCCGTGAGGAGTAGACGGTGAAATGTTGCAGCCGTTAATTTGGGGTAATTCCGGTAGCGCTGAATTTGGGCAGTTGAGCAGTTGGTTTGGAGATTCTTGGTTCTGCAGGTTAGCTGAAAGGAGTTGCCCTGTTTACTTTTCGACTGTGGCTTTGCTGACCTGTGACTTGCTTCCAGAAATCAGAAAGAGTTTTTTTTTTAACCTGCAAGCACAGGGATGTCCAATTGGTATTCTTCAGCTGTGACATCCACAGCACACACACACCAGAACAGAGCATCAGACCAGCACGCAGAACTAGGGTTGCAGTTGGCTTTTTTAAGCCCCTTTCCTTGTGTATTCCTGGAAGGGAAAAACAAACATGTCTTTTGCCCAGGTCAGTTTTCTTTTCAATTCAGTTCATGTACACAGTCTGGGATATAACTCAACAGGAGGTGATTTTGGCTGAGATGGTAATCATTTCCTATTACCTTCACAACTACAGGAGATTAGAGTTCAGTTTGCATTGTATCTTTTCCTTTGAAGTGCCTCTGTCTGAAGTAGGCTGTGTCACTCCTTTTAGGCATGACATTCTGTTCTCTCTGAACTGTTGGTCAAGTAATCCACATAGGAATTTTCCAGCAAGTGGTTACCTGACAGTTTCAGCCTGCTTTTGTTTGTATGTCCTTTTTAAAAAAACACGTCTTACTTAAAAGTTCAATATGTCCATAATTGATTCGAGGATAGGCTACGTGGTCATGACAACACACTATTTAGGTTTTAGATCTTTGCCAAAAATACCTGATTTTCTGCTTGCCACACTGAACAACTTGGGGGATTTGTTGGTCAGTTGTTTAAATATTTGTGGCATTTATTGGTTAAAGAGCAGACACTGGCCATTCTTATATTGATGTAGGAGGTTCAGCGAAGCTGACAGCTGCCCAAGTGCAGTATACAAGGCACAATGAAATGCTAGTAATTCCAGCTGTCAATTTGTTATAAGGGAATTCCACAGGCAGCTTTGAAGAAATGACTTAGAAAAAATGCAATTTCACATTTTATTAAAAGCTGGTTGAGTTTCTATAGAGCTGTTGATGGACAATAATAAAAACTGATTTTCCAGGCTGCGTTCTCTGGCATGGAACGGGAGCAGTGAAGTTTGGTGTGCCTGTCTGGGCTCAGGAATGCTGTTATTTCTGTGCCAAGTTCATGTGTCTTTTTCGAGAAAAATACTGCAGATGCTGGAAATCTGGAATAAAGGATACAGTTCTGATGAAAGCTCACAGATCTGAAACTTTAACCCTGTTTCTCTCCCCACAGATGCCAGACCTGCTGAGTATTTCCAGTGAATTTCTGTTTTGATTTCACATATCTTTCTATTTGTCTTCGAATCTCTCTTTTACTTTGTGTGGATCTTGCTGCTACTGCTATCTTCTTTGTATCTCTTTCTGTTCTCCTCTGATTAATGGGACGGATTTTGATGACCAAATGGGTGTTGTGCTGCTTGACTGACACTGTTCCAATGGTCAGAAATTTGACCCAGGAGAAGGGGCGGTAGAAGGCAGGACTATGCAACGTGCCCATTTCTGAGCATTGCCCAATTAGCCCTGTTAATGATCTTGTCATCTGCTACTTAAGGGCTAGTCTGCAATTTATATGGGAAAGCATGAGGCCCACACTGGAATTAGAAACATCCAAGTAGAAGTTGGCAGCAACGTAGCAATTGCCATGCAATTAAGTGGGCCCATAAAAGGGTGCAGGGCAGAGAAGGGTGTTCATGTATTGGTACGCAGTTGTCTCAGTGCCCCCATTCCAAGACCGTTGCTCCCCTTCAATACTTCTTCCCTCTTCTCCAGTTTTGCCATTAAAGAATGGAAGCTCACATAACTGGGAGCATGGCCCAATAGCTCCAATATAATTAATAAATAAAGTTTGCGCTATCACAATTGAAAGTCACCCAAGTGAACCCTTCAATGCAATGACCTTCATGATGTCACTTGATCATGACCACTTGGTTCTGTGGTTCTCACCTTGTGGCTTTGGATGAGGCAGAGGCAGCCTGCGTATGTGTGTGTGTCTGCTTGCAGCTGAGATGCAGTTATCGTCCTTGTGGAGGTGCCCAGTTGAGCATGGATGCATCTGTCCTCCATCCTCCAAGGGAGGCTACTCAAAGCTGCTTCTGCCATTCTCACCTCTGCCTGCTCACTGGTGCTATGCTCTTCACCCAATGCCACCCTTTCGAACCACACACGAGGACCCACTGCTGTGTGTGTGTCTGCGGTAGTGGAGGGGACGCACTTGAATGCTGTGACAGCCCTGGCTCTGCAGATTTGGTTCTGTCAGAGGCCCCTGATGATTTTGCTGGTGTGCTGACATGTTCCCCATCCAGACTGGCCCTGTGGGAGACAAAAGAAGGAGATTGTGAGAACTCCTGTCTGACAAAAGAAGGTTCTGCAGAGCAGAGGCTTCCATTTGCAGCTACAATTATGGCATACAGTCAGATGGAGAGGAATGCACTCCATCCCTTTCATCTACAGAATTCCATGGCCCAAACTTTTCAGTCTCCGCATCACCAGAGATGGGATGTACGTTAGGAGGTGTACATCAGGGCCCTGGGGAATTCCTGGCGCTAGACATATGCAGAAATTGCCCGCAAAGTTTAAACTTCCAATGGGCTGGTGTCTGCTGCCTGGGACCATCTGCAAAAGTCTCCAAATCTGAGCTCAGTGGAGAGACTTGAGGCAGATACATGGGACTTTCCCTGATACCTACCCAGGAAATATTAAACAGTTGAAATCTTGCCTAACAGCTGAGTAACTCTGCAACAAACCTCTCCAATGATGCCCCCACCGACCACCTGAGTACCCCCCCACAACCAGGCCTGACTACTCCCAACCACCCGACAACCCCCCATACAGACTGCCTGACTACCCTCCTACTTGACTACTCCCCCCACCATCTAACTACCCCGATCAGACCCGACTATACCCCCTCAACTGACTACCCATCAACCACCTGACTACCCCCTAATCATACCTGACTTTCCCCACCCAACTATCCCTCTGACCATCCAACTATGCCATGGCAGCCTGATTAACCCTGACCAGACCCGACTACCCCTCCCCCCACCCCTGACCAGACTCAACTACACCCCGACCACAAGACTACCTCCTCGACCCACCAATCCACCTCATCCACCTACCCACCTACCCATATCCCACCTCACCCAACTGCCCACTCACTCACTCACTCACTCACTCACTCACTCACTCACTCACTCACTCACTCACTCACTCACTCACTCACTCACTCACTCACTCACTCACTCACTCACTCACTCACTCACTCACTCACTCACGCACTCACTCACTCACTCACTCACTCACTCACTCACTCACTCACTCACTCACTCACTCACTCACTCACTCAATCACTCACTCACCCATTCACTCATCAATTAACTCACCAATTCATTAATTCACCCATTCATCATTCATTAAAAGACTTGAGACCTTTTAAAAACATAGCTAAATATGATAGCTACTGTCATTACAAGGGGTCTTGCCCTCCCCCTCCCCCGAATCTCCTACACTCACTGGAATTATCCTGGAGTGCCTGCACTGCCCATTTCTGTGTCAAGACTCCACTATCCAGCTGCCAGGGTTTACAGGCAGCGATGCAGCTACCTCAATATGTCTGAGGTGCAATGCCGAAGGAGGCTCCGGCTTGCAAGGGAGGCTGTGACCTCCATTTGTCAGATGATTGGGCCTGAGATCAGCTCCGGCTGTATGGGTGGACACCCCATGCCAGTGGCTCTGAAGGTCACAGTGGCCCTCAACTTCTACGCCTCTGGCTCTTTCCAGGGCTCAGTGGGGGATCTGTGTGGAGTCTCCCAATCAGCTGTCCACAGTTGCGTCAAGCTGGTGGCAGGAAGCTCTGTTCAGGTGGGTATTGACTTTCCTTCATTTCTGTACGGATGAGGCCAGACAGGCCGAGCAAGCCAGAGGCTTTGCCACGATTGCTGGGTTCCCCCGCGTCCAGGGTGCCATCGACTTCACACATGTGGCCATCAAGGCGCCAGCGGGTCAGCCGGGTGCCTTCGTCAACAGGAAGGGCTTCCACTCGATGAACGTGGAGATAGTGTGTGACCACAGGATGCAGATTCTGCAAGTCTGTGCAAGGTACCCAGGCAGCTCCCATGACGCTTACATTCTCAGACACTCCCAGGTGCTGAGGCTCTTCAGTACTCCGGCCAGTCTGGATGGATGGCTGCTGGGTGACAAGGGCTATCCGTTGAAAAGATGGCTTATGACCCCTCTCCACCACCCAAGAACAGAGGCAGAGCAGCGTTATAATAGGAGACACGCCTCCACAAGGGCAGTGATAGAGAGGACCATAGGTCTCTTCAAGATGCGCTTCCGATGCCTGGACCATTCAGAGGGTGCACTACAATACCCCCCAGAGTGGGTGTCACTGATGGTGGTTGCATGCTGTGCTCTCCACAATCTGGCACTGGCAAACAGGGACCTACTGGAGGAAGAGGATCTTGACACAGCTCCCCAGGCCACAGAGGATGAATCGAGTGGTGAGTCAGGAGAGGAGCACAGTGAGGAGAACTGAGGGTGTGGAGGCAGAGCTCAGTATCCTTCAGGGAGACAGGGACAGCAGGGACACCTTGATCTGACGCTCCTTCAGCGAGGCTGCCAAAGAACTGCTCCCACCTCATGCCAGGGCTGCCACCTCCATCCAGGATGTCCGAAATGCCTCATGTGAACCCAAAGTAAACTCAGTGCCTGTGCAATAAAGTCTAGAGCCACCCATTACATACTGGCGTACCCTACACCAAAAATAAAAGTTGAGCATACTCAGGCCATTACAATAAAAGCAACTTTAATGTTATTGTCACATTGAAATCAGATTGACATGACCATTACTGGTGTTGATGTCCACACCAGCAGACATAGAAACCAAACATAACTGAATAGACGATCACCCGTGAACAAACCCTCTTGTGCTTGTGGTGCTTTAAATTTATGTTTATGAGTGCTGTGTCTTGGTGCCCACCTCCCTCTCCCCTGCCCCTGCCACCTCGCTGGTACCAGCATTGGGGGCAGCCTGCTGACTCTGCCGTCTTGTTGGCCTTGATGACCTTGGCAGCCATCCTCTGGGCAGTGAAGCCTGTGCTGGCTCTGCCTGGGAGGGAGCAGCCACTGCCACGGCTGGCATCTCCCCAGTCATCGCAACCTCAACAGACACCACGTTCACTGACAGAGGGCGCGGAGGAGCTGCTGCCATCATCCAGAACGCCCTGAGAGGAGCCTGCAGAGATGACAAGCAGGTCATGCACCAATGTATGGTTGCGCTGGACCTCCATTGATGGAGGGGCATCCAGCTGGGATACTGGGTGCTTCATCCATCGCCCACACTTGCACTGACCACCTCAGGTCATTGTCTGTGTGAAGGCTTGCAGGTCCAAGCGCAACCCCAGGAACCCCTGATTCTGTCCCTGGCCTCTCTATGAGGCTCGCCACTCTCTCAATGGAGGAGGCAGTGCGCTTGGCCATAAGGATCAACTCAGTGCTCATGCTCCGCATGGACTACTCCATGACATAGACCATAGCACGCAGACCCTCATGGACCTCTGCCAGATCCTCCCACACATCCTGCTGGACATCCAGGATCTGCCTTCTGGAAGATTCATCATCAGCCTTCAACCCAGCATCGCCCTGGTCTCCAGCAGTCCTCAGACTGCTGGCACCCTGGGCACACTCTGCCTCCATCTGCACCTGAAGCGAGTGTGAAGTGCCCTCACCAATGTGCACAGACAATGTAGCCGATGAGGTGCTGGTATCTGTGCTGGTGCCTGGTTCAGAGTTCAGGTGTGAAGCAGGTGCAGATGAAGCCTGGCAGTCCTCTGGCGTCAGGGGTGGCCCTTCTGTGTCCAGAGAATGTGTGCGTACTAGCGAATCTAAGGGAGAACAAGGACATGTGATTAGTTAAAGCCTTCACACTGTCACTGCGCATGGCAGGCACCCTGGTGAGACAATGGAGATCTGCATCACGGTGCCATCGTCTTTCAATGATCAATGGGGACTCCAGGTTTGGGGGTCCCATCAATTAAGAGACTACACTAGAATAGTTGCACAATCCGAAAATCTCACCTCTGTGCACTGCGCTCTTAGCTTTGTCTGACATCCCAGCCTCTCCACGCCCGGTTGCACAGGGAGTGCGCCGACTCTCCAGCTCAAGCACGTCCTGCTCAAATGTGGCCAGCAGCAGCAGGTTGGGTGGGTCTCTGCCTGTCCATTGCCTCTCCAATTGGTTATGGCTTGTCCTCTCTTGAAATGACACAGGTGCATTGATTAGTCCACTCTCTACCTGCAGCCGCATTGCAGCCTGGCCAACCCCAGCTGAGGAACACCTGGCAGGGCACATCCGAGTCGCAGCCCTCGAGCCACAAGGCACTCAGTCCAAGCAGCCAGGGCTCAACCCCTTGGCCAAATCCAGCATCATTGCCATTGGCACTCAGACTCTAGCACCACTGAGGCCCACGGGAGGACTGCAAGCCCTTAACACCTCTTCACACTGATCCATGCTAATGTGGTACTCACGCTTCCTGAGCGCAGCATGTCATTGAACCTCTTGTGGCACTGCACCTATGTGCACCTCACCATGTCATGGCTACTGACCTGCACAGCCACCTCCTCCCAGGCTTTCTTTGTGAGGTGCGGTGGCCTCCTCCTCCCATCTCTGGAGACAAGGGTGTCCCTCTTGGCAGCCACCTCCTCCGGGAGCACGGCAAGGCACTTATCCGAAAAGCGGGTAGCCGAGTGCCCACCCGATCTGCCCTCCTGCCTGGCGTTTGCAGCCGCACTTGATTCCATAACTTTACTGTTGAAAACGTAGAAGATACGTTCTTCTGTGGCAGCCTTCAAGGGGCAGCATGTGTCATTTTTGATCCAGCCGCCATTGGACCCGATGCCTGACAGGCCCCCACCCCTGCTTGCCCCTTCCCGACCATTGCGGAGCCGCATTTCATGCTGGGTAGGCTTTATTTGGCCCGCTAGCGTGAAATCACGGTCATAGGCCAATCACGGGTGGCAGCCCATTTCCCGGCCGATCCCAGGCCGGCCAATCACGCCCGCCTGCCAACCTGAAAATTCTGCCCCTGGGCAGAATCTTACGTCCCTTGGCGGGCACGCGCCCCACCCGATCGGGTGTAAAATCCTGTGGGATGACGTCGGGCGAGCGTCCCGATGTCATCGTGCACTCACGCAATATTTTGCTTGCTGGGCATGCGCAAAAGTCAGAAGCGCGCCCGCCAACAATTAAGAGGGCAATTAAGCCCATTAATGCCACAATTGCCTCTGATTTTTCATGGCCTGTCCATCCTTACAGTTGGCGGACAGGCGAATCAGCCAGGCAGACTTTGCAATTTTCACCAAAACTCATCCATTATGAAATAAAATAAAAATAAATATCTGTGGACAGCATTTTTATGAGGTATATTTTCAGGTGCTTGATTGTGATGCAAGGACATTTTTGGGCAGCTTTTTAAACCTTTATTTAATCATTTGAAGGTTCTGCAGCTCCTTGAGGCAGCTGTCTGTTGGCGGTCCATTTCCCGACTGGTCCCGGGCCCGCTGATCGCCCATTCCTGCCAAGGGTAAAAGTCAGGCCCAAAAGTTCACCTTGTACAGTGAGCAATATGCCGTTTCCAAAAAATCACATGACCTGCATTTTACCTGAGGTAGAGAAGTATTTGCTTATTTGAGCTGCAATTACTTTAATGGCTGGAGAAAAAGAAACTGTTTTAAAGGCAAAGACCCTGCTGATTTACCAGAAGTCACCTGATGAAGATGAGCTTTATGTTTTGAGCTTTTTTTTTTGAACCCAGTTGGGCATAAACCGAGAAGGGGGAATACTGCCCAGCTCGAGCTCTCCTTGCCTTGTATGAAACATAGTATGGTTATCAGTAATCAGCCAGGAATCCTCATCAGAGTGGAACTTGTCAGTATTTGGAAACCAAAGAGGCTGAGATGAGAGAGAAGTCCCAAGGATTGATCCGGCTCTATTATCCTCCATGTTGAAGCTCCATTGGTGAGAACCTCCAGACTTCTACAGGAACTAGCGTTCCATTTTCACACAAAAGAGCAGTAGATCAACAGCATCAAAACCCTATGAACTTCATCCTTTTCACATCACTTTTCTTTACCCTCCAATCTCTGTAGAGACCCTATTTGTTTGCCCTTTGTGTTTGCGTGTATGTGCCTGTGTGTGCTGGGATATTTTAAAAAGGATGGATAGTTATACTTCCAGATTACAAATTGTGTTTTAACTAGTTCTTGCAACTTGTTTTTTTTTAAAAAAAGTTTCATTTTGTAATAAATTAATCATTCTGAGTTAATTGAAAGAAACCTGGGTCTAACAGTAATGAAGGTAAATAACTGGTGAGTGAATTAAACATTTATACTAACAGTGCGACCTGTGGAGTAGTGGGGACAGATAAAATGCGGATTCCTCCTATCCCGGTCGTAAGACCTACAATGTGACGCCAAGGGTGGCATCACTAAACCTTGTGGTAGCCTGGCCGCTGCCTCTCCTCCTCCTCCATTCTGCCTGCCATTGATCTGCAAGATGGATGCACAGTGAGGACGGCCATCATGCCTTTAAATCAGGCTCACACCTCCATCCCACGCCCATCGCCATTAATTGGACACCAAACCTGCCCTCTAGCCAATTGGGGCCAACCTCAGGGACCTGTGACTGCTTCCCCTTTGGAGAGGGTTTGGGATCAGGAATGGTTCCAATGTCGGGGACCTGACCCCAAATGGAAAATCCTGCCCTGTAAATCCTTCCCATGGAATCCTTCTTCTTTCCTGAATGTTTTCTGTTTTGTCTGTCCATTTGTCACACGTGTTCCCTTTTCATTTCTCAGCTTATTTTAAATAAGCCATCGTAACAGTTTAGGAATTGAACCCATCATCTTCTAACGAGGTTCCGTTACATTGGGCTGGATTTTACACCCCCCAGCCCCGCCACCTGCCCACCCTTAACCTGTCTGAAATTTTATGGGGGATGGTAGAGGCGTCAGGTGGCTCACACCCTTGGGCCTTCAAGTGGCTACTTAAGGGCCTCATCCCACCCTCACTGCTATTTAACCTGTGGTGGGGGGGCCTATGCCAAGCCGGAACCCTGGCTGCATGGGCTGGTGTAAGGCGGGGAGGGACCCTCCATAGCTGGTCCCCTGAGCCCATTGGAGGCACCCTCCCTCCCCCAGTTTCACACTGCCCTCTTTACATTCCCCATCCTCGCCTCTCAAACCTAGCCCCCTAATGCCCCTCACCCTCTTCACCGGGACTGCCAGCCTGACCCTGGTGATACCCCCGACATCAACGTAGAAGCCACGGCCTCTTTCTTATGACACTTGCTGCCGTATTCCAGTAAGTAGAGAGTTTAATGGTCCCAAAACCACTTTGAGAAGCTATGGAGATGAGGTAAATGTGTAAAGTAAGTGAGTAAGGGGATAGGGTGGCAGTTGGGTGAGTGAGGGGATAGGGTGGCAGGTAGGTGAGGAGGTAAGTAGGGTGACAAGTGGGTGGCTGAGGGGGTAGAGTGGCAGGTGGGTGAGAGGGTAGGGTGGGACAGGAGTTTGAGGGTAGTTGGGTGGTCATGGAGGTAGTCGGGTATGGTGGGTAGTCAGGGAGTCAGGGGGTAGTTGGGAGGGTAGATGGGAGGGTAGTTGGGGTCAGGGGGCAGTCAGGATGTCAGGGGGTAGTTGGTGGGGTCGGGGTGAGTAGGCAGGGTGTCGGGAAGTAGCTGGGCTGGGGTGTAGTTGGGGGGGTTTGGGGGTTAGCCAGGTCAGGGGGATAATCATATGTTCGGATGGTCATGGGGATAGTCAGGTAGGGGGCTAGTTAGGGAATCAGGGAGGTAGTTAGAGGTTATTCGAGAGGTCAAGGGGATATTTGGGGCTGGGGGGTAACTGGTGGGGTCAGGGGTGGGTAGGCTGAGTGTTGGGTGGTAGCCATGTTGGGGGGGGTGGTTGTTGGGGGTCGGGGGTTAGCTGGGTCGCGGATAGTTGCGTGGTTGGGAAGGTAGTTGGGGGGTTTGGATGGTGTGGGGGCGGGGATGTAGACAGGTCAAGGGGATAGTCAGTGGCTCCAGTGGGGAGTTGGGGGCTTAGTAGTATAATTATTCAGAAGTTAGAACTGGTTATAATCTATCAAAACTTTCTTGGGTGACTATTCTGTTAAGTGAGTTGGAACCATCTGAAGTCTCCGACTCAGAGTTTCAGATAGTTCCAGGCGCAGAGGAATTGCCCATTGGAAGTCCAAACTTACCAGGCAGTTCCTCTGTAGTCAGTGCGTCAGGACTTCTAGGGGGTCCTGTAGCGCATCTTGGAGGGATACTTCCAGGTTACGACCATCTGGAAACTGGAAGTTCTGGGCCGCTGTAACCATAGCTTGATGGGGACATCCGCAATGGTTAGATGGCATCCGAGTGCTATCACAGTATTGCCACCAGATGGTGCTGCTCTACAAGGCAGATTATGGGTTGTTGAGCATAATAGAACAGAATTAATTTCTTTAACAGTGTGTCACCTGCCAATGCGAGATGGCGGCAAAGATGGCCACTGCTACCTGTCTGCGCATATGCACTTGTCCGCACATGCTTAAAAAACCAATGATGGATTTTATCTTTCCAAACTTGGGTTGTGTCAGGGACTAGTTTTAAATTCTAAAATACCATTGTAAATTGATGTGGCAATATTAACGAAATGAGCGGAGAACTGCAGTGATACAGCCTGTAAGACATTCCACAACATTGCACACTTTATACTGCAGATTTTTTATTAGCCTTTGTCAGCTCTCCAGTTGCCTGACGTAATTTCCCAACAATGAAACAAGCAAAAGGGAGAAAAGTACTGAAAGAATAAGCTATAAACGGGAAATGCAGGACAGAATGAGCGCAGAATGAGCCACTTTCTTAGTAAATGAAACATTTTTTGATAAAAGACTTTAAAAATATACCTAAGAAAATTAGCACAATTTCAAGAGCCTTCCTGAAGCAACACAGTCGACAAAATCTTCAAATTTTGACCTTTTCTTGGTTTGTTTTTTGAGGCGGGGCCTAATCCAGGCAAATTGAACCATAAACCAGCTAAATAATAATGGAAATTACAAATGTAAAAGGTTTGGCCGTAGTTCATTTACGTTTAACACTAATTGATTTTTCACACTGACTTGGCTGTTTCTGCCCAGATTGGACTGATATACTGGAGGAAACAAGTGGAAACTGCATCCCAATTTTTAAGCACATTCTTTATCTCTCATACAATTTTCTCCTTCCCATTCCTGAAGGCCAGGTTGATATTTCTCAGGTGCTAGTTATCATCATGTACTTCAAAGTGGCCACTGCTCAAATGCAATTAAGTGTTGATAGTCCATTCCATCAGGCAGGCATTTAGGACTGGGCCTACTCTTGTCTTTGTCTGATGTCCACACATATACTCTTTCCAGGTTTATCAGATAGTGACCAGGAGTTCCCGCTGATTTGTCTTTCCTTGCCTCAGCTGCGATTTTCTAATTCAGCCTGGCTTGATGATTTATTGTACTTGTCCTTCCTGATCTGTGCACTTTGGTCCCATACTGATGAGCCAGGGGACTTGTACTGCAATATCATGCACATATATAGGGCCTCATGTACTAAAACATCCCAGGATATTTCACAGGATTGTAATTACTGAGCCAAAGAGGGAGATAGTAGGGTGGGTTGGTTGTGGAATAACTTAGATCTGCCTTTTGCATGCTACTTCCGTTGTTTAGCATGCACGTAGGCCTGTGTTGAGCTTCACCAGGTTGGCACATCATTTTTGGGTATTCCTGGTGCTGCCCCTGGAATACTCTGCTATGCTTCTCATTGAATCAGGGTTGGCACTCCAGCTTGATGGTAATGGTAGAGTGAGGGTTATGCTAGCTATGAAGTTACAGATTGTGGTTAAATAAATTATGCTGTTGCTGATGGCCACAGCATTGCATGGAGTTTTGAGCCCAGTTTTGAACTGCTAGATCTGTTCCGATTGAATGCTATTTAGCACGGTGGTAGTGCCATACAACAAAATGGAGTGTGCTGTCACTGTGAAGACAGGTTTGTGCAGTCGTCACTCCTAACAATACTGTAATGCACAGATGCATCTGAGACAGGTAGGTTGGTGAGGACGAGGTTAAGTAGGCTTCCTCTCAATTTTTTCACCACCTGCTGCAGGCCCAGTTTAGCAGAAATGTCCTTTGGGACTCGGCCAGATTAGTTAGTAGTGGTGCTACCAGGTCACTCTTGGTGATGGACAGTGAAGTTCCCTATCCAGAATACATTCTGTTCCCTTGCTATTCTCAGTGCTTCTTAGTTCAACATGAAGCAGTACTGATTCACCAGCTAGCGGAGGGCTGTAGATGGTAATCAGCCGAAGTTTTTCTTGACCTTGTTTGACATGATGCCATAAAATTTCATAGAGTCCAGAGTCAATGTTGAGGAGGTCCAGGGCCACTCCCTTCTGACTGTATATCACTGTGCTGGCATCGCTGGTGATGGTCCAGGACATACTGAAGGATAGTTATATTTCTAGCTCTAGGTCTAGTTACAGACAGTCTGGTTCAGCCTGAGGCAGTGGGCAGGGAGGAGGATGGAATCAGTGATGCAGAATCAGAGTTTGTGGCGGGGCTGAAGGCGATGGCTTTGTTTTCCCAATGTTTAACTGGAAGAAATTGAGGTTCATCCAGGACTGGGTGTTAAACCAGCAGACTGGTTTGTATTACAATGCATACACCTCTCACTTCACCCTGAGTCATATGATTTCATGGAAAGATAAAAGATAAAAACACAGGCCAACTTGGGGAAAAGGATCTGGAAAACTCCCCCCTAACTACATGAATGAAATGAACCCAGCGGCCATTTTCTATGGCCATAGGGAGCTGATTGTTGGTGGTCTTTCTGACCATAGGGTCATTGGAGCTAGAGTTTATTGATTGCATCCTTACCGATATGGATAGATTTGCACAGCTTCCAGTATCCGAGAAATTCGATAGCGCCCGAACATGGGATAGTGATGTGGGACTAATATGCATCTGTTGCTTCTGATGCAGGCATCATGAAATTTGTGTGTTGTTGATGGCTAATGATTCCTCTGAATCGTGCTGGGTCCTTCCTGCACTGAACACATGTTTGGCTGTATTTGTTTAAGAGAACGCACTAGGTGGAGCATTGAGCTCCAAATTGCAGCTCTAGTGCCAAATTAGCATGTGCTGACACACTTACCAAAATGGCATCCTGAGTGGCTAGCATCAGAAGTAGGCACACAGTCTGTGACCAACATTTTGGAGGCAAAACATCACTCACAGTGGTGAAAAACCAGATGCAACGGAGCTAAGCTTTATGGACACTGTCTCTTCACCAAAAATGGAAGCTTATATTTTCCCAGATGTCGGATCCAAATGTAACATCCAACTAACAAACCACAGGTCAAGGTTTGAAGCTGAGATTTTCCTGGTCTTTATTGTTCAATTACCTCATTGGACAAACTTGCTGAGCCATTGGGGGAGTTTAAACTGTCTCTCCCTTCCCTTTTTTTAAGTGAATTAACAGTAAGCCAACTTATTAATATTTAACTTGACAACCCAGCAGTCAATGCCAACTTGGCACAGTGATGGTGCTTTTCTGTTGAGGCTTCTGAGTTCAAGGCCCAGTCCATGATTTAAGCACAAATTTTGGTCTAACGCTGCAGTGCAACATTGAGAGATGAGTCATTATCAAAAATATTGTCTTTGAGGAGGAATGTTAAATCTGGATCCAGTCAGCTTGTTTCTGAGGGTGAACCTTCTAGATTTAGTCCCTGTTGGAATGCTCCATTTTCTGGCTGAGACCCCTATTTACTAACTGGTGGGCTTTACCAAGGCTTTTCCCAGATCCATGGCATTAACACCTGACTTTCAGTTCCACAGCCAATCAGGGAGGGTGGGAAGAATGATGGATCCATTCTGTCAAAGGAAGTATTTTTACATGACATGGGTTACACCTGCTTGGATCTTAGAGACTGCAGTAACCACAGGAATGGAGAACAGAACCTGAGAAGGCTGCTCCCCAGGTCTCTCATTCTTGCCTGGAGGTCCTGGTGTGAGGTATGAGGAGCCACAGCAAGTTGAGCTCCCACAATAACGGGAGGAAGAGGACAACCTCCCTAACCAAGCAGGTGTGGATGGAAGTCGCTGAGGAAGTCAGCAGCAGAATTGTGGTCGCGCCAACCTGGAAACAGTGCACCGAGAGGACCCAGGACCTCAGGAGGATGGGAAAGGTGAGCAGCATAACACTTTCAAGTGTCAATCCCACACTCTGACTTCCCCAGCATTCTCCTCTGCAGCATTCTTCAGGACAACAAACCTTACAGCTTCATTCATTCCTCTCTCTCCATACGCCTCACATTCCCAACTGAACAACTAACACTCACACTCACCCTCAGCCTATTACCCTCTTGCACCCATGCCTCAGTCACCTCCACAAATGGTGTCCTTTCCCTTATCTCCACACAAACCATTATGAACACTGACATGTCTCTGATTTCTCTCCTTGTAGGAGAAAAGAGCTCACAAATTGGCATGAAGGGCTGGTATCTTGTCGACCATTGGCGATGCGTGTCCATCAGGTCCACTGAGAAGGAGATCTTGTTCCAGGAGGCTGCAGATGTCAGCAATGACCGCCGTAAGAGGCTAGGTCCCCTGAGACACTGATGCTTCAGGCATGCCAAGAGAGCTGGTCCTCTAGCTGTAGACGCTGTGTTCGGGTCCCACCTCCTTCCAGCTTGATCCCTCTGCTCTGTAGTTGGGTATGCAGCTGAGGAGAAGGCAGCTGCTGCAAGAGGTGTTGCTCCTGCTGCTGCTGGAACTTTGGGTGATGGTGTTCCTCCTGCCCTTGTCCCTCATTAGAGGTGGAGGGTGGAGTTTCATAAGCTGCTCCCAAGCTGTGGTGAAGGCTGGCAGCAGAGAAGCGGAAATGAAGATGCATGGGGTGCTAAACAGGAAATTTCAAGAAATTGGCCATCATCTGTCAAGCAGCGACAGCTCTCTTTGAGAGAAGTGCTTTGAATAGGAGCCTTTCGCCTGGCCCTGGCCGGCTCCCTTCAGTTTTACTGATTAAAGACTTCCCAGCTTGTCAGGTTCACTGAAGAACCTCATCCTGCTGTGCACTCACCTTGGTGACACTGGCAAGTTGATGACAGGTCAGAAACAGGTGCCCTGGCTACCAAATCCAGAATTTAGAGTTAAAACAGATCTTATTTGCTTTTAAATGAACTTAATAACTCATCGAACAGACCTAATGAGGCTCCCTGCTCACCTTCAATCCCACCCCACAGAAACATCAAAGAGGGCAGAATGATGTTGGGATCCTGACCCGACGTTAATTTCCGAGGATTTAATGCACAGACAAAACTACCTCCCCTTGCCTGGGAAAACTCCTCCCCTTATGTTCATAAGTTTCAAAGACAATAAAAGATCTCATGTCACTTTATTGAAGAAGAGCAAGGAATTTCCAGGTGTCCTGGCTTTATACCTCAACCAATATCACTATAAGAGATCAATTAGGCATTCATACTGTTGCTGTTTTAGGGATCTTGCTGTGCACAACCTGGTACCATGTTTGCTTATGTAACAACAATGGTGACAACAAGTCAAATATAATTCATTAGCTGTGAAGTACTTTAGGGTGGTCTGAAGACAGGGAAGGTGCCATGTGAAAGTATGTGCTTTCTTTATGTGTAACTAATTTACCATTTGGAAGTTCCTTAACTGCACAACTGAATCTGTTGTGCAAAATCATTTTGTGCTTGATAAAATAAACTTTTTAAAAACTGATTTCCAATCTAACTTTTATGCTCTTAATAAATGTTCCTTTTGGCTTGGTTTAGTACAAGTGTTGTACATTCTTTAAGTAGGTTCAATAATCCCCAGGTTTTGTTATCTTGATTCACCTGATTGTCATTATGAGAAAATTGATGTACTGTTGAAATAAAATTTCAATTAGCTGACCTGAAATTTGATGATGTTGCTAAGTTGGGGCAGTTGATGGACAGACACTGGTGTCTGACTGTCTTGGTGCCATTACTGATGCCACTAATACCTTCTTACTCAACAGCAGGTAAACAAGTTTTATCTTTCCAGCAAGTGTGTGAACTGTGAGTTTTTGATGCCTGAATGGTTGTAGAATCTTCAAGTCCTTGAAAGCATTAAGAACACTTTATTCCTTTGTGACCATATAGTATCTATGTCACTGCGGCAATCTTGTATCTGATAACATTTGGGGATACCATGAATCCATATGTTAAACCTGTCGTCTACATGAAGAGAAGTTGACACCCATGGGAACATAGGAACATAGGACTTAGGGGCAGGAATAGGCCATTCAGCCCTTTGAGCCTGCTCCATCATTCAATAAGGTCATGGATGATCTGGTTGTTTCTCAATTCCACTTTCCTGGGGTCTGCCCCCCATAACCTTTGACTCCCTTGTCTGTCAAAAGCCTGTCTAACTCTGCCTTGCATAAATTCAATGACCCAGCCTCACTGCTTTCTAGGGAAGAGAATTCCACAAACTAACAGCCTTTTGAGAGAAAAAAATTCTCCTCATTTCTCTTTTAAAAACATTTTTTTGAGATTAAAAAAAGCCTTCCTCTTCAAACACTCAGGGGAGAATTTTCGGCTTGGCGGGTGGGGGTGCGGGGCATGCGTCCCAACCTCACCGCGCGGCATTTAGATTTTCAGTTCGGCGGGCGGGCGGGTGGGCAGCTGAGTCGGCTGCGCGCCCACCAAACTGTCAGAGGCCTGTTAAGGCCATTAACTAACTAATTAAGGCTTTTGAGAAAGCTACCCCATCCAACCTTAAGGTTGGTGGGCAGGCGAGGAGCCCAGGCAGCCTTAACATTTTTCATGGAACGTCATCCACGGGTGGGATGAGGTTTCATGAAGGGTTTATAAACTAAATAAATTTTTTCATCAAAGTTCTTTGACATGTCCCAGCTCATGTGACACTGTCACTTGAGGGGGATGTCTTAAATTTTGTTTTCTTTATTAAAATTTTTAAAACTTAAAACTTATCTCCCTGAGGCATCTGCGCTTTTTCACGCGCACGTGCAAAAGAGTGCACTCCCGACTCAGGGAACATCCCCCCCCCCACCATCCGCACAGGGAGTGCATAGCGCTTCCGGGCACGAGTCACGCCTGTGTGGGCCTTAATTGACCCGCCCACGTAAAATGGCGGTGCGGACCCGATCGGGGGCGCTGACCGGGTCCATGCCTGCCCATGCCCACCCCCCGCACAACACCCCTGACGGGGGGACAATTCTCTCCCCAGTGTTTGTTGGTATCTGGGCACAGAAACAGAACAATCAAAATCCAGAAAGGTAACATAAAACCTTAGCGGCTTTTGGAAGATGACGGCGAGGGAATTGCTCTTGGGAGACCAGGTCAAAGCTCTACATCCATGGTTTCTGGCCACACTAACAACAAAAGAAAGTTGGAAGCCTGAGTATTTGTTTTTCTTCCATTTCCTGTCTGCCACCCTCAATAGCAAGAGAAGTGCACCAAGCAACTTTGCACAGTGAAAGAAGGTGTGCGAGAGGACAATTGTTGTGCACAATACTCGAAGTGTTGTCTTCTGAAGGTTGTGGTATTTTAGGATTGTACTATGTTTGATGATTTCCACAAGCAATATGTGCAAAAGTGAAGAACATACTTGGCATCAGCTTCCTCTTGATAGTAGCTTTTAGAGGAAATTGGATGATATCATGGATTTAGTTGCCAATCTGTGACAAAGCAATTTATACCTTGTGCTTTTGCTTGATCTTCAGGGGATTGCAACAACTACTGGGTGCATCTCACTCCTCAGCATCACTGGTAAGGCCTTTACCTGAGTCATTCTAATGAGGCTCCATCGACTAACCAACAGAATATACCTTGAGGCACAAAATGTATCCGCAGTGGACATAATCTTTTCCCTAAATCAGCTTCAATAAAGCACAGAGAGCAGCAAGAACTGCTCTACCTTGCTTTTGTGAATCTCACTAAAACATTTGACACTGTGAGCAGGGTGGGCCTCTAACTAATGTTAGGGAAAATTGGTTGTCTTCTCAAGCTTCACAGTCTCATACGGTCCTTCCATGATAACATGCATGGCACCATTCAGTTCTACTACTCCACCTCTGGCAGTTTTGAGATCAAGAATGGGGAGAAACAGGACTGAGTTTTAGCCCCTACTCTGGTGTCTTTTTCTCTGCCCAACTGACCTACACTTTTACTGCCAATGTGGAAGGAGTGCACCTCCACATATGATCAGGTGGGAAACTCCTCAATCAATGAAGACTGAAAGCCAAGATAAAAGTGCAGCACATCCTGATCAGAGAACTTCTGTATGCTGATGATGCCACACTAGTTGCCCAGACAGAGGACCAACTCCAAGGCTCATGGATCATCTGTCCCATGTTTGTGCCATGTTCTGCCTCACTGTCAGCATCAAGAAAACTGTCATTATGGGACAGGGTGATCAGGCTCAACAACACACCACTAAAAACAGTCAGCAAATTCTGCTACCTTGGACCTACAGTGACACTGTCTCTTGACACATACATTGGAAAGGCAGCCACCAACTTTGGCTGACCAACAAAACAGGTGTGGAAAAACAAATTGACCGGAAGGACCAAGATGCTTACCTATAAGGTCTGTATCTTCAGCACATTGCTGTATGCCAGCGAAGTCTGGATAACCTATATCTACCAAGAAAAAAGGCTCAATAACTTCCAATTCTGGTGTACAAGGTGCATCCTTGGCATCATGTAGAATGACAAAATCACCATGAATCACCCTTTCTAGGACAAACATGCCAAGCATGTTAGCACCAATCAAACAAAGAAGGTTTCACTGGCTTGAACGTGTGCAGAGGTTTGAAGATGGCTGCATTCCCAAGGATATTCCAAATGGGGAGGTGGTCCATGTCAAAAGACCAGCATGGTCCCAAAGCTCCAATTCCGGGATGCTGTCAAAAGAGGCATGAAAGCCCTCAACATCAGTCTCAACAAGGGGGAAACTCTAGCTGGTGACTAATACAAATGGCAACACCAGCTGTGGGCAGGAGCTTTCCACCATGATGACATGTGGTTTCAGAAGCTTCAAAACAGATGCCAGGCCTGCAGACAAGGTGTCAACAGAGACCATGCCGCACCACTGGCAAGGGACAATTTCATGTGTAGCACTTGTGGCAGACTTTGCCTTTCCAGAGCAAGCATGTTCAAAAAAGTGCAGCATATGATAAAATTCTGAGGCTGCATTCCCTTTATCTGTCACAGATGGAAAGATGCCAATCATCGATCTTTGGCTCCAAGTAGGGCTATTTTTGGTACACCTCTTGCATAGGACATTCAGCATTCAGCATCAACAGAACTAATATTGCCACATGTCTCCACTATGTAATAATGACTCCACTTCTGCTGTAGTGAGCAACTGCTGCATTTTGAAGAGCTTCTCCCTTGCAGAATTCCCTATCTGCAGGCAAGTGTTCACCAGCCAGCTTCTTTGAGGGGTAGTGTAATTGTCCAGACACCTTCGTCCCCTTGAGTGTCATGGGATGTCACCTAAGGAACTCTCAACAACTGAACAAGAAAAACTACAAAGCAGCCATTGCAAACTCTGTTGAGTTGGGTTAAATTTGATAAGAGCTTCACTGGCTAATTCTATTTCAGCAAAACTTCAGCCAAAAGCTAAACTTATTAACTGTATGATAAATTGTCCCAGAGGTACTTGTTATAATTACAGTCAAATAGAAGTTAGACTTAAAAATAAATCAGGCACCTTTGGATTCATATGCCGGGTATTAACCATGTAATCGTAGAGGATTAATTCCAGTTACTCATGGAAAACAGATTCAAAACTGCAGTTTTATTTTCTTTCAGTGTTAGGTCAAGCCAACAATCTAACAAGCGAAGAATGCAACATATTTTTTGAATTAGATGGTCTTTGAATAGATGTCAAGAATGTAAAGCTGATCTAACTTTTTATGGTAAATGAAGTAACTAAATGTGCACTAGTTTTTGTTCTCCCTTTGTGCATATACTGCGATAATGTAAGATAGCTTTTTGTGTATATTGAACATTTTGTCTCGCTTTGCATAAATACTTTTCATTTTTACCAACAAAAATGTTTAGGTCTTTGATAATAAACCAGCTTACTCATAACATTTATTCACAGAAATTGCTAGAGCCAATTATTCACATTGTACAACAGATTGAATATTAAGATCATTATAAACGAGCTATATTTGTTTGAAATCAAAATGCTAAGTCCTTAATCAAGGATCGATTGACTTAAATGGGCTTTTGGAAGATCAAACTTTTGTCATTCAGATTAGCACTGACAGTTTGTCTGAGCAGTTTTCTCTCCTCCCCACAGATGGCAGGCTGAGATCGTTGTGCAGTGACTCATTGAGAGCTATACCCCAGTGCCAAAAGACAAACAGAATTCCATGCCGAGCCTCAGAAATGCTGAGAAAATGACCGTCCTAATCAGGATCCCGCCACCTTATTGTGAGTCACATTTTCTGTTTCTCTTTTAGGTTCCCACCAAATAACCACATACCATTTTGACACTTTAGCACGTGATTATTCCCACTTAATATATTTCCATCTCTTGCATCTTGAATTCATTGCTATCTTGTTGGGATACACTTCAATATCGCTCTCCAGTATCCTCACCCAAGTAGCCCTGATTCACAGACAAGCCTAACCAGTGAATGTCAACAGGTCACAACTGAACTTGACCCTGACCTCTATTAATGTCTACACATACACACACAAACTTCCAACTGAAGTCACTGAGGTGTAGGAACTCTGGACAATTCTCCTGCTCTTGGAGGTGCACCAGCTGATATGTTACTACCTTGGCTGTGGTTAGTCAATTCAGCAGAGCCCAAGGATTGAACATAGATCCATCTTCATCTACATGGCTCTTCCAGTCACAGGATTAAAAAGCTCATCCCCTGGAGAAGCTATAAAATTACCCTTTAAAACAGGCTTGTCCACATGCAGCCCTGGGCTGGATTGTGGCCCCCGAAGATGTGGCCCCAGGAGCCACTGTTCAAAATGCCAGTAAGTGGTCAGTGAAGTTGAAGATTCTGCAAGGGCTGCTCCTCCAATCACAGGCTGGTAGTCTCCCAGTCACTCACTTGAGCCTATCAGCAGCAAATGTGTGAGCGAAACAATCTCTGATTGGACAATTGGTGGCAGTAAGTTTGTTGGGGGGAGAGAGAGGGTTTGAAACATAATATGTTTCTCATGTTTAATAGCCTTTTCTGTTACTGTTATATTAAAAGGATATTTAAAGATTTGGGGAAAAAATGGTATCATGGCTGTGTCTGTGTACTGGCTGGAACCTAGTCTGAGAACTGTACCAGCACAAATCCTCGAATCTAACTGCTGTCCCGAAGGTTTTTCCACCAACCTTGCTGACATAATGGTGATAACTTTATTGAAGCATGGGAGGCAAGAAGAAGACATATGGGAAGTGGCAGAGGCAGCCAAACAGATGGTCTCAATTTTAGTGACAAAAAAGTCTGTGAGCTGTACATTCTTGTTGGAGATTATGGTGGAAGGGACAGAGGAGGTTGGTAGTAGAGAAAAGTGCCAGAGGTTACCTTTGATCTCCTGGACATTCTTGGAGTAGCAACAGGTTTTAGTAGGGGAGAATCAGGCCTGATTGTGTCTGGTGTGGCTAGTCAGAGCAGTTGTGCCACACATTAGTTTAAGTCTGTTCTCCTTGGACTTGAGGTATTAAATATGGAGCCATACTTGGGGAAAGACTAGCGTTGGGCTTCTTCATCTAAGGTGGATGTGAGCAAATTAATGGCTATAGAAATGCTGTGGTGAATAGAAGGTTGAAAGTTGAACGTTTGGGAGCTGGCAAGTACAGTTGTTGATAGCTGGGGGAAAAGTTCTTTTGCCAGCATTGAATGGAAAAAGAAGTGGAATTGGAAGGGATAGGAAATGAGATTGGTGCAGGGTACAAAAAGAGATTGGAGGGGACTTGTCGGTGACCAAGATCTGGAAGTACAGAGGCCACAGGAGATGGTAGAATTAAAAGCTTGGCCACTGATATTGGAAGGAGAGTTTATATGAGGTGGGGGTTGCAGGGTGGGGCTGGGGGGGGGGGGGGGGCGGTGGGCGCGGTGGTGGTGGTGGGGTGAGGGGGGTGGTGGGGAGAGGTGTGAGGAGGGCAGTGAATTCAGAGGAGAAAAGAAGCTGAGTTGGAGTTTGGAGACTGATATCATTGAGGATGAGGAGATGTTAATTGATGAAAGTGAAGGAGGAAAGGAAGGAGATATCCCAGAGAATAACTCTAGTTGCAGTGGTATAGATTGGGAATTTTAAAGGAAAGATGATGATTGGAATAAAGTGGGGTAGGCAAAGGAGGAGAAGGTATCAGAGGAGTAGTTGGTGAGATCAAGGTGTGATTAAAGGCCACACTGCCACCATGACACTTTGAACAGAGTAGATGGCGGAAAATAAAGTTAGGCAGGGAAGGCTTTGGTCAGGGTAAGTAGAAGCCAGGATATCAATGCAATCATCTACAATAATGCTATGGATGGTAAGGAGCTTGTTTTATTAGTGAATTGACATTCTGCTGGAAATGCAGAGAGGGGAATTGACTGCTGGCAGTGCCCGATTTAGTTGTCTTGGTTGGGGTGAGTAGGATAGGATTGAGGCTGGTGATGCTTATTCTCAGCAGAGAATACAACTTCAGTGTAACATAGCATCAATTGTGGAGGCCACAGTAAAGGCCAGAAGCCAGTGGAGAAAGGGAAATGAGCTCAAGAGAAAACAGATTTTTGTCTATGACCCAACACAGCAGCAGAGAAAAGCTAAGAAACCAGCAGTGCACTGAAGCACAGTGTGATATAAACTGCAGCTGCACTGCCTCCACTGAGCCCAAATTACACCAGTAATCTGGCACTGAGCAAAGTTGTCTGGCTTTGTAATACTTGGAGCTAATCCAATACTTTATCAGTCCATGTGTATCATGACTTCCCAACTTTGACTTATGCTGAGGTATCCAATTTACACATGGATGTTAGTGCAACCCAATTGGGTCATCAATGTGCCATAATTTAAATGTAACATTCATGTGACTATGTTGGGCTGCATTTTCCCAGCTTGGCAGAGGTTGGGTGAGGAGGGGCGAGGTGGTGGTGTCATGGAAATTCCAATGGTATGGTGTCGGGCAGCTCTATATATTCCCAGCTCTGTGTGCTTTTCTTGGGTGCAGCTCCCAGCAACGATAGCTATCTGCCCATAGTGCAGGTATTTAATTTTGCAATACTGGGATGAGGGGCTTATCTTATGAAAAAAGGTTGGACAGGTTGGGCCTATACCCATTGGAGTTTAGAAGAATGAGAGGTGACCTTATGGAAACATATAAGATCCTGAGGGGATTTTTTAGGCTTGATATCAGGAGGATGTTTCCACTTGTAGGGGAGGCTAGAACTAGGGGACAGAGTTTAAGAATAAAAGGTCTCCATTTTAAGATAGAGATGAAGAGAATTTTTTTCTCCCAGAGGGTTGTTGGTATGTAGAATTCCCTACCCCAGAAGACAATGAAAGCTGGGCTATTGAATTCATTCAAGGCAGAGTTAGATAGACTTTTGATAGTCAAGGGAATCAAGGGTTATGGGGGAGCAGTCAGGAAGGAGAGACCACAACCATATCAGCCATGATCTTAATGAATGGCGGAGAAGGCTTGAAGGGCTGAATGGCCTAGTCCTGCTCCCAAGTCCTATGTTTCTATGTTTCTATGTTCAATCAGTCCCTATCCTGGCAATGGATCAAAATTTTCCCAATGGCATACAGCACCCCCCTGCTGTGTCAGGGGCCTAGCAATATAGTGGAGGCAGCTTCACAATGGGAGGCCCAAGATGTGCAACTTTTGTGGCTGTCAGTGAATTTACTGGCAGTAAATCGCAGTGCTCAGGTCTCCCCAAGTAGAAAGCATGTCATTGTAGCCACTCATGGAGACTGATGTCATCACTAATGTTGACCTGCTGATGTGATGGCAGCCTCTCTCCTCCTACTGAAGGCATTTCCACTCCGCTGCTGTTGCTCCTGCTGCTGGCCCCTCAGCAATGCCCACACTGCAAACAAGACTGGCATTTCTACCTACGGGCCATACTGAACAAATCTGCAGACTCTGGAAAATGGCCACCGTTCCTAATTGGACTAGGTTCTTGATTGGCTGTCTCCAGGAGGATTGCGTTCAATGTTTAATCACAGCCACTTCTGGGTTCCCAAGCCAGGATTGAGATCTATGTTGGGATTGTGGCAAAATTCAGCCTGTTATATTGGCCTTCCACAGTGAGGTGCAAGGGTTTTCTCCCAGGCCCAACTGTGGTGCGTGTTGAGATATTATATGACACATAAAGAAATGCTTCTCACACATTCTGACTCCTGGTCTTGTGATTTCCCAATCCTGTCAATTTCCCTCATCATATGATTTACCCCTCCTTCCTCAGAGCTCTGCTATATGACCAATCTACCTTTGCATTGGTTAAACTGGAACTTCTTTAACAAGATTCATCTATAATAGAGCAAAATGCTCCAGCAAATTAAAAAAGGAGTAGGCATCAGTGACTTACTGGAGCAGCTAGCTCACCAATAAATCAATAATGCAATTGATCCAGAAGCATCCTTGAATGAATGAAGCAGGGGCACAAGGCAATTAATAAATTAATGCAAAAGCAAGTTCTGAAGATTAATTGATTCAGATAGCATTAGACTCAAAGAAAAATCAATAAATCAATGGAGAAGCAGGCATGAACTAAGGGAGAAGTGGGCACATCAACAGATCAATAAGTTAACTGAATAGCAGACACCAGTGACTTAATATGTTCTTAAACTCTTTGCTGCCCCTGCTTCATGCCCCTACAGTCGTTAACTGGCTCATCTCTGTACCTGAGGTCAGCTTCCACCAGTTTGCTGATGATTCCCAGCCTTACCTTTTCTCTCATGTTGCCAAACCACTTGTCTTTGATGAGCCATAATTTCCACTGTCCTTTTTCAATATACTTTCCACTGTTAACTATAGGTAAGTAGTAAAAAGTACGGCAGGTTGGGAAGGAAAGCAATAGTGTAGGTTAGGCTATTGGAGTTTCCTTGCAGTACAGGCTGAGGAGTTAGGAGGCGCAAAACAGAGGCACTAAAGCATTAGCACTAGTGGGATGGTGGTTACATAGGTAATTATTTTATAAATGTGAGGATAGGAATGGCTTTCCTACGGATGAGCCCGATATGATGGGCAGTGCACGGATGCCATGGCCAAGTTAGATCCTTAGGTTCCCCTTTTATGCCTGTAAAACAGGTGAAATGTGATCATATTTTTAGGCCAATGGGGGAATTTTGGCTCCTAGGGAGGACAGGAGAGGGGAGGGGGAGTTAAAAGGCATACAGCCTTGACTAAGGGACATGCAAGGTGACAGGCAATGAAGCCAGAGTGAGATGGAGACTGAGTGAGTAGTGAATAGGTTCACGTACTAAGTTCTGGAAAGTCCTTTTCAAAAATTATTCTAAGTTAATTAAGTGAGTAATTAAATTAAGTTAACTAAATAATGGAAGTAACAATGGCAGGACAGGTGTTATGTTGCAGCTGTGGAATGTGGGAGCTTTTGGATGCCAAGATGATCCATGACAAACACGTCTGCAGAAACTGTAAGCAGCTAGAGGAATTCCAGATCAGGATTATTGATTTAGAAGCAGAACTGCGCAACATAGGGGAGGGGAAAAATACCTGGATACTTTGTTCCAGAAGACGGTCACACCTCTTAGAATAGGGTCATCCGTTTTGGTCAGCGGTGAGGGACAAGAGGATGTGACCGTGAGTGAGGCAGGTAAAGGGACCAAGCAGACAGTATCTTGTGTGGGAGAAGTGGGTTCCAGTTCGTGGGGCAATGGCTTTAAACTAAAACAGAAGGGCGGAGAGGTGGGAGGGCGGCGAGGATGTTGCGGTAAGGGAACAAGTTTGGGTAGATGTGGAAAATCAAGGGCTAGATTCAAGGCAGGAGACTATAATAGTAACATGGAAAATGAGGGTCATAGAATAGCAGAAAGGGACGGAGAGATAAAACCTAAGAATACACCAATAATCAAGACTAGATGTTACAAAATAACAAAAAGACAAAACTAAAGGCTCTGTATCTGAATGTGCATAGCATTCATAACTAAGTAACTGAATTTATAGCGCACATTGAAGTTAGTAAATATGATCTGATAGCCATTACAGAGATTTGGCTGCGGGATGACAAGGATTGGGTCCTGGATTTGGGGGGTATATGATATTCAAGAAGAATAGGAAGCTAGGTAAAGGTGGAGGAATAGCACTGTTGATCAAGAATAGCATTGGCTCAATAGTTAGAGATGACCTTGGTTTAGGAGATCAGGATGTAGAATTGGTTTGGGTGGAGACGAGGAAAAATAGGGGAAAGAAGTCACTAGTGGGAGTGGTCTACAGGTTCCCCAAAACACTACCCGCAATGTAGGACAAAGTATACAAGAAAATATAGTGAGTGCTTGTGGTAAAGGGACAGCAATAATCATGGGTGATTTTAATTTACATATAAACTGGAAAAATCAGACTGGCAGTAGTAAAAGCAAAATAATGTGGATGCTGGAAATCTGAAACAAAAACAAAAATTGCTGGAAAAACTCAGCAGGTCTGACAGCATCTGTGGAGAAAAAGACAGAGTTAACATTTTGAGTCCGTATGACTCTTCAGAACAGTAGTAGCAGTAGCAGTTGGTAGTAGGAGCCTGGATGAAGAGTTCAGAGAATGTTTTTGAGATAGATTTTAGAGCAGCACATTCTGGAACCGACCAGAGAGCAGGTTATATTAGACTTGGTATTGTGTTATAAGACAGGATTAATTAATGACCTCAGGATGAAGGTAGCAGCGACCACAATATGATTGAATTTTATATCCAAGAGTGGGTCTAAGGCTGGTATTTTAAACTTAAATAAGGGCAACTGTGTGGGCATGAAAGCTGAGCTAGCTGAAGCTGAACTGGGATACTAGGCTAAGGGATGGATCAATAGAGAAACAATGGCAGACATTTAAGGAGATATTTCAGAATGCTCAGAATAAGTATATTCCTACTAAAAAGAAAAAATTTAACGGGAGGACTCACCATTCATGGTTAACTAAATTAGTTGAGGAAATCATCAAACTTAAGGAAAAAGCATATACCTGCACAAAGGCGAGTGGCAGGTCAGAATATAAAGAACGGCAGAGAATGACTAAAAGGTTAATCAGGAGAAAGAAATTACAGTATGAGAGGAAGCTAGCTATCTAGAAATGTAAAAATGGATAACAAGAGTTTCTACAGGTTTTTAAAAAGAACAGTGGGGAGTTAATAGCAGATAATAAGGAAATGGTGGATTAAGCAAACAAATGTTTCTTCTGTATTAACTATAGAGGATACAAAAAACATTCCGGTTATAGCTGTAAATAAGGAGTTGGAAGGGAGAGGAGAACTTGGTGAAATTACAATCACTAGGGAAGCAGTACTGAGCAAACTGATGGAGTTGTGGGCTGACAAGTCTCTGGGTCCTGATGGATTTCATCCTAGAGTCTTAAAAGAGGTGGCTATTGGGGCAGTGGATGTGTTGGTGTTAATTTTCCGCTAGATTCTGGAAAGTTTCTATCAGACTGGAAAGTAGAAAATATTATATTCAAGAAGGGACTGAAGCAGAAAACAGGAAACTATAGGCCAGTTAGCTTGACGTCTGTCGTGGGGAAGATGTTAGAATCGATCATTAAGGAGGTTATAGTTGGGCACTTATAGAAACTTAAGGTAATCGGGAAGAGTCAGCATGGTTTCGTGAAAGGGAAATCACGTTTAAACAATTTATTGGAGTTCTTTGAAGGAGTAATATGCGCTGTGGATAAAGGGGAGCCTGTAGACATGCTATACTTGGATTTCCAGAAGGCATTTGATAAGGTGCCACATCAAAGGTTATTGTGGAAAATAAAAGCTCATGGTGTAGGGGGTAACATATTAGTATGGATAGAAGATTGGCTGGCAGGCAGAAAGCAGAAAGACATTTTCTGATTGGCAGGATGTGACGAGTGGAGTCCTGCAGGGGCTTGTACTGGGGCCTCAAATTTTTACAACTTATATCAATGACTTAGATGAGGGGAGTGAAGACATGGTAGCTAAATTTGCAGATGATACAAAGATAGGTAGGAAAGTATGTTGTGAAGAGGACTTAAGAAAGTTGCAGACGGATATAGATAGGCTGAGTGAGTGGGCAAAAACCTGGCAGATGGAGTATAATGTAGGAAAATGTGAAGTTGGTCACTTTGGCAGGAAGAATGAAAAAGGAGATATTACTTAAATGGAGAATGGCTGTAGAATTCCAAGGTGCAGAGGGATCTAGATGTTCTAGTACATGAGTCACAAAAAGTTAGTATGCAGATACAGCAAATAATTAAGAAGGCTAATGGAATGCTATCCTTTATTACGAGAGGAATTGAACATAAAAGTAAGGATGTTATGCTTCAGTTATACAGGGCATTGGTGACACCACATCTTACATATTGTGTGCAGTTTTGGTCTCCTTGTTTAAGGAAGGATGTAAATGCATTAGAGGCGGTTCAGAGGTGGTTTACTAGATTGATATCTGGAATGAGCGAGTTGCCCTATGAGGAAAAGTTACATAGACTGGGCTTGTTTCCAGTTGAGTCAGAAGAGTGAGGGGTGATTGACTGAAGTGTATAAGATCCTGAAAGGTATTGACAAAGTGGACGTGGAAAGGATGTTTCCTCTTGTGGGTGAATCTAGAACTAGGGGGCACTGTTTTAAGATTAGGGGTTGCCCTTTTAGTACCGAGATGAGGAGAAATGTTTTCTCTCTGAGGGTTGTGCGACTGGAAATCTCTGCCTCAGAAGGTGGTGGAGGCGGGGTCATTGAATATTTTTAAGGCAGAGGTAGATAGATTCTTGTTAGGCGAGGGAATCATAGGTAATCAGAGGTAGATGGGAATGTGGAAATCGAAACACAAACAGATCAGCCATGATCTTATTGAATAACAGAGAAGACTTGGGGAGGGCCAAGTGGTCTACTTCTGCTCCTATTTTGTATGTATGTTTGTACGTAATCTGGATCTGTAGCACCATTGGAGAGGGCACTATGGAAGCTGACCAGTCCTCCTGTTGAGGTACGGCGTTTCTCCAGTTATCTCTGGCCTGGCCTGTGTAGAGCCCCATGTTGTGAGTACTGCATGTGCTGACATCCTCTGTGTGTGCCGGAGGCATCTGAACACATCTTATCATGACGTCACTCAACACTACTGGTGAGGCTGATTTTACAAATTTTGACCACGCAGGTCTATTGGACGAATTCACTTGCCACTCACCAGACATCGAGCATTCAGCTGCAAGAAGGACCCAGCGCTAGCTTTACTTAATGGGCCAGGCACCCAACTTGCAGGTAAGGTAATTAGCCTCCTGCTGCTATTGCACAGCCTTGAAAATAATCGGAAGTATTTTGGGATGTGTTGTGAGCTTCTGGAACTGACAGGGATTGTTCCTGCAGGGAGGGCAGAGGACTTAGCAATTTGCCCACACAAAGGCTGCAACAGGAACGTGGCCTGCAGTTGCTGTGCCTCTGGGTCTGCAGCACCACAGGAAAATGAAGCAGAGGCTGCGGACAGGGTAATCTCTGTATGATGCCCTCTGCAAAGTTGGAGCTGGACTTCTCCATGTTTCTTGACAGTGACAGTAGGCAGTTTGACAGCCCAGCCAATGCACCCAGAGTCTCGGTGTGCAACCCTCTACAGTGTTCTACCATATGCTGTCCCATTGAGGTCCTCATCTGAGTCCTCCGAAGCAGAACCCCGCCCCCCCACAACCTCCACCACCGGTGAGCTGGCACACTAAGCAGCCTCTCCCCGCGGTGCGACTGAAGACCATTCACCACATGCAGATCCCAATTCTATATGTGCCTCTAAGGTCTGTGAAATGTTGGTATTTGAGCTGGTGGCTGTCAGCATCAGGTCAAGTGATGGTGCCTCTTGAGCAGTGCAATGCTGTGCCCTCTTTCCTCCTTCTGGGTGCTCTGTAGGTGGGATTTTTGAAAGCGGAATATCAGAAAGGTTGGGGATGAGAGGATGGGGAGGGGGGTGGTACGGTGTGGAAAGCAAGGGGTCCATGGTCATACCGTCTGCAGCTTGCTCATGGATGAACTGGGACTTGAGAAGAGACACAAGGAACAAACATTCTATAATCCTCAAGATTCTCAACAATGTCAGCTGGCCCCATGATGGAGGACATCACCTGCTCCGTCGGGCTCAGACAGGCAGGCATCCTTGGCTCCTCAGGTTCTGCTCTGTTCCCTCTTGTTATGGGTGCACAAGCGAGGAAAGAATGTCAGTTTCTGTGTTGCACTGTGTTTGGGTGGTGTGCCTGCCAAAGGGAATACGGTAGGAGGAAGGGGTAATGGGGAGAATATGGAAACTGGGGAGGTAGGTGTAAGCTGGGGGGAGGAACGTGTAAGGTGAGGGGCTCGGAGGTGGGAAGGAGTCCGGAGAAAGGAAGAAGTACAGGGCGAGGGAGGAGTCCGAGGGGAGGAAAGCGTCCAGAGAGGAGCAGGAGTAAGGCCGCTGGAAGGAGTCAGGAAGGGGGAAGGAGTAAGGGGGGTGGAAGGAGTCCCAGGGAGGAGGAGTTCAGGGGGGAGGAGTTCAAAGAGGGGAAGGATTTTTGGGGGGGAATGAGTTCCAAGGAGGAAAGGAGTTCCAAGGGAGGAAGGAGCTCCAAGGGAGTAAGGAATCCAGAGCGCAAGTGTCTAGATGTACATGCAAGGAAGGGGTCTGTGGAGTCTCCTGGGGAACGAAATGAGGGTGGGCGTGATAGGAAGGAATGGTGAGGATGACAGAGGGCAGAGTGAAGCGGTAGGGTGGAAGGGTGAGGGTGGTTCGGTATCATTTGAAAGGACGGTGAATGTGGTTGGTGGGGACTCAGAGGCAGACATGGACCCTGGGGGTGGGAAGGTGGAGGATGGGGAGGTTAATGTGGATGGGGGTGGGAATTCCAGGAAGGTGAGGAATGTGTGCTTTCAACTGGACATCCCCGAAAGAAAATGGTTGTGGCTGGTAGGTGATGGTGGGGAGGTGGAAGGTGATGCCAGAGGGGTCAACAATGATAGAGGAAAGGACACGGGTGACTGGGGGAGGGAAAAGGAAGGAGGACATGAATAAGAATGTTAAACACATCATGCTTGCAAATCTAAAAGTGAAAGTAGACTTGTGGGGGGCAGGAACAGGTGCTGCATGGGAGTGTGATCAGTGGGTGGGCGGAGATGCAGGTCAGCTCAGATGGACAACTGAAAGAGAACCCCAGCAGGCAGCACTGAAAATGCTCAGGACAGTGAGATGAATGTGATGGGAGAAAGATCCGTGTGTGTGGGAGAGTGCTTGCACGAGTCTCCGAAAGGCCCTGCCACATTTCTCTCTCCAGAATCTCTGGCTGAGTGCAGTTGAACTGCTAGTGGGGGAGGGGGATGCAGGGGGATGACTTGCAAAGCCTGTCAATGAAGCTGAAAGATACCATTACACATTATTCAGTGAAGGTGAATATATTTTCATATTACAAAGTGACAAAGTACAATCAACTGTGATCAGAATTTCTTAACTATTCTAGGCCTTTTACTTCTAGGTGCTGCCCTGACATCCGCGGCAGGGATGGAGACAGCCTGTGCAACAGTTGGCCCTATTGCCTCTGATGGCTTTGGTGTGGGTCCTCTGGTGACCCGAGATCTTGGGGGCCCCGGCTTGCTTTGGCTGTCCTCCTGTGAGCCACCTTCTCCCATTGCAGTGACAGAGGATGAGGCTGAGGGGGTCACAGGCAAAGGGACCTCGGAGGGAGAGGACAGCCTCTGAGATTCCTGAGTGGATGACCCTGGGATGTTCAGCTGCCGCTCCTCCTCTCGGATGCCTGACGGCCCCGGCCTGACTCCTTGAGGGGAAGGAGCACCTGGAGGGACATCAAGGTGCCCTGTTTCTCTCTCGTGTTGCCACTGTAAGAACTCACCCATGGCTACTGCAATGAAGTGCAGGCCTGCGTGCATCTCTGCATTCTATTGGACCAGGGTCTACATGGTGTCCGCCATCCTTCCCGTGGAGACAATCATACGTGCACATCTGGGCACCACTTCATCAGATAGCAGGCAGACGCACTCCTCTGACTCACGTGCAACTCTGTTGAGGGCTTCCAACAGCTCTGCGTGATGTTCCCCTGCCTTCTCCCGACTCTCCATGGTGAGTTGGAAGGTTGAATCCAGTGGCTCGTCATCTGACTCGGGTCTCACAGATGCTTCTTCCCCAGCAGTCCTCCGAGTGTCGGGGAGCTCGGCTGAACCTGCCTCCTCCTTCTGCGGACACGTGTCCGTGTGGTGACTACCAGATTGTGAACCCGAGCCTACTCTAGATCTAGGCCCCACCGAGGTGTGTGCCTCTGTGCTGGTGGAGGATGTGGGTAAGCGTTGTGACGGGTCTTCCAGGCTGCTTATTTCCAGCTCTTCAATGGGGGAGGTGTCCTCTTGGCTGGAAGTGAGGACTTGGATGGAGCTGAGGGACTGGCTGACTAAGGGTGTCGGTCACTTGGCAGAGTTCCCTGTGAACCAAAGTAGAGATAATTAGTGCATGGCAGCAGAGTCAAAAGCAGGAGAGCGAGCACTCACACTTGCGTTGTGAGAGGGATGATGCGGTGCAATTTCGTCACATGGGTGTTTGCCACCGACCTCACCGTCAGTGCAGGCATAGTCCACATCCTCACCAGTCAGTGCAATAGCACACTCCTCAAAGTGAGTGAATCACAGAATTTTAACTGCATAGAAGGAGGCCATTCAGCCCATTGTGTCTGCACCGGCTCTCCAAAGAAGCATTATGACCTAGTGCCACTGCCCTGCCTTTTCCCCACACACCTGCACATTGTTTCTATTCAAGTGAGTGAGGGGCCTAATGTTGGCCACTCCTTCCCTGGTCTGGAACCTCTCCCTGTTGTGAGCCAACTTCTCTTGCATGAAAACAGACAGAGTGTTTGTGTGGTGAGTGGGGCCATGGGCAGGATGAGGATGTGAGCTCCAGAGGGTATGAGCCTGATGGAGATGTGAGGGTATGTGTGAGAGTTAGTGGTGTTGTCCCTTGAGGTACGAGATCCCTGTGGATGTGTGATGGGTTTGTGAGTGTGTGAGTTGAGAGTGATGAGAAGCGTGAGTTACCCTGGCGGAACAGATGAGGCCATTCATCCCCTTACAGCACTGGGTGGCTGTCCTCTTTTGCAGCGTGTTGGCGCTGACCATAGTTGCCACTGCCTCCCATGCTGGATTTGTCACCTAGCTTGCTGGCCCTCACCCAGAGTGGGGTTAGTGGACATCACAGTGGGCCTCCACGGCATCCAAAAGGCTCTGAGAGACATGTCTCTGAATCGGGGGGGCTGCAGTCTTCTTGCCTTTTGGAGCCATGTCTTCTGTGTATCAACCTGGGCTGGAAGCACTGAGAGGTGTGCACGTGGCTGCACTTTAAATATGGTGCCCAGCATGAAGAAGCGGCGAGGTTTCTGCATGGCAGGCGAATGGGAGCCCGTCCGCCATTGAATTGGCGTTTTTTCTGGAAATACATGATTAATTAGGTGGGATTGGGAAGATATAGCGGGAAAAGCCGCCATTGCAGCCGGCGGGTAAAACGTTCTTTTTCCCGCTCGCTACGACACTTAGTGCGAATCTGGGATGATTCCGCTCAATGTGACACAATATGACATAGGGATTTCCTATTTAAGTATTGTTATGTTCTTATGGGGTTTTTTCCCTTTTAAACACTAACATTAAAAAAAAATGTAAAATTGAGACACAAGGAAGTAAGATTTGTTGATAGGATGGAGGCATTAAATGCAAAACTTTAGTAGAGTACAGATAGTTGTACAGTTACTACATATTTAAAGATGGAGCTCCATGCACAGTCTTGCAAGTATTCCATTAGATGCCTTAATGTGAAAAAGGGAGAATAGGGTAGTTATTGATGGACTGGAAATTCTCTTACCTCTTACTTTATCTGCTTACTAAAAATTTGCATGCAGTGGTGGATATGAATTAAACCAAGAGCTTAACGCTGTTTCATCACAAACTTGATTTTAAAGTAGTACATTAACAGCAGCTCAGCAGGACTTTTAAGTATGGTGGGTGCGGTGAAACGTCACAGCGTGAAAAATATTTATCATTTCAATGGGTTACTTGTTTTGTTACAGCCAATGGCATTACTGACATTTCAACATGAAAGCTGAATATGTGGCCATTGTAAATTCATAAGAGATCCAGCAGCTGGGCCCAACCCATAGTTTAAGTAAAGGAAGACATCTGTTTTGTACCCCTTGAGAACTCCAAACAGTGGCAACTGGCAAAACAGCTAGGGGTACATGCTGAGCAGTCAATCACCGGCAGCCAAATAAATGATTCAATGATTGCTCTTTATTCCTTGCTGCTACTGCTACTACACGGAGAAATTATTCACAGAAAGAAAGAATAAAAGCTAATTTAAACATGGTAACTAGGGATATTTATTCAGATTCATCAGGCCATTTCAAATGTTTCTGATTTAAACTCAGTCTGAAGAAACAAGTTTAATAACTCAGGATTTTGATTTTGTTTCATGAGGGACCACGGATGGTGGTGCAAGCCTCTGTTTGCCTGCGTTGATGGGTATAGCACAAGTGATTCAGCTGTTCATAGGATATAACGAGGAGCTTGTCCAGGCCAACAACTCTGCAGGCGAATGGCCTGAATGCTCTTTTCTTCTTCTGTTCTACAGTGTCAGCCATTTCCACTCCCCAACCCCCGATCCCACCAGTATTTCTTCTCGTGAAAATGTTAGGGGTCGATTTTAACCTTTGGAAGCCTGACTGGCCAAGCTGGTGGGCCACCCATACAGCAGCAAAGAGACTGCATATTGAGGCTTTCTCCTTATTTAAATTTAATAGACAAGCTGCCTGGCAGCAAACTGATATCCCAATTAGCTCACCTGATCGAAACCTGAAAATCAAGCTTGAACTGTTGCCACCATTGTAAATTGCAGGGTTTGGTGGGAGACAAGGCAGTTGCGTTCATGGAGGGTGTGGGTACCATGGTGGCAATGGCCCAGTTTAGGCCTCAGGGATGTACTCCTGCCTCTCCATTCATCTTCTGTTTCTTCGCTGGTGGAACTGAGGGAGACTGGAACTACACAGTCTCCAACCAGTTGCAACCTAAATTGGCTATTGGGACCTTAGTTACACATGGGACACAGATTTCCATATTATGAGGACCTATCACCTGAAACAGGCAGATGGTTTGGACACACTGAGGTAGGTCCTTTTTAGATGGTGGAAATAGATGGTAAGGCTGCTGAGCCCACTTTCGGACCATTAACGACCAGTGGGCACTTAAAATCAACCCTGTTGCACTATATTGATAAGAGTACAGGTAGAAATTGAACTGATAAAGAAATGTTCCCATCCAAACTTTGAAAAAAAAATTAAATAGAATCAAGGTTTTAAAATTTACAGGAAAAGAAAATACACGCAGCCATTTCTGGGAGTCCTAATTTAATGATTAAAATCCATTGTGCTGTATTTTGGCCCTATAATAAAATTGTGTTAGATGTGGATGGTCTGTGGTTGCTGATTAAGCATTCAATATTTCAATTTAACTTTAACATTTTTACCTGATTTGATTCTGATTGTCTGAATTTGCCTTATTTGTTGCTTTGTTTCACCAAGGCAAGTTGCTACTATTAATTTAAAACATCTCGTTGTTTGGAGTTCAGACTACATTTCAAACGAGTCACACTGTTGTAGCTCTTCAATGGGTTTATCAAAATTGCACAGTTGAAGGATCCCACAGCAATAAGGAGGTACTCACTTTCAGAAGATTCAAATGTTTGGAAAATATTTCTGGGGAGATTTGCCCCTGTGCCAGGTCTCCCAGTTATGCTTCTTAAGGAACACGGTGTGCTGGTGTGAACTAATGTTGTTCACGTACAGTAATAAAAGAAATTTAAATTTCCTTTCCAGTTCTGTCTTCTTAAATGCACTGCTCAATAAGCGCATATGGTGCTTGTTGGGAAATTCCCTGCTTTCCTATTTATTGACATGACCGACCCATGTGTGTAGTAAAGAAAATAAATTGTATGCATTCTTGAAGCTGACTATCGTTCAACAAAAGCATTGTTATTTGTAATCTGCACCCAGTCTGAATGTGACTGAAAATTGACAAGCCTACAAGGTCATTGAAATTAGTAATTTGGGTACATCTCTGCCACCATTTGGAAAGACTTTACAACCATTAGAAGACAAGTAAAGATATGAAATCATAATCAAAAAGAATGGGGAGGAAAACTATTAAAAAGGGACAACTACAGAGAGAATTATATAAAGCTTATAAAATAGAATTTGATGATTTATGGAAATACCACTGAGTAATGTCGTGTTAAGGCATCAAGGTTATTGGATATTCAGGCGGTGGTCATCCTGTCCTTTTGCATGTCACCCAGAGCTTGGTAAAGGTCCCATGCTCAGTGCTACAAGCCATGGCCAATGGTGGATACAGCAAATTTTTGGTAGAGATGGCGGAAGAGCTGGAACCTCAATGGACAATGCCTGCTTACAGGTGGAGGATCCTTCAGGAAAGAGGACTTGTGCTTCTTTCAAGCACACATCGGGCAAAAGGAAACCAGCTCATGTACTCTTTTCCCTGGTCATATTGCTCATTGAAGTTGAAATAGGAGACTCTTCCGAGCAATGGAAGAGGAAAGCACAGGACCGTGAGGCATGGAGAAATGAACAGAGGCCCTACCCTTGTGCAGATCACCATGACCATTGTCAAGTGTACAAACACTAACAAAACTAATTGACTTGAGTTGCTTTTTGTGCTAAAGTTTTGGAAGCTCAATTCACAGTTTATTTTTTCTGCAAGTCTCCAACTCCTAAGGTTTAAAAAAAATTATTTTGTGGGTTGTGGGCGTCTCTGGCTAGGCCAGCATTAATTGTCCATCCCTAATTACCCTTGAGAAGGCAGTGGTGAACTGCCTTCTTGAACCGCTGCAGTACTGTCCTATTTTATTGAAATCTACATACTTTAAATTAATGAAAGCCTTGACATTAAATTGCATGGCTGTAGATTGACAAGGATGATACCAGAAATGCATAGATATACATATCAGGAAAGAATTGGTAGGCTGGGTCTTTTCTTTTTTGAAGACAGAGGAGGGCACTGGTTAGAGGCCTTTAAAATGATGAAATAAAAACCGAAAATGCTGGAAAACTCAGCAGGTCTGAGCATCTGTGGAGGGAGAAACAGAGTTAACGTTTTGAGTCCCTATGCCTCTTCTTCAGAGCTGAAGGGGACACGGGGGGGTTGGGAAAAATATATCAAAATGGAGGGCAGAGTTATGATCTGAAGCTGTTGAACTCAATGTTAAGTGCAGAAGTGCCTAATTGGAAGATGAGGTGCTATTCCTCCAGTTTGTGTTGGACTTCACTGGAATATTGTAGCAGACCAAGGACAGAAATGTGAGCATCCCTGACCTTCCATTTTGCTCCACCTACTCCAACTCCGCTCTTCAACAGTTTAAAACCCATCACATTTCTACCTCTGAAGAAGAGTCATATGGACTCCAAACATTAACTTTCTTTCTCTCTCCACAGATGCTGCCAGACCTGTTGAGTTTCTTGAGCATTTTCTGTTTTTATTTCAGATTTCCAGCATCCGCAGTATTTTGCTTTTGTCTTTAAAATTGTGAAAGGTTCTGCTAGAGTGGATACAGAGAGAATGTTTCCTCTTTGGGGAAGAACATAACTAGAGACCATCAATATCAGGTAGACACCAAGAGATCCATTAGGGAATTCAGAATAAACTTCTTGACCCAAAGAGTGATAAGAATGTGGAACTTGCTACCAGAGGGAGTAGTAGAAGCAAATACTATATATGCATTTAAGGGGAAACTGGATAAGCATATGACGGAGAAGGGAATAGAGGATTACGGTTGAAGATTTACATGAGAAAAAATGGAAGGAGAGTTGAGTGGAGCATAAACACTTGCATGGATTGGTTCGTTTCTCTGCCATATATGCTATGTAATCCTAAGTAGTACATTGACGAGTTACTAACTTCCAGACCTTAGGTGATGCACTTTCCCCTTTAGCAGTATAGAGAATTTCATACCACAATATGCCTTTCATTCCAGCACTAATGTCATGGCAATTCTCAGAGAGTGTTCATTTTATATTCATCTTTTCCTTTGTTCTCCCAGTAGATCTTTTCTCCATTTTTGATGAAAGATCATCAACCTGAAACCTTGGATGGAATCTTCTGCTCCCTGTGGTGGTGAGCTTAGAGGTGGGAAGGCCAGGTAATTAGGCAGGGTGGTGGCATATTGAAACCCTGCCACCATTCTGCCTTTGCCAGAACTAAGTTCTGGATGGGAAGGCCCACGCTCATCCTTCCTGCCCTACTGCCTATTGGGGCCCTTAAGTGGCCAATTAACAAGAACATGAGAAATAGAAACAGGAGTAGACCATTTGGCCCCTCGAGCCTGCTATACCATTCAATAAGATCATGGCTGATCTTCTGTTTTGATTTCCATGTTGCCATCTCATCCCGATAACCTTTGATTCCCTTGCCTAACAGGAGTCTATCTACCTCTGCCTTAAAAATATTCAATGACCCTGCTTCCACTTTAAAAACCACTTAAAGGCCTCATCCTGCCACCACTGGTATTAACCCAGCTGCAGGTGGACCTGTCACCCTGTGACATGCATGGCAGCTAAATCTGCGCAGCCAGCTTGCACCACCTGGAAGTGGGGATGGCGTGGTAGTTGTGGTGGTGTCCCTCAATCAAAGTTACTCAGTGCCTGATCAAGGTACAAGACATTGGGTGGGGTAAGGGGGGCCACTGAGAACCACCCCCTGCCCTTGCTCTTGACTCCCCTGGCCCCGCTACCTGTGATCCCCACCCCACAGAACACCCCACCCAGCCCCCAACATTACTTATCTATGGCCTGGGTCGCTCCACGATCCTGCAACTCTGGTGCCTGTCCTTCCGGCTGAAGTCACAGCCTCCTGGGTGGAACTGCTGAACACAAGAGCTGCCGGCCTGTGGTTGACTGGCAACTCTTGGTAGGTGACACTTCCGCCCCTGGGGTCTTGATTCCAGGGGAAGGCCCGCTGCTGGCCTCACCACTGCCTGATTGGCTCGTGGTTCAGTGGACCTTCCTGAAAAGAGGCAATGCGGGTCTCTTGCCAGATCTCCAGCCCGCAGGCAAGACCCCCAACACCTCTACAAGATTTTACCCCTTAACTCTGTTTTTCTCTCTCCACAGAAGCTGTCTGACCTGCTGGGTGTTGTTCAGCATTTTCTGCTTTTGTTTCAGGTTTCCACCACCTATTTCTCTTATGCCCAGAGATCACTAGAAAATCAATACAGAAACATGCAGATCTGTCTTTCTGATGTTTTGTCTGCTTGTTTCTCTTTCTTAAATCTTTCACACAAACATGCACAGAATGACGTGGAAAATGCTTAAGAGGGCAAGAGATGGTAAAATGGCAGAGATAATATTAACATAGGAGGCAGAATGAAAGATATAAAACATTGGACAGAATTTTCTCATAATGAAACTTAAGGTGGTGGTTTTGGCAGCGTCCAGCCCGCTGTCCATAATGGCAGCAACTCATGCCCGATTCTGCACTTGGAGCCACATTAATTCTGCAGAGGAGTGTTTCGCTCTGAATCACTTGGCGGGGTCAGGAGCTGATTCGTCTGCGCACCGTCAGCTGGTGAGTTCGAAGGTCTAAGTACCATATTTAAATGCCAGTCCAACACACAATCTCACTCTCTCCAGACCATCAGAGATGTCTGGCAGCCAGAAGAGGAAGGCCGAGAGCCTGAACAGGAAGGCAGCACCCCGCTTCATGCACCAGGCCCTCCAGGCCTTGATCAGAGGGGTGCAGGCGCACAGGCAAATGCTGTATCCCAGGGATGGCTGCAGGAAGCACAGCAGCCTCACCTCTCTGGCCTGGGAAGCCGTCGTGGAGCAGGTCAGTGTGGCTGGCAACCGCACCCGAAATGCCACCAAGTGCAGGAAGGGGATGAATGATCTCATCTGCTCTGCCAGGGAAGTCACCCTTCAACTCCCTCCAATATCAAACTCTCATCATGGCATCATGCACTTAAACAACTACTCTTTTCAGGGATCTCACACAGCCATTAGTGGGAGACACGTATCAACACTCGTTCTCTCACCGAGACTTTCACATCACCACCATCTCATCTGTCATGTTGCTCACACTCCATCCTCTGGCCCTCGTGGGGAGGGCTCACCACACACAGGGGACATGCATCCCACCCAACCTCTGCTCCATCCCTTCTCATCACATGCCTTTCTTTCTTCTTCATACAGGCTAAGCTAGCACTTAACAGATGCAAGAGAGCACAGAGCGGGGGAGGGATGGCTAACATCATCGCCCTCAGTGAGTTTGAGGAGGCTGCAGCCAAGCTGGCTGGGGGAGGACAGGATCACTCCTGTGGGGAAGGGGAGATCGGCCTCTCCCACCAACCGAGTACGGATCACAGCTCCATCACTTCATCAAACCCTGACACTCACAGTGATTCACGTGCAGTCTTATTTAGCTCATGCTCATTAACTGAAACTTTATTTTCTATTTTCTAGGCACCAGCAGATCGATGCCCCCAAACCCATCCAGCACCACCAGTGCGAACCCCCAGACCACGTCCGAGGAGGAAGTTCTGGAAGAACCGTCACGGCGCTCACACGCACCCCCCACCAGCTCAGAGACACACATATCGGTGGGGCACAGCTGTAGATTAGACTCGGCCTCACTTTCTGGGGAACACCTCACTGACACGTCCTCACAGCAATCAGAGGCAGAGACAGCCCAAGTCTCCAGAACTCGGAGGGCTGCTGGAGACCAGCCTCTCACTTGGTCTGAGTCAGATGATGAGCCTCTGGAAGCGGCCACCAACTCAATGCTGGAGAGGCAATGACAGGTGGCAGAGATTTGACAGTCACTCAGTGGAACACAGCGAACGATGGAGGAGTCCATCCGCGTTCTGTCTGATGTCGTGGCTCCGACACGCAAACACCTCGAGGTCACCATGGGAAGGCTGGCGACCACCATAGAGCCCTTGGTCCAGCAAGTCTTGCTGAATTTGTGCCCGGCCCTGCAATCCATGGCCACACATCCTGGTGGGTGCCATCAGAATGTAGGTGACATGGGGACAAGGCACCTTGACCTCCCTCCAGGGGCACCATCTCCTGCAGGAGTCAGGGCGGGGCACTCGGGCACCCACAGACAGGATGAGCATCAGCCAGACACCCCGAGGGCCTCCTCTCCGGGCAGTCCAAACGTGCGCAGCCGCTCACAGCCCCCTCTGTCTGTGACACCATCCACTCCAGCTGCTCAGGCCGCCGAGGGCGCTTCTGCCCCTGAGCAGGTGACCTGCATCAGACCGGCCTCCAAGCCTCTGGCTACCAGAGGACATCCGCTAAGGTCACCACAGACATCAGGATATAGCAGTCAGCAGGCTGCCTCCACCTCTGCTGCGGATTCGGGGCTGCACCCAGGCATAGCGGCAGAGTTAAGAAAGTTAAAAAAAATTATGTCACTTTTGGGTCACGGGTGTGCTATACATGTAAATAAATTGCACTTCTGTTAATATATTTGATGGTTATGTGAATGTTCCTGTCAACTGAAGATGTTGTGATTTTGTACTTTGGGATCCTCTTATTTCGAGGCCTTTCGAGGACTCGAGGACTTGCCTTTCTCCCACTCAGTGATGGTGTCCCACTGTGAGATTCACATTCCTGTGATGTTAACCTCAGTTGAACTAACATCCACTGTGATGTCAGGGAGATGTGTTTAATTCTTTATTGGAAGTGTGTGATGTAAGCGTTTCTAACCTTTCTTCCTCAAAGAACACCATTGAGTGGGAGCAGCTCATCAGCATTGATATTCTAGCAACATTTATGTCTCCTCAGTGGTAGTGGCAGAAAAAAGCACATGCACGGGAGGAGGAGATCCCTGGGCATGTCCACATCTCAGTAGCAGCAGTGTTTGCATCCTTAGATGACAGCAAAGGCTTCAAGCCTTCTCTCGCATCACTCTTGTTCCTAAGAGCACTCTCCGTTCCCACAGTGAGTCACTCACAGGACTCCTCAGACCAAAGCAAAGATCATGGCCTGGCGATTTATGAGGCAAGTGTGAATGCGGAATTTGTTCTCTCTGCAAGTGGGTGGACATCCCCTGAGTTGGAAGAAAATGGCATTGAGGGCTAGGGAGAGATGTGACCATATTCCCTCACTTAACTTTACCCTTCCTGGAACCGGTCAGCAATTAATGTATCACTTCCTTCCTCCCTGGTATGATTGTGCTCATACTGACCCTCAGCAGCCTCCGGAGGGTTTTGGGCCTCTGGATTTTCATCCTCTGATGATCTTCCTCCAGTTCATCCTCTGGCAGGGGGTCACCTCTTCGCATTGCCATATTGTGAAGGGTGCAACGCAGGAAACCCTGTCTGGAGTGTATTGGAATGAGCCACCTGAGGGGTCCAAGTATCTGAAGCGCATTTTCAGTAGCCCTATGGTCTGCTCTATAAAGGAGCGTGTGGAGCTGTGAGCAACGTTGTACCTCTCCTCGGAACAACTCTGAGGGTAATGAACCAGTGTCATCAGCCAGTGTTTCAGTGGGTACTTCTTATCCCCAAGCAGCCATTCCTGCAGACTTACCCATCCCTAACCCTTGAAAATCTCAGGCACCTGGGAGTGACTCAGGGCGTAGGAGTAATGGCAACTCCCAGGGTACCGGGCACAAATATGCAGTATGTGCTTCTGGTGATCACACACCAGTTGTACATTGATGGATTGATAGCCCTTGTGGTTTATAAACATTAGGAGCTGCTGTCATGGAGCCTGTATAGCCACATGGGTGCAGTCTGTTGCACCCTGCACTCTTGGGAAGCCTGAGATGGCGGCAAAGCTGTTGAATCTCACAGCCTGGCTATCTTCACCCAAAACAAACCTGACATAATGATGGGCCTTCCTGTAAAGAACATCTGTGACCTCCTTTATGCATTGATGTGTTGCGGACTGAGAGATGCCACACAGGTTGCCTGTTGATCCTTGAAAAGAACCAGAGGCCAAGAAATTTAGCGCTGTGGTCACCTTCAAAGCCACTTGTAGGAGATACCCTCCAACTCCATGTGGTCTCATGTCTTCATGAAGAATGTGGCATATGTGAGGTACCAGATCTTGGGACAAGCGCAGACGGGCACATCATTGCCTCACACTCATTTGTAAATAGGAGACTCTTCTATGATAAACCTTCGGTCTGGTGATTCACCTCCATTGCCTGGGTCTCTCCTCTTGACCCTCCTGTTCATGCTGTGGCTCCGCTTGACCATATCTTCCATGGTGGAGCTGCGCGCAGAGTCACCTCTCCCTCCTTCATCTCCTCCATTGCATTAGGACCCTGACAAAGGCAGCATTGAACCCCGGATCCATACCTTCTCTCTGAAAGGAAAGATTGAAGACATTAATGATTCAAGGGGCAAGAAAGTGAAGGTGACACATTTGGAGACTGTAAGGGTCCTTAGATTTTCCTGTCTTACCTGCATGGTGGCTGATGCATCCCTGAGACAATAGCATATATGTCGAGGTGACCAAGATGGCATCGCAGCTCTAACATTTTGAGCCCTATGTGGGATGCTAAAGGTTAAGTGAGATGAGTGACCCAACCTAGCTCCGTGCTCCAATCTCTGGTGGGGCATACTGATAACTAATCATTTGCTCATGGTCAATGAGTGGATGCACTTTGGCCCATTAAGAGTATCAACCTGGTGAACATGTGGCAGGCCTTCATTGATGGGATGCCATATATGATACATCTGTGCCTCCTGCACTATTGCCTGCATTCCCAGATTCGACATTCCTATCTGTTACTCTTGTGCTGCAGCGACTGTGATTTGAAGCCACTAAGTTCTGAGTAGCTCTTTAACAGTGCTAATGAAACCATTGGCTTTCAGTGGCTTTCATTGCAAGGGCGACTTCTTCCTTCCTTTCTAATCAGACTCCTGCTCACTCCTGTGGCAACAAGGGGTTAGAGGGTGACCTGAGAAAGGCCCCCACATCCCTCGCCCTTCCCTCTCACTTCCATTCCACTGCCTTCCCTCCCCATTGCCCCCATAGCCCTCGCCCTTCCATCTCACTGCCACCGCCTTCCCTCCCAGTTGCCCCCGTTGTGTTTGTCAACCCGACCCTCTCCTCACAGCCCACCCCAGTTGAGGTGTTAGACTCTGAAAGAGGAGGCCTGCATGAGAACCACAGCACAGTGGTGTTCCTCAGGACAATGGAAGCAAAGAGAAGGAGCAGTCCAACCCTACAGCCCCAGCAGAGTGGCGTTCTTCGCAACAAGACCGGCACAGCGCTATGGCAGGTATGTTCCACTCACCTCAACCTTACCAGTGAACTGAGGTCTGACTTGTGCATGCCCCCCCTTTTCAAACGGATTTGAGGCTGATGTATTTTCCTGTTGGTGTGATGGAAGATTGGAAGGAGTGGCAAGATTCCGGTGAGCAGCTGTTTTAATGAGCATTCATCACATGCTAATGAATGCAAATGGCATTCGCGCCACTAGCCAGTGGGATAACTGACCCACCATGAACACACTATCAGTAGAATTGCGACCTGCTTTTAGGGCTGGGGGTTTCTGACTTTTTGCCTGCTGCTGGATTCTCCGCTCCCGCCCGCCACGAAACCTGCCGCAGGTGGGATGGGAAAATTCCGGCCAATGATTCTATGACTAGCTTCAAGAAGTTTAGGACAGGCAGTTAGAAAGGGAATTCTGAAATACAGGTAAAGTAGCACAGGTTTCTGTGGCTTCAGGGAGCGGTGGAAGGTAAAAGCAGGTCGAATTTAAGGACTTGCATTTTCTGGTTTTGTTTGAGGTTTCCAGCATCTGCAGCATTTTGCCTTTTGTTTCTAATATTTGGCTCACCCGGGACACCAATCAGCCTGAGGATAAAGAACAACAAGCATTTACAGCAGGTCAGCATTGACAGAGCTGACATCCACAGATCAACTTGTTCAGCTCTTTGGTGCGCTCAGCATTGGTGTTTGCAGTTAAGGTGCTGCTATGTTTCTCATTTATGGACAGGTTCCTTTTTAAAAAGGAACATGAATATGTAAACCCTCACCCAGCTGTATTCATATACAGAAATGCTTTTATTTCACTGACATCGGCACAGCACAATGGGCAGTCTATTTGGATGGATTCTGAGTAATAAGTTTCATATTAGGGGTCAGGAAAAGGGGCTGAGTCTGCTGATCATTCAGCAGTGAATGATGTAATGATACCGCTATCCTGTGCAAAAAAATATGATGTGAGGAGCTTTCATATGATCTGAGAACAGCGACAAAAACTTATGGATGGCCAGCTCTGCTTCATTCATTAGTGCTGACTGATGGCCAAAGAAAAGGGGCAAATCAGAACCTGGGGCTGGATTTTCGAGGCCCCCCCTGAAGGCTGGAACATAGGCCGTGAGCCCCAAAATTATCGGCGCTAGGCAGTGCGTCAATTTCAAGGTGCCGATCCTGGCCCCGGCAATAACCACCAAGGCAGGGGAAGGGCTGGACAGGGATCATGGTCTCCTTCGACTGAGGCCAATTGAATTAATTATAAAGCTCGCTAAGAGCTTGTTGAGTGAGGAAAGTGGAACATTTAAAGAGGTGAATGGGTTTCAGAAGCTGTCAGTTTCTGATCAGCAGAGGGGAGGAGGGTACACAGTGGCTGCACCAGGACATCACCACGACCCTATAAAAGGGTCAGCGGAGCAAAATGGCACTGGCACTTGGTAAATAGGTGCCCTTGGCACTGCACAGGTGGCAGGGAGTGTGGGCACTCAGCACTCGAGCATCATCAGGGTCATCACCTCCCTGGCAACATGGGGCTGAAGAGCATACGGTAGGACTGCCAATCACAATCAGGTGACCTACCATCTAAAGCAGGGGTGGGGAACCCGTGGCCTGTGGGCCGGATCCGGCCCGTTGCTCAATTTCATCCGGCCTGCCGCAATCTCGTGTGATAATAAAGGCCTGGAAGGAGATGGCTCATTGAGGGAGGAGCAGGAGCGGGAAGTGAGAGAGGATGAGGAAGAGGAGATGGAGGAAGATGAGGCTGAACTTAGAGGTACCTCTGCTGCATGACAAGGTGGCCTCCTCCTACCAGCCTCTGGGAAGAGGATCTCCCACCTTTCCCTCATGGCCTCCAGCATTAATGTCTAGGTTGCCCCAGGTGCCAGACCCCTAGCTCCCCTGTGATATCTCACTTCCCTTTGATGCTGTGGAAGGCTTTGGCACAAACCGCAGGCCCCTCACTTAGGATCAGCAGCAGCCTCGTTAATGGCTGATGTGGGGAGTCTAAATCAGTCCTACACTTTGAACCCACCTCCATTACTGCTCCCACTGGCTCTAATTGGACAGGAAAGCCATCCCCATACTAATTAAGGAATTCCCTACACAAAAGTCTGAACTTGAATCAGTTTCCACTCGGAGGCGGGTTCGATGATTAAAATTATGGTGGCATGACTTCCAAATATCACATGAAACACAGCCTGAAAACACAGCCTAAAGCATTTAGTCACATGTAATGTGATCATCGGAAATCTTTACTGTTAAGCTCTTAGAATTGTTTGAAATTTGCAAACTAAATTAAAATAAAAGCAGCTGATCATATTAAAATCTTGCAGTTGATACACAATAAATGCATGAAGAAAAATGGTTACCTGTCCAGGGTTTAACTTTGCTACCAAGATGCAGATGAGACAAATTATGGAGCACTTTCTCAAACTTTAAAACTTGAAAAAAATTACATTAAACACTGTTCTGATCCTATTAAACTGCCAATCCTTAGAGTCTTGAGGCTTAACTGACTAGGAACCTATACAGAACTAGAATTTACATCAAAGAAACAGGTCATTCAGGCCAATTGACCTTTGCTAGTGTCTATGCTCCACACACGGCTTCCCTCACCCCACATTATCTTACTCTCTCAACATATTTTTCTATTTCTTTTACCCTTATTCATTTCAAATACTTAATGTTGTAGCAATTTCCCCATTCTAAACACTCTCAGGATAAAGAAGTTTGTCTTAAATCTATATCTTCCACCATTTGTCTGTGAAGAATATCACAATGGTTATGTGGTGCTTATCACCAGATCACACCTCAGCTTGATCCCCTACTCCTGTGGCACTTTCTGAGTAGCTCACCTTGTTCCACCCCTCTCACCTCTCATTCAAAATCCTCACTCACTTCACCCCTCCCAAGTACAATAAAAACATTTTCACCAAGGTATTTTCATTGTTTTCCCCCTTCAGCATCTACACTGAACAACTTCTTATCCTCGGTGATTTCAAACTCCATCTCAACTCATCATGCTTTCTCTCCTCTGAGTTCACTGCCCGCTTATCCTCCATAAATCCCTCGCTCCATGCAAACTCCCCAACTTATATTCATGACCACCCACTTGATTTGCCGCCCCATGTATTCTAGTGAGTCCCATTGTATCAATCATAGATAAGGCCATCTCTGATTACTTGCTTGTATGACTCACATCCACTTTCTACACCCAACCCTACCTCTCCCATATCTACCCCAGGAAAAGAATTATTCCCCAATTCATTTTCAAAATCCCAATTGTCTAGCCCAAAGGCCTCTGCTTGCCACAACATTTCAGCAGCAGCTGCACCCTCACCTCCACCTTTGATGCCTCAATAAAACTATTATTCTCTCTCACCCTGGCTGTTCCCTTGGTATGGCCCTCATCTCCACTCCCTTAGTCCAAGGGATGCACACTTGAAAGGATATAATGGATAACTGGTTTAACCATTCACAGACAGAACATAAAGCACTATGGGGCTGTACTTTCATGTCAAAAACGGTTCACTATTACAGGACCTTCCTGGAGTGCAAAGATAACCCCCAGTTTCTTTCCTCTGCTGCAGAGTGTCTTGTTAAACACCTCTCCCATCTCCTCCACCCTCACCTCCAACAAGTGCGAGGAACTCCCAGACTTCTTTGTCACTAAGGTCGAGACAATCTGAGCAGATGCCTCTGCCATGCTCCCCACCACTTCTGCTAGTCCACCAGGCTAAAGCTCCTCTAAAGCTTTCCCCTGCTTTAGCCCTGAACTCGCATCTTTCTGTAGTTTCTCTCCTATCTCCCACCCTTGCCCTCTCTGAGCTTACCTTGCCCATGACATCCACCTCCTGCTCCCTTGACCCTATTCCCAATAACAGCTGACTGCCCTCCTGGTTCACATATCAGCCAATATTATTAACGGCCCTCACTCCTCAAATGTTGTCCCTCTCCCCTTAAAACCTGTTGTCATCACCCCTCTCAAAAAACCAACCCTTTACTCCACTGTCCTTGCAAACTACCTCAAAACTCCCTTTCCTCACCAAAGACTTTGAATATGTTGTCGCCTCCCAAATCTCTGCCCAACTTTCCCAGAGTTCCATATTTGAATCCCACCAATCAGGTTTTTGGGTTCTGTTTTTAAGCCGGTCAACTAATTTGAATGACCTGATTCTCAAATTCAGAATCCTGGAGGGTCTGATAAACAGGTAACCATTAGGAAAAAAAAAACATATTAAAAATTAGATTGAGATTCATATTGGGAGAAAAATGAATCAGGAAAGAGATAAATAAATAAAAATATGATGAGCAGAAGTAAAATGTGGAAAATACTCTTGGCTTGAATTTAAGCGGTTGTTCTCATAATTTCCCACAAAAACCTCAGGGACATGGCAGAAAAGGTTGTTTCCATCGTTCCTCTAGTGTTCCAGTGAAGTTATGTCTGTTTGCTTGTCCTTGGCGGCCTTTGCTTGTCAGGTCAGTTGGCATATATGAGTCTTTAATGATACAAATGTATGCAGTGATGCAAGATACTCATTAATTTCCAGTGGTTCTAAATATTGTATAAACCCACGCACTTCAATTATTCTTGTAATTTTTTGAATAATATGTTTTGGATTTTTAATAATTGAATTTTTAGACAAAGGATAAATGGAGCAAGCAAGCCATTTGAGTTTTTGCTGTGCAGAGGCTTAACTTTATTCCTATTTAAAACAGGGACATAGTTTGTTTACTAAAAATATTACTATATGTGAAAAATTGGTTGTAAGTTGACTTGATATGACATGAACATTATTTTTCAAAACATTTTACTTTTTTTTGCATTATCCCCCTTTTTTTGAGATATCTTTATTCCGTTAACGCATCTGATTTGGTAACCTGCCTGGTCTGTGGTTTGAGACTGGAAAGGATGCTCCCTGGTGTTCCCTCCCTTCCCATGGGGAAAAGCATCTCATCTCCATTCATTGTCTGTTCCTGGCAGTGAGACTGAGATTAGGCATTCACTATTGACTCAAATGTCAATATGCATTCCAACATTCTATGACACATTGGCTCGGATCTTCCGAGAAGCGGAATTGTTGGATTGCTGCTGTGTCCGGAAATTTGCCCAGCCCGACGTTTCTCCACATTTCTACCGTCGTCTTCTGAAATGCCCCAGAAATGCGGAGCACAACGTCCCTTGGACAACTCCATTGTGTCGTAGTAGAGTCGGAGGAATGTTAGTGAGTGAATGTTCGTGAATGGATGAGTGAATGGGCGACTGGGTAGGGGGCGGGTGGGTGAGGTGGATGTGGTGGCTAAGTGGGCAGGTGGTGAGGTGGGTAAGTGGGTAAGGAGTAGATGGGTGGGGTGGGTAGGTGGATGAGGTGGGTAAGTGGGTAGGGGCAGGTAGGTAAGCAGGTAGGGTGTAGGGGTAGGTGGGTGAAGTAGGCAAGTGGGTAAGTGGGTAGGGGTAGATGGGTGAGGTGGTTAAGTGGGTAGGGTATAGGGGTAACTGGGTGTGGTGGGTGAGGTGGGTAAGTGGGTAGTGGGTAGGTAGGTGAGGTGGGTAAGTAGGTAGGGAGCAGGTGGGCGAGGTGGGTAAGTGGGAAGGGGGTAAGTGGGTGGGGTGGGTAAGTGGGTGGGAAGTAGGTGGGCGAGGTGGGTAAGTGGATAGAGGGTAGGTAGGTGAGGTGGGTAAGTAGGTAGGGAGCAGGTGGGCGAGGTGGGTAAGTGGGAAGAGGATAGGTGGGTGAAATGGATGAGGTAGTTAAGTAGGTAGGAGTGGGGGGGTGTAGGTGGGTGAGGCGGGTAGGGTGGATGAGTGGGTACTCAGCCCTGGGGGTTTTTGGGTTAGGAAGGCAGTTGGCTGTTCAAGAGGGTAGTCGGGTGGTTGGGTGGGGGTAGTTGGGGTTGGAAGGGTAGTTTAGTAGTCGGGAGGATTATTCGGCGGTCGGAAGCATAGATGGGAGGTCAGCTGGGGTTGTGGGGTGGGTAGGGGAATAGTCAGAGGGTTAGGGGGGTAGTCGTGTTGTCGAGGGGGTAGTTGAGGGGTTAGACTAGGTTTTTAATCTGACTAACATTTCCTGGGTAATTATTCAGGCAAGTAAACAGGATCTTTCTCAAGTCTCCGCCTCTAACTCAGTCACTTAGGCATAGGAAAGTTGACAGTTTATTTCGTATTTTTAAAATTACAATCAGTCACAGATATTAAAAAAGAATGATGCTTTACTCAAAATTTGTTGTCTAACAGCAACCTATGTCAGCGAAATCTTTACTCATGTTCACAACTATGTAAGTAGAGAATAAGTAAACCTGCAGCACAGCAGCTAAATAAAGTGGATAATCACACTTCAATGTCATGCACTTGGTCAGAGGTGTCTGAATATAATGCAGATGTTTTAAGTAGTAAAATGGCATGTCAGATTTTGCAACCCAGCTTCTCTTAAATATTTTTAAAGTGGGGCAGATTTATAGGTCAGAATTTTCGGCTCGGCGAGTGGGGCGGGGCCCACTCGCTGATGCGTATTATAACGCGTAGTGCCATTGGGCATGCGTCCCGACGTCACCGCGCATCATTTAGATTTTCAGTTTGGCGGGTGCACAGTCGAGTCGGCTGTGCGCCCGCCAAACTGTTAAAGACCTGTTAAGGCCTGTTAAAAACTAATTAAAATAATTAAATGAGCTGCCTGTCCAACCTTAGGGTTGGCGGGCAGGCGAGGAGCCCAGGTGGGATGAAGTTTCATGAAGTGTTTATAAATTAAATCAATTTTTTCATTAATGATCCTTGACATGTCCCAGCTCATGTGACACTAAAATACTTTCTATTCTTTATTTAGATGTTTAAACCTTAAACTGATCTCCCTGAGGTACCTCTGTGCCTCAAGGAGATTTCTGGACTCTTTCACGCATGCACGAAACAGCGCAGGCCCCGACTCAGGGAAAACTCCCCCCTGCCCGTGCAGGGAGGGCTCAGCGCTTCCGGGTGAGCATCACGCTGGACAGGCCTTAATCGGCCCGCCCACGTAAAATGGCGGCGTGGACCCGATCAGGGACACCGATCAGGTTCACACCCGCTCCTACCCACCCCCGCACAACCCCACCCCGACGGGAGGAAAACTCCCCCCATAAAGATGCAATGAAAAGTGTTAAGTCAAAAGCTATATTTATTTTATTTATTTTAACCCTTAAAAGACCTGTGTCTCTTGGAACTTAAGACACTGAGGACAGGCCCATTTTAGATCTTTGGCTTGTGCTCCATACAGTTGAAACAGAAACTTGGGAGTAGAACTTCTATGGGGATTCTTGGGCCTGAACTTCTGTGGAGTGGCAATCACAGCCAGGTTGCCACTCTGCTTCTTTATGCTTACCTTAGCCGGGAGCTACACATTTCTCACCCGGCTTTCCATCCCGGGCCTGTTGAGAAACGTGCAGTGCAGCAGGTTCCCGAGGCCTTCACTGTAGGGCAGCAGCTTCGGGGGAAGTGACAGCATGCCCTTTTTCTACGGCGCTAGTTGTCGTAAAGCAGGTAAGTTTGAAGGTCCCAGCCACTCTGAGAAGCAAGGAAGAAGATAGGCGTGTAAGGTAGGTGGGTAAGTGGGTGGGGGTTGGGTGGGGATGGGGACACGGGGGGAAGATGGTAGGATGGGTTAGCGGGAAGGGGTGTAGGATGGGTCGGGGGAGCGAGGTATGATGGGTCAGGGGGATCGGGTGGCTAGTTGGAGGTTGAGGTCTAGGGATGGGGAGGGTAGATGGAGAGGTGGAGGGGGTGGCCCAGGGGTGCGAGACAGTCAGGGGGTGGGGAGGGTAGTCAACAGATGGGGGAAGTAGTTGGGGGTAGTTGGGGGATGGGAGTGTAGTTGGGGGGTCCAGTTGGAGATCAGGGGGGTTACTAGCATAGTGGTTTTAATCCTTCTAACGTTTCCTGGGTAACAATTCTGCTAAGATAGTCGGAACCATCCGAAGTCTCCAATTTAAATTGGATTATCAGATCGTTCCCAGGGCAGAGTAATCGCCTATCAGGAGTTTGAGCTTCTCGGAAATTGTCGTGCGGTCATAGCATGGAGATGTCTGGGGGTGTCCCCTAGCATATCTCTGGGGGTACCTCCCGGGTTATGACTCCACAGAGATCAGAAGTTCTGGGCCAGTGTTTAAATCCAGCTACAGCATTTTCGCTGCATGTTTCCAAGTCACAGGTGAAAATGTTAAAACAGGACATTGTTGGAAGGGTTGAAAGAATTGCGCAGCACCTGTACAAATTTACAAGGAACATCATTTGTTACATTACTCAAATGCTTGGCACTTTGTTACTGAATGGAGACAGTCTGCTGAAGGAATTTAAAACAACAGCATTTCCTGAACATGCATTTGAATTATAATTAGAGTAATAGTTTAGGCTTATAAACACTTGAGCATCCTGGGATAATTTTGGTGTTAATGCCGTGATTGCTGTTGTAACTTCTATTCTATGAGATACAGATATAAAGAAGCACTTTAGGCAATATTCTATTGCTCAACCTCACCAAGACCGTTATCAATCTATAATATAAATATAATAAAAAATTTACTCAGCTCTGCTCTAAAACTACATTGTTCTATAGTTAACAAAGAGTCACTAATTTTCAACAAAAGGAAACAATTTTTCTTTCTGGAACCAATAGTTATAAAGAAATTGGATTTTCCATCAGAGGTTATTGTAGGAAGGTATTATTGAGATGTTCACAGTGTCCAACCTCTGTTCTTCAACTCAGCCTTCCAGGCAACTAAAGAGCTGCCATGAATTTGGATGGTAGGAATTTTAATAACAGGCAAGTGGCCGGATCTTCCCCTCTGCTTCAGAAAAAACAAGTCAGGAACCTTCCCAACGTCAAGAGCCCAAACCCATCACCTCCTCCCATTCTCACAAAATTTTTGTCTCTTTGTGATGTAGGTTGCAAGATTGGCTCTGCCGCCTCGCTAGGTAGGACTGAGGCAGCGACGGAAGCAGGCAGGTTTTGAAGCAAGCTTGTTAGATGGCCTACCTCAGCTCTCTGGGAAATTCGCCGTCCTCTACATGGTTGTTAAGCTCTCTACCTCTACCACTCACACCCCTCACTCCACCCCCAACCCCATGCCCCCTCACACCTCCCATGCTCCCTCCATGCCGCCTCATATCCCCCGTGGCACACCATCAGATGTCCCACTCCAGCAAATTCTCGGCCAATGTTACATAGCAGGGGGGAGTTAGGTTTGTTAGTTGCTATGTTCGTTTATCAGGGGAATGTTGTGAGCCATGGAGAGGAAGCAACATTACCTTATGCGGCAGAGCTTTTAATGTCGTATAAAAGTTGGTCTCAGTAAAATTAGTGGTTGAAAATAAGAGCAGCTTGCAATGTTATTTAACATTCTGGATTTTAAAATTATTATTAATCACTTTATTACTGCATTCATGTGATCTTTATGAGTCTTGTGAGATTTAATTCAATTTGTCTCCTACAACTCTGCATGCAACAATGTGTGTTCTTATCTTTGATACTGCAGTTAAAATGGCAGAACAACTTAAATGAATGGGTCTTAAATGCATTTTTAAGAAATCCACAGCAGCAAAAAAAAAGTTAACAACTATGCAAAATAATTTCCTTACTTTATTCAGAATATATTTTTCTCTGGTCTCAACCTTAATTAGAAATTGACATTTTCTGCCCACCTAATTTTCATCCAGGTTTAATTTTTAAAACTTAAAAGCATTTGGGGAATTACAAATAAAACTAAAATTGCACTACAGAATATACAACTTTATTTTCATATTTTGTGACTTTAAAAATTAAAATGATCATTTATATTATACATTAAAGAGAGTAATCATCAAACAAAAGCTTACCAACACCTGTTTGTTAAACCCTTATGTTTGCTAATGGCTTCATTGCAAAGAACATACATAAAGAAAATGTCAATTACAACACAGGACTGAATGCTGATAAACTTGCAACTTTAGTAAGTCACATGCTGGATATTTTACCTCTGGATTACGGGTAACAGTATTTATTTCATCAACATACATATATCACCAACACCCATCATTAATAAGCATGAACACAATGAGGACATTATCAATAAGGAATAATTTATTATTCCTCCAGCAACTTTTTCTAGGCTGCATTAACCCTTAGTGCTTAAAGCATTTAGTTTGTCTATATCCTTGTTAAGGGCAAATTTAGTTTCTTTGTAATTTCTGTCTATCTTGAGGTACTAATTTCATGATTGCAGTTCTATGTTTGTATTGACAGGCTATACTGCAGCTTGACTTTTCTTAGCTGCAGTGGAGAGGATGATGTGGCCTCTAATCATGCTGCCACTTCTTTTCCCAGGACAGAATTGCATGTTAATCATTTTTGTTGGTGCCTAAAAAGAACCTAAATTCAGAATGTAAGACATTAGGAAGGAAATAGTCTCATATTGGGGAAGCCTTTCAAAGCTGCCTACTGATTTATAGGCAAGACTTTATAACAGGATTTTCCTGGTCAGTGAAACACCATTGGATGACGTAACTGCCCTTGCCATGAGGTTCAAAATGTTTTTTGATTGGACAGCCAGGAAAAAAGAGAGATCAGAATTTGTGATCATAATTTGCATGGATTGGAACAAAATATCAAACTGAAGCCTTTAGAAATCAATAAAAATCCAACTCTGCTGACATTTCTTTCGATGGATAGCTTTAGATGGGTGGCAACAGATTGCAGGGAATTTTACCCTGTGCATGTAAACAATGGGCAGGATTTTGCCATCGGCGAGCAGGGGGCGGGGCCCGCTCACCGACGCGTAAAATGACGCACAGTGACGTTGGGCGGAACCCCTGACATCATCTCGCCCCATTTAAATTTTCAGGAAGGCGGGGGCGCAGCAAAATCAGCTGTGCGCCCGCCGACCTGTCAATGGCCATTGAGGCCATTGACAGGATCATTGAAACAATTAAAGGACCTGCCCATCCAATCTTAAGGTTGGTGGGCAGGACAGGAACCCCGGCGGCAAATAGAGAAAACTTGAAATCTCATCCACCGGCGGGATGAGGTTTCATGTAGGGATTTTAAAAGTTTATTAAAGTTTTAGTGTAATTTCTAAACATGCCCCATCTCATGTGACAGTCACATGAGGTGGACATGTTAATGATTTTTTTTTCTATTTTTAATGTTTTTAAAAGTGTCAGCGATCTCCCTGAGGCAGCACTTAGCCTCAGGGAGATGTGCGCTTTTTTGTGCGCATGCGCAAAAGAACGCACTCTCGCTTTTGGGGAATACCTCCTGCTCGAACAGGAAGCGCATAGCGCTTCCCGCCGGACATCACGCTGGGCAGGCCTTAATTGGCCCACCCACGTAAAATGGCGGCGGAACCTGCTTCTCCGGCGGGGATCGGCTCCCCGCCCGCCAGAGATTGGGTCGGGCCCACCCGTCCAACAGGCAGAAAATTCTGCCCAATGTATCCAATCTGCATCCACCCACTATCAGTAACACCCGCACTGGGGGAGTGTTGTAGTGCTCCCCATGAACAGTCCAGGCATCAGAAGCGCATCTTCAGAAGACCTCGAGTCCTCTCTATCACATCCCTTGTGGAGGCATGACTTGTATTATAATGCTGCTCTGCCTCTGTTCTTGGGTGGCGGAGAGGCGTCATTAGCCACCTTTTCAGTGGATAGCCCTTGTCACACAGCAGCCATTCATCCAGTCAGGCTGGAACACTGAATAGCCTTGGCACCTGGGAGTGTGTGAGGATATAAACATCATGGGAACTGCCATGATGCTACCGTGCAGACTTGCAGGTTCTGCGTCCTGTGATCACACACTATCTGCACGTTCATGGAGTGGAAGCCCTTCCTGTTGACGAAGGCACCCGCTGGCGCCTTGATGGCCAAATGAGAGGAGTTGATTGTGCCCTGGATGTGGGGGAACCCAGCAAACACCGCAAAGCCTCTGGCTCGCTCCGGCTGGCTGGCCTCATCTGTATGGAAATGAATAAATGTCATTACCCACCTGAACAGAGCTTCTGTCACCAGCTTGACGCAACTGTGGACAGCTGATTGGGACACTCCACTCAGATCCCCCACTGAGCCCTGGAAAGAGCAGGAGGCATAGAGTTGAGGGCCACTCTGACCTTCAGAGCCACTGGCATGGGGTTTCCACCCAGACATTTGGAGGTGATCTCAGGCCCAATAATCTGACAGATGGAGGTCACAGTCTCCCTGTAAACCTTGGCAGCAGGATAGTTGCATTTTCTGCAGCCCATTTTGTCTTGGACTACATGCTGGCCATGCGCCCCTTGTACCTGCATCTCTCCTCCCACAGGTCATTCCCCTGGAAGCTGCACTGGGACACCTGGCCTCCTCTCCCTTCTGCCCCTCTCTTCCTCCTCAGAGGAGGTGCCACCAGCGGAGAACACAATCCCCATTACCAGGGTAACAGAAGGCTGTCTGATACGTGGAAGGGTCCACATGGTCAAAATCCTCCGGGGGCCTTGGAGACACCAACGGGTCCTGAAATGAAGCCTAGAAATGCTAAGAATGAAGCTCAGAACTGAGATGAAGCTGTCATGCTCAAATAAGCAATCAACAGCAAACTATCTCCTATACTCTTGACTACTCACACTGGCAATGCTGCTGACCTCTTTTATCCTGCCCTTGGATGAGGTTTCACAAAATGTGGGCTGACCACCTGCCCGTTTTGCCTGTGCAATGGGTGCGAAATTGCATGGGCAACATAAAATTGGGTTCGATTTAGTTTTCCATGGTCTTAACTGGCCTCTTAACTGATGGCGGGTGCGCCTCTGACAGCTGCACGCACCTGTTGACCTGAAAATTGCGCGTGGGTGGGATGACGTTGGGACGCTTGCCCGATGTCTTCTCGCGCTATTTTATGCCCGATCGGGTCGGACACATGCCCGCCCGTGAGGCATAAAATTCTGCCCCAGGTCTCTGGAGAATGAACAGAGGAGTGGGAATGATTGGATAGATACACTGAGACAAATGGCCTCCTTCTTTGCTACATGTTTCTCAGAGCATACAAAGAACTAGCACTTTGTCCTCCTTCTGTGCTGAATCTTCAATGATTCCATGAATCTAAGAAAGAATAGTAAACATGGCAACACAGAAAAACAAATCAGTCAGAGTAGAGCGTAAAGGGAAAAAAATAACAGAAAGCAAGATTATATCACTAAAATAAAGTGAATAAATTAAGGAAATAATAAAGGCTGTAACTCTTAAAATTATACCCCAGTAAAACACGAACCTTATTTTACATATCTTACACTGACACTAAACTGCAGGGTGGCACGTATAGTTTAGTTTGGTGGTGCATAGTTCAAATACAAGGGTGTCACTAATTTTATTGTCTTCGAACAAATACTAGGAAATTATTCTTTGGACAATGTGATATAATATTCAGTTTTGGCAGTCAGCAATGCCTTAGCTGTTATTTTTTTAAAATTTGGAATGGGAAGTCATGACTCATTTTTCCACATAGTGCTCAAAGAACATAGCATTACACCAGCCAAGCCATACACTGTATTTTTTTAGATGAAATGTAAAGATATATACATTCGTCACAATTTCCCAGATTCCCAGCATGTGAAAAAGCACGCACTAAAAATGAGTCATTTTTATCTCAACAAGGTATCTTAGCAGCTGTGGAAACCATGCTTCTGTTTTGTTTATAACATCAGGTAAGAGGAAATGTTCTTCACCATGTTCAGATGTGGAAACAAAAGCAAGGTCATCCATTCAATGTTATCACCAGGTGTTTTTGCATTTAACATCAATTGCACTTCAGTCAAATATGCTTTGTGTGGGCTCCACGGGCTGAATTTTCACCTCGGCATGCAGGCGTGCGCCCAACACGCACGAGCGTGAAATAACACACGATGGCATTGGGCGAGCGTCCTGATGTCATTACGCACTCGCGCGATATTTCGCTCAGCGGGCGCGCACGGGAGTCAGCAGCGTACCCGCCGACAGTTACGAGGGCTGTTAAGCTTATAAATCGATCAATTAAATAGAAATTTCCCCTGCCCGTCCAACCTTATGGTTGGCAGGCGGGCGAATAGGCCAAGCGGTCTTTGGATTTTTGAGGAAACCTCATCTATGGGCGAGATGAGGATTCCGATGTTAATTAAAAATAAAATAAAAGTTTTCAGAACTCGTTTGCAACATGCCCCTGCTCATGTGACAGAGTCACATGAGGGGACATGTTTTCCTTATTTTTTAAGTCATTATTTTTAATATTATAAATCTCCAGCTCCCTGAGGCAGCTCTGTGCCTTCAGGGAGCTTTCACTGAGTGCACCCCTGCGCAAACGTCCGCACTTGCCATCCTCCCCCCCCATCCAGGCAGCGCTGAGTGTTGCAGCGTGCAATTCATGCTAGCTGGCCGTTAATTTGCCAGCCAGTGTGAAATCTCAGTCGGAGCTAGACCATGGGCAGTGGACCATTGCGCAGCTGCTCCTGGACCTGCCCACCGCGCCTGCCCGACCAGGGGAAAATCCTCCCCCAAGTTCACATCTCAAATTTCTTCATCTATTGCCACCATCAGCACTTCATCCCAACATTACACAGCTCAGATTGTATGTAACCTCCAAGATAGTAGTGGGAATGATATCAAGAAATGTAGAAGAGAATTTTAGAAGAGTTGGGTGAACATTCCAATCTACATGGTGCCACAGTCATAGGACAGGAAGGAAAATATTTAAATATATCTACACCAACCTGGCTACTTTATAAAATTATTATTTTTATTTTTAAAATGGGCAATGCTTTACCCTGACTATCCATGACTCATACCAGAGGAATTTCTAACCTTCAGAAACTAGCAAGGACCTCGTTACCTTTAAAGAGCCAACAATCAAATTCCAAAGAAATGCACCAACCCCCTTTACATTTCTAAGGAAGAGCTCCAGCCAATGGAGACGTTATGTCTGCAAAGGACAAAAGGGACCCCGACTCCTCTATTAAACACCTCAAGATTCCAGACCTGGGAAAATGCATCCTTTGTCCAACACCCAGGAGAAGAAGTGGGAGGTATGACACATGACCTCCCCCAAGCTGCAATAACCTGTAATATTGTTGTCTGGAACTGAACCCAGGCAGTCTAAAATTTTATCATCTAACAGGTAGCAGCAAAAAGAGCTCTATCCAGGTGAAGTGCCTGGCCCTCATCAACACTGTGAACTACCAGAACATTGGAACTTCTGTATCTGTGTCTTCAAGACTAATTCATCTCTTTGTGCCTTCTCCCATTGTGGAAGTCCTTGCCTCTGGAAATTGGGGATCACCCTGCAACAGTTTCAGTCTGCTAACCTCTGAAGAAATACCCCACTGGATCTTTTGATTCTGGACTCTGGACCCATGTGAAACCATAACTCTTATTTTGTTGTGGTCTTGACCTGTTCCCCTTTCTTTCCCTTATACCTCTGTTACTGTATGAGTGCAAAAAGGGGCGGACATTGCAAAACCCTTTCCTTATGTTTTGAATGCGTGTAAAATAAACCAACCCTCTTATTTTACCCCATTCCGAGTTTGCTCTGGGTTTATTAATGGAGGATTGGATCACTCCAAACTGCAGGGTTGTGGAAAATATTTATAAAGGGAAATAAGAAATCAAAAACACCTTTCTGTTTATGGACGGGTACTGAGTGGATAAATAAGGGCTGTTCAAAATTAATCCCCCTCCAGTCCGTAACAATGGAAACAATGATTTTGGGAGGACCAAAGAAGCAATGTTCAGCAGGAAATATGGCTTCAAAACTGATATCCTTTGGAATGAGATCTGTTTCATATGCTTAGATAGACAAACAAGGAAGATTCAGGAGCTAAATGTGCATTTGGAAGAGTGGTGTAACAAGGAGGATTTCAGATTTCTGGGGAATTGGTATGAGTTTTGGAAAAGAAGGTGGCTAGACAGGAAAGACGAACTCCAGCTGAATTGAATTGGTGTCAATATGCTGGTACCAATATTAGAATTATGGATGTGAGTTTAAACTGGTAAATTCAATGACTGGTGAGGGGTTATGGAAAAACAAAGTGGTGGACAAAGAACAGAGAAGTTAATTGCAACAATTTACATTTGCATTGTTCTTTTAACATAGTAAATCTTCACAAAGCACTTCACAGGTGCGTTATCAAAAACAATTTGATACTGAGCCACATTAGGAGACACAAGGGCAGAAAATATTTAGATTTTAAGAAGAGTGTAGGGACTTGGACTCCACACCAAACCTTAGAGTAAGAATATTCTTTTGGGGAATAACAATATTGGCAAAAGGGACACTCATTAATTTAGAATGTAAACTAGCAAGGTTTATTGGACAATAAAGAACATTTCATTAGCCAAGGCATGGCACATACACACATGTTCAATGTGTGTCAGTCTCTCTTTCCTATGGATCCCAGGACTTCTGGGGTCTTCTCTTCTTGGTTCCTTGAACCTAGTCTATTGACTCATAATGACATTCTAGATTTTAGCTTACTCAATATAACTCTAACATACAAATCCCTTTCAGCTTTAAGACTTCAACTCCAGCGGATCCTTTTCCAACTCACAACTTCCCAGTCTATCTTAACTGCTGAAGCTTCCAGCCCACCTTAACTGCTGAAGCTACTCACTTCACAGCTGGCTGCTGAGTCTCTCTAGCTCTGGTGGGAACAGCTGTCTAACAAAGATTATCCCTTACTATTGATTCTCTAAGCTAGACTTTAACTGACTAAACAATTCCTCGGCAGCTAAGTGGTTATACGTTTTCTATTCACTCTCCCTTAAGGCAATTACTTTAGCTTTGAGCTGTCTATACTGGATTCCCTTATCTCTAATACTGGATTCTTATGGAAATCTTCAGCCCTGTGACAAATACCTCAACCACTAACTAATATTGGGTTATTACAGCAACCCCTTTGCCCATGACAAATACCCATCAACTGACAATGTCTTACACAAATGCTAACTTTCTAGTAAGTGCTCTACTTCTAGCAAGTGCTCTCCTGCTAACTCAGTTTGTGCTGAGCAGCTATGCAGATACCACAATTGAATGCAAAATCTCTGATTTGGGGAGGGGGATACTGTCCACAATTCCATCTCCTGACTGCCAAAAAGTGCACCCTGTTGGAGGTGTGCGTGTGAGAAACATGGATGAGGACAGCTTCAGGACTGATCGTGGTTCCCTTCACAGTGAAGCACCAGCTCACACTCACAATTTGGACCCAGAGCTCAGAATCGCCCCAGATTTGCACTAAGTATGGTAGCGAGTGTGAAAAAAGACATTTTACCCGCCAACAACAATGGCGGATTTTTGCACCATATTGTCCGCTTCCCGGCGCTTCTCGCCCCATTAATAATGCATTCACAGGAAATACGCCGGGTCGCAGGTAGGTGGGCTTGGCTTTGCCTGCCATGCCATGACCTCAGCGCTTCCTCTCTCCAGCCTCCATATTTAAAGCACGCCAGGTGCAGCCTACCTCGTGGCCAGGATTTCCCGGTTGGCGTGCGAGAGTGAGACCTGCATGCCGACAGGTAAAATGACGCGGGATGATGTCAGGCCAGACATCACCCTGTGTCATTTCAATTCTCAGGTCGGCGGGGGTGCAGCCGAATCGGCTGTGCGCCCGCCGACCTGTCAATGGCCAATTGAGGCATTTAAAAAGTAATTGCAGTAGTTAAAGGACCTGCCTGTCCAACCTTAAGGTTGGCGGGCAGGCCGGGAGCCCTGGCGAGCTTCAGAAAAAACATGAAACCTCATCCACGGGCGGGATGAGGTTTCATGTAGGTTTTTAAAAATGTAATAAACGTTTAATTAAAAGTGATGGACATGTCCCAACTCATGTGACACTGTCACATGAGGGGACATGTCAGGGGAATTTTATTTTTCTATTTTTAACATTTTTGAATTTGGCGCCGATCTCCCTGAGGCAGCACTTAGATTCAGGGATATGAGCGCGCTCTCTCGTGCACATGCGTGAAAGAACGCACTCTTGGCTTAGGGAATCCCCTCCCCCACCCGTACAGGATGCGTATAGCACTTCCTGGTGGACGTCACGCTGGGCGGGCCTAGAAGAAGTGGTAGGCCTAGAAAAGTTAAGAAATTCTGATCACAAGTGGTTGCACGGGTGAACACATTTTGTCACTTTATAAGCTGAAAATATATTTACTTTCACTGAACGATGTTTAATGTTGTCTTTCAGCTTCATTGATAGGCTTCGTGAGTCCTCCCCCTGCATCCCCCACCCCCCACTAACAGTTCAGTTGCACACAGCCGGACCATAAGTGATTCTGGAAGGAGAAGTGAGTCTGTGGCAGGACCTTTCGGAGCCTCGTGGAAGCACTCTCCCATGCACACAGCGCCTACATTCATCAGACTGATCTTACTGTCCTGAGCATTTTCAATGCTGCCTGCTGGGGTTCTCTTTCAGTCGTCCATCTGAGCTGACCTGCATCTCCACCCATCCACCGATCACACTCCCATGCAGCACCTGTGCCCATTCAACACTTACTTTCACTTTGCACGTCATGGTAATCATCAAGTTTTTGATTAGCTCTCCTGTCCTTTCTCCTCCCCCAGTCACCCATGTCCTTTCCCTGATCACAGTCCACCCCACTGGCATCACCTTCCAACTCCCCACCGTTACCCTACAGCCTGAACCCTTATCATTCTAGGAAGCCCAGGTGAATGTGCCCGTTCCCTACCTTCCTGACAATCCCACCCCCATCCACACTGACCTCCCCGACCTCCTCCTTCCCACACTTACTGTCCGTGTTTGCCCCCATGTCCCCACCAACCACCCTCGCCGCTCCTTCTACCGGTACCTATGCACCCTCACCCTCCCACCCTACTGGCTCCCTCTGCCCTCTCTCAAACTCAACATTCCCTCCTACCACGCCCAACCTGAGTTTGCTCCCAGGAGACAGTCATTGACTCCTCAGCCCCCTCCATTGCACATTCAACTGGACATTTCCAACCGCTCCCCCCACCCATCCTTCCTCCACCCTTACTATTTCCTCCACCATTATTCCCTCCTCACCCCAGACTCCTTACCCCCTCCAAACTCCCTCCTCCCCCGGACAGCTTTCCCCCTCTGAACTTCCTCCCTTACATCTTCCTCACCCCTTACACCTACCTCCCCACTTGCAGCATTCTTCTCCATTGCACCCTCCTCTCCCCGTACTCCCTCCTCTCCCAGACACCCTCCTTCCCCCTCCCAATCTCACCCCCAACACGTTTGTCACCCCCCCAACCTCATCCCCCCAACACCTTTGTTCCCCCTTCCAACCTCACACCCCCTCACATCTTTGTTGCCCCCCCTCCCAACCTCAACCCCCCAGTATGCCCTCCTCTCCCACACACCTAGACGTTCCTCTCCACACCCCTCCGCACTTTGCCAATCACCTGTGCCAGCATTGGCGAAGTCCCTGAAGTTCCAAAGCAGGTCCAAAGCGTGAACAGGGTCATGGATGATAGTCTGAGCCCATGGCGAAGTCTGTGAAGGTCTGCAGCCTCAGCGAAGTCAAACCTCCTGTGTGAAGACCTCCTACCTTTCGAGAGCTGCTTTGCGGCGGAGCCATGTGCATGAGGATCCACCCAGCAAGTGATGCACGTGTTCCTCCAGGGTCCAGTAGTTGTAGGCTTCCAGCATCTACTTCTCCTCAGATGTCCGCCACCTGAGCAAGGCCCTAAAGGTAAGTCCCGACTTCAGCTCACCATGTTTCTCCAGATGTGTTCCGGGCTGGCACATTTTCCCGCTGGCATAAAGGTAAATCAGGCATTGGGGGAGGATTCTTGACAGGTCTTACTTTAGAAATCGGGTTCACGCCGGCCTCCAGTGGGATTCGTGATCTGCCATAGCAGATACCATCGGATGATGCCGCTGTGATTTTACGCTGACGTGACACCGATTTCTGCCGCTTCAGCCAAATTCTCCATCCCACCCGCCATGATGCTCGCCGCCAACGTGAGTGGACAATCCCAGCCAGAGATTAAAAATAGCCACCTGTGCATAGGTACTATGTTGCACCAAGAGCCATTGGCATTGTAAACCACCAAGAAGTCAATGCCTTCCACCAAGGAGAAAGGAAAGAGAGAAACCTGGCCTAAAACAGAGGAAGAAAATAAATATGTCATCGGAATAGTAGAGGTAGTTGAGACTAGAAGAGACACTTGGTAAATATGAAAAATGGAAAATATATATATAATGAATTAATATTGGCCAAATCAATGAGAGCCAGAGTGAGAGTTGTTGGGCCTAATATCAATTCCACCCCAATGCTACTGCACATCCAAAATGCCAGATTTCATTATTAAATTACATTAATTTGCTAACCTTTCTGAAGTGAACCTTCAGTCCTCTCACCTGTAAAATCTTGCCTTAATTTCTCTAAACTTTATATTATTACATAGAATGGCATGGACCAGAGAATGTGTCAAAAAACATGCCAACACTTCAACAAACCCGTATAAATAAGATTGTGGTGTAAGGAACATATCTTTTTATTTCTGTTGGACTGTTGTAAAGAACATATCTTTTTATTTCTGTTGGACTGTTGTAAAGAACATATCTTTTTATTTCTGTTGGACTGTTGTAAAGAACATATCTTTTTATTTTCTGTTGGGCTGTGGATTAAAATTACAATGGCTGCAGTTTGAAGACATACCCACCAGAACAGGATGAGAGATATATACAAAGGTGCAGTCCTGGAACAGAGTGTGCCATGAAAGACAAGATGGTACTGGAAAGGAGTCCTGGACCAAAGGAGCTGCCTGGCAACAAAGTTAGAATTGGGTCCTGACCAGGTGACTAGGTTTTTGTGCGAGGGCAGTGCAACAGAATAGCTCCTAGCTTGAAAGGAACAAGACCTAAGACCTCTTTCTCCTGTGTACGGATGGTTCCAATAATTCCACAATAGTAGCTAGCTGGCTTTTTCTCCTCATATCTCCATAACCGGCTCTCTCTGAAAACCCCTGTCAAGTGGCAAAGGGGAAAATCACTGTTAGAGACATTGAAAGGCAAGTACTCAACCAATGAACTAAACACTGAAAGTGCTGGAAGGCCACCTCGTGTCATCAACAAAAATTTAAATGAATTTAGGAGACATTGATCAAAGTCAACCCATCGAATCCTGTACTCTGGAATTGGTACTATTGAATTGTTTTATCCCACCCTTAAAATCCATGTTTCTGTGTGTTTTATGTGTCTTGTATGTGTGTGTACAGGGATTTCAGAAGAGGTAGAGTTTAAGTTATAGAGTTAGAAATTATCAGTTCATATTTCTTTCATTTGCCAATGGTTAATGACAGTTTGTTCAATAAACAGTTATTTACTTGTTAAGTTTACAAACCTGGTGCTCGTATTTTGTTAACCTAAATTAAACACTTAGGTGGAATGTGGGCAATCTGATGGTTTGGTCAAACTTTTCACATTTGTCATGGCTCGGGGAACAGTGAGGCTTGATATTACAGTGCACTATCCCCAGTGAGTTGTCACAGTGGTTACAAGATATTTTATAGTGTAATAATCAGCTTGTTTTGATGATCATTTTGTGAGGTTCATTCTATAATTGTTGATCACTGGAATTGCAAAGCACCCATATTTTTTATTTTATTCTTTCATTGGGTGTGGGCGTTGCTGGCTAGGCCAGCATTTATTGCCCATCTCTAATTGTCCTTGAGAAGGTGGTGATGAGCTGCCTTCTTGAATTGTTGCAGTCCATGTGTTGTAGAAGACCCACAGTGCTGTTGGGGAGAGTGTTCCAGTGACAGTGAAGGAACGGCGATATAGTTCCAAGTCAGGATGGTGAGTGGCTTGGAGGGGAGCTTGCAGGTGGTGGTGTTCCTATCATTGCTGATAAGCAGAAAGTAATATCTTACAAATGCCAGGCAATAACTACGTCCAACAAAGAAGAATCTAATCACCTCCCTTTGACATTCAATAGCATTGCTATTGTCTAATCCTCCACCTTCAATATCCAGGTGTCACCCTTGACTGGAAGCTTAACTGGACCAGTCACATTAATATAAGAACATGCCAGAAGCTGTGTATTCTATGATGTGTCACTTACCTTCTGACTCCTCAAAGACTTTCCATCATCTACAAGACACAAGGCAGGAGTGTTATGGATTACTCTTCACTTGCCTGAACAAGACCATCAACACTCAGGAAGCTTGACATCATCTAGGACAAGCAACCCAATTTGATTGGCACCCCATCACCACTTTAAACATTCACTCCCTCCAACATTGTCTCACTGTGACTACAGTGTGAAACTTCTCCAAGATGCACCCTAGCAAGTTGCCAAGGTTTCATCAACAGCTGCTCCCAAGCCCAGGATCTCTATCATCTGGAAGGATGAGTGCATCAAGTGCCTGGGAACACTAACTCCTCCAAGTCATATACCATCCTGACTTGGAAACATACCACTGTTCCCCCATCGTCAGCGGGTCAACATTCTGGAACTCCCTACCTGTAGATGTACCTTCACCACACAAAGTTCAAGAAGGTGGCTCATTAGCACCTTCTCAAGGGCAATTAGTGATGGCCAATAACTGTTGGCCTTGCTAACATTGCACACAGCTTGTGAAGAAATAACAAAAGCTTGGGTGAGCAATAGAGAGTGAGGATTTTAATTGAGAGGTGAGTGGTTTGAAAAAGGCAAGATGCTCAAAGGAGGAAACTGTGCCAGATGACTAGAGGAGACAGACCAATGTGTGCTTTGGTGGTAAAAGCCACACTGCCACTGTGACAGTCTGAATGGGGCAATGAATAACTAGTGGGGAGGCTTCATTTAGGGGAAAGTTACGATCACCCCTCAGCCAGGTTTCTGTCAAGGCCATGATGTAGATGTAATCATTCATAATGAGCTCATGGATGGCAAAAATCTTAGTCACAAGTGAACAGACATTCTGGAAGGACATGCGGAGAGGGACAGTGATGCACTGGCAGAGGCTACAGAGGTAGCACTGGGAGGGGTGAGTTAGGCAGGTCGGCAGGAAGAAGATTGGCCAGATTAGCCCTAGCGAGCATGCTTCACAGGGATGTTGGCATGAGAGCAGGATGGGAGAGTTGGTGCTGCTGCTCGTAGGAGGTAGAAATGAATGCCTCAATGGGCCCATCGGAGGATGCCAAGGGAGGCACAGACGGAAGCTGTTAGCTTATCTCAGAGGGAATCAAGCCTGGTACAGGGGCAGGAGAGTAGGAAGGTCAAGGAATACTGTAGTGTTTGGAGAGGGCAGAGTACCCTAGAGGGGAAAAATGAAAGGAGGAAGAGAGGGGCCCAAAAGAAATTTTAAAGAGTTAAAAAAGGGGGAAGAAAAGTAAAAGTGGAAATGGAAGTGATGGACTCAAGTCAGGAAGGCATCTGTAACACACGTGCGGGGACACGTGAAAAACTTATATTATACAGTTAGTTACGTTGAAATTATTAGAGTACATATATCATAGTAACAACTGGAGAGGAGAGAATAGGGGTAGTCTAGAGTTGAAGTCAGGGGACCCATGGTGGAAGAAAGTTGGCATAGGTAGGGTAAAGTTAGCATGAGCATCAATGAATTGTTGTTGGAGACATACAGGGAGGCGAGTGAAGTCCAGAAATGACTTGAAGAGTAGGAAGACACACTGATAGAGGTATTTCCATATGCAGGAGGTGAGAAGAATTGGTTGGGTGGCAACGTTGGAGGTCGCCCTTAGACCCAGAAGCAAATGAGAAATATGCTTTGGACCAGGAGAATGGATTTCTGGTCAGGAACCTGCAGACTGTAGCTAAGGCTGAAAAGTCAGTAGGACCAGTAGACCAGTCACAGGCTCAACAGAAGTTGGTGGGAGGTTGTTTGGGGGTTGGGTGGGAGGGACATTTGGGAGGGCTATGAGCTGATCAAACTTACTTCAAACTTTAAGCAACTGGGTAGCAGATCAGAGACACAGCAGCTCAGTCTTATGGCGTAGTCCGGTGCATGAGCATTATCTTAATATCCAGGGAAGTATTAGAATTTGGAAGCCAAATTTAAACAAGATCCAGCATTCACTGAGAAATGTAAAGAGCAGGCAAGGCTGGGGTTGGGTAGTGCCAGTTTAAACTTGCAGCTAATGCAGTTAAGACTAAAACTGCACCTACTATAAGAGGCAGAATTTAACTAGTGGAAGGGATTTGGGGAGAAAGGGCAAAGGATGGCAGTGGTTAAGTAAATGGAGATGCACAGTAAGGGGAGCTGAAGACCTCCAATAAGCCATTTTCAAAGGTTCAAAATAAATGTTAAGAAAGGTAGGCAAGGAGACAACAAGAAGGAGTAAAGATATTACTGAGCAGGTCTGGGGTTCAGTGATTAGCAATTTAATTTTGAAACTACAGGCATTATTTAGAATGGAGGGAAATGATGTGACCTTGATGACTTCAGTCAGGGCTGAATTGGGGACCAAATATCCTTGGCTATAAAATTTTAAGGAGAGACAGAGAAGAAAAAAAGAGAGAATGATGGTCATAATCAAGGGTACGATTAGAGCTATACAAAAGAAGTTTTTCATCAATGGTGAGAGCCACCAACTGACTGAAGTTGTTACAGCCATAGAAAGGCATCAAGTTCATTAGAGATATCAGAAATAGCAGTTTGAGTTATGAAAAGAATCAACAAAAAAAGAACCTTTCTCTGTGGAATAGAGAAGATTAAAGGGACAAATATTATAGCTTTTAAAACTGTGAAAGGTTTTAGAAGCCTAAATGTGAAAAGTTTATTTTCATTGGCTGGCACTTCAGCTATGGAGAGCATAAATTTTGGATTATAACCAGAAGAATGAAGGGGGGAATTGGAAGAATGTTTTCACACAGAGGATTATTAGAACATTAAATCCTCTACCACAAGTAAACCTTGAGATAGAGATTATAATATTTAAAAACGGAATTATGATCAGTGTTTGGAAAGGAAGATATAAAAGAATACGGGGAAAGGGCTGGGATATGGAATTGGGGTAGATATCTTCAGCAGAAGGACTAGTTTTGGTAGAGGCACCTGGGCCATATGTGCTCCTTTTATGCTGTAAATGCTATAACTCTATGAAAATGAACTCTCCAAGTACAATGCAAGTTTAGAAGAACAAAATCTATTATTGTATTTCTGCGTGTTTTCAGTTCAGATGGACATAATGCAAAAGTTTCATACTTTCATCAAATGTTTACTGAAACCCGAATGCGAATACTGCGACTGATAATTTAAAACATCTTTAATGTTTATGCAGCACGTGGGAAAGCACTTGTTAGAATGCAAAAGAACGTTCCTCACTGTTTTGTTGAAGACAACAATTATTGCTTAGATTCCCAACTTTAATGTTAAGTGATTCAACTACATGGTGCACAATTCATCCCTCCTTTCCTTTAAGTATGTCAAGGGTGCTCATTCTCAGTGTTCACTTTAGATTTAAAACTATTAGCTACTCATGTCAGCTATTTATAGAATCTGTTTGTTAAATTGATAACACTACACTGCAGTCTGATGAGTGTCAGCCTTGTGTTTCAAAGTTACACAAACCCGTCTTTCCCTGATGCATATAGAAAACAACTGGAGTGTGAGTGTGATATAAGGCTGTAACACAATTAAGGTACTTTAGATTATGATGGTAATGTAAGCTGCTATAGTAAAGTTATGATGTTATCAGAACCCTGAGATTATGCTAGCAAATACCTATATTTTATAAACAGTCAATTAATAACAGGGTGCTGTAATGCTCCACCAATTGCACTCAGATTCCATTTTCTGCTCCACAACATGTGCCTTTCCTTGATTTTAAAAACACTTTTCCTTATGCTGCCATTGAAAAGGCTGAAGAATAAGTTTTAAATCTTTGCAGCCTTTGATAAGACTATTTTTGGACCCACATGAACCAACTTATCTTACAATGGCACTGGAACACTCTTAAACTTTTCAGCTCAGATGTTTTCCTCAGGTTTACTCCCTATGACAACTCTCATGTAAGCCTTCACTCCCTATGAACCACACAGTGCCTTTATCTGCTAAATATCTATATAACTATAGCAAGTGCAGGATCAAACAAAGCCTATTGACAGTGTATTTTGGCTTCCTGGATATAGTACATGACATCACATGATCTCCTTGAATTTAAAAAGTAATGGAATAAACATCAGATCATGCCTTAAGCTATAAACTATTAAACAAATAAATATGTAACAATGAATGGGTAATAAAACAGTAGCAAAGATAAAGGCAAAGTTTTGTTTAAGCTTTAAATGCAGTTTCATTCTTTTTCAGTTCCCTGCATATCAACATAGAAGAAAACGCCTCATTTCTTGTTGACATTGCTAGTTAAGTGGCTTCAAATTTATAATTTTACTATTGAAAATTGGCTAGGGAGGTCTCATTGGAGGTGAGATAAGGATTGTCAAATCAAAGAAACTGTTTTTAAGTTAAGACTTGCTACATGTTGCCATGAATAAAATGTTGCAGCTGATGAATGCAGATTTTTAAAATTATTCAGTATTGGGAAATGGGCATTGCTGGCAAGACTGTGAAATATTGCCCATCCCTAGTTGCCCTTGAGAAGGTGATAGTGTTGAACTGCTACTGCATCTATGGACTGTGTGAATAATTGTGCCTGAGATATCATGAGTTATAATCAAATATCTTGTGCTTTTATTGGACTGTTGAAAGGACAAGTTAGAAGATTGTACAGTGCATTAAGCAGCAGTTTGGCACTATGGGCGGAATTTTGTTAGTGGCACACCGTTTCTGACGGCAGAACTGGAGGCGTGCTCGTCTACCGCTCTCTTGTTTATTCCCATTTCCCACACGACTACAATTAAAATTCAAAATGCCGGTGGAGTGCATGGGAAACACGTGTGATTCTGTGGTGGGGGAAGCCCTTCAGTGGTGAAACTCATCGTCAGCTGACTATGAGGAGGTTCACGAGAACGATCCCAGGAATGATAGGCTTAACATATGAGGAACGTTTGAGGACTCTGGGTCTATACTCGATGGAGTTTAGAAGGATGAAGGGGGATCTGATTGAAACTTACAGAATACTGAAAGGCCTGGATAGAGTGGACGTGGGGAAGATGTTTCCATTAGTAGGAGAGACGAGAACCCGAGGGCACAGCCTCAGAGTAAAGGGAAGACCTTTTAGAACAGAGATGAGGAGAAACTTTAGCCAGAGAGTGGTGAATCTATGGAATTCATTGCCACAGAAGGCTGTGGAGGCCAGGTCATTGAGTGTATTTAAGACTGAGATAGATAGATTCTTGATTGGTAAGGGGATCAAAGGTTATGGGGAGAAGGCGGGAGAATGAGGTTGAGAAACTCATCAGCCATGATTGAATGGCGGAGCAGACTCGATGGGCTGAATGGCCCAATTTCTGCTCCTATGTCTTATGGTCTTATGCTGCAGCTACGGACAGGCTATAAAAGAGTCGCCTGGACAAACAGGGAGGCTCTGCATCACGGCTACTACTTTCCTGCCATTCTACATTGCCATTAACATCAGAATTATTGAGAGCACAGAGGTGGTACGAGTGTTTTTTGAAATTTAAATTTCACTTGTAACTAATTCACATTTCATTGGTTTCACTTTATTCATGTCTGCATCATTGTTATTTGCTGAGACTGAGCTTAGTCAGAGAGCTAAATATACAGGCATGCCTCATAGTTGGAATGCATTGATAGTTCCAGGCGAGTTAGGGACATTTCTTTATTTTGGAAGGAACAATGTGGTGTTTTTGCATTCACTCTTTATCGAATGTTCATGTTATTTTCCAATGTTGTACTTGCCACTCTGTGGCTGAACTTGCAGGCTCAGCCAGCCCTCCCTTCCATGCATTGTAAAGGATACTGTCCAAGATCACTCTCAGTTAGGATAACTGAAATGTTGTGGGTGAAGTCAAAGCCATGTAAGGCCTCTGCCAGCCACATCCTGAGATGGACCCACATTTGAATGGGACTGACACCACCCTTTAGGCCCTCATCTTACTTTGACTGACTGTCCCCAGCACCCATGCCCGCCCCACCACACCCCAGGATGTCAGACCCTTCCTGCCTCACTCCTCCATGACCCTGACCCCACTCCATACCCCCCCATCACCACTGACTCACCCTTGCAGGTCCTGAGGCTTTGTGCAAGCTGGCATTCTCCTATTCCCTTCCTTTGTGCTGTAGAGTTCAACAAGGAAAACCGCTGACCTCAGGCACAACTGCACAAAGCCGACCGGTGCACGCCACCCTTATATGAACGTGAATCGGGTGTGACGAGATTCTGATGTGCCGCTAACTTTATCTTGAAGGTAGGACATAATATTTTTAAAGTTTCACGCTAATGAGTGTCCATGGCATGCAAATGTATTACAAGTGCGAACTCGCCACAGGACAGCACGAGGCCTGACACACTGCAAACAGGCTGCTGGCTTTACCTCTACATCTCATCTTGCCCTCAGGAAATTGAAATTTCGCATCTCACCTAATTCAGTCACCCCGGACGCTACATTTCCCGCTCTTGCGGGCTCCATTAAAATCCCTTCCCCCTGTGTCAGTAATCCAATGTCCTATCAATGGAGTGGTAAGACTTGGAATCAAGTCTAAAGGGCACCTAACACTGTGGGGGGGGGGGTAACTGTCAAACTTTGGTAGGAGCAGAAAACTGGTCTTGTTGGAATAACCGCTCATTATACATCCCATGCAATTTCCCTTTCCACTGACTTCAGTGGATATTAATGGAAAGCAAGCTTGAGTGGGATGTAGAGCCGATGATCTGCTACTGTCAATTGTCCATCCCCACTGAGTTGAAACCTATCCCCCATTTTATTCAAGTCAGGCACCAGAGGGAGCCCAGGGGAAGTCAGATGTTTCCTCTTAACAGCAAGAAAAGGAAAATCAGTCAGAGTCTCCAAGGCTACGCCTTCTGGAGGTCAGTATCTAAATGATATTGGCAAGGGCCTGGGAGTGGATTGCTCAGCTTCCACCTTCCAATCTTCTCAACTGGGAATAGATCTTCATGGTAAATGGTGGGGGAGGAATGAAAGTACAGGGAGCTCCATCCTTTAAAAAAAAGAAGCAGAAAGGTTTGAAAATGACAAGTCATTCATTTTCTTATCTGGTAATCTGCCATAAGACTGTGCAGCAGAGAACATGTTCAATAAAGAAAGGCATATGCAGTCTGATGTGCTATTTCTAGTAACATCTCTGTTCCGTCTGTGCATCACTGACAACAGGCGTAGCCTTGTTACAAACACTTCTCTCTTTGTTGTGTATGTTTCTGTTCAATGTGAGCTTTGTAGCCAATCAAATAGTGCAAAGTCAATTTAATGGATTTTCTGGAGTCAGTTTTAATTACTACAGCAACTTATATTTATATAGTGCCTTTAATGTAATGAAATATATCAAGGTGTTTCACAGGAGAATTATAAAATAAAATATACATTATGGATTGTTAGCCCCTGCCTGCATTAGGTCTGCATGGAGGAGTGGGAGAAGGAATTGTGGGCAGAATTTTGCCCTTGGCGACAGGATCGGCGGGGGGTGGGCGAGGGCAATCGGCTTCCGTGATCGACAGCGCTCCGCGATTTCACACTGTGCGGGCAGGTGGGGGGAGGAGGGAGAGTGAACAGGTTTAGTGTGAACTTCGCACGTACACACAAAAGAGCGCTGAATAATCTCCCTGAGGCATGAAGCTGCCTTAGGGGGATGAAGAATATATTGAAAAAATTATTAAATAGCAGAAAAATTTAATAAAACAAGTCCCTTAATGTGACTCTGTCACATGAGCGGGGACATGTTTTTAATTAAAAATTAAAGTTTTTATTTCATTTGTATTTGCTTTTGGAAACCTCATCCAGCCTCTGCCCTATGTTTATCATCAACTCTTAAAGAGCTGCAGGCCACAATTAAAGGGATGTGGCTCTGACAATAATGAAGTATGTTATCCATGATGTAACAAAATAATTTATTTGCCATGGTACATGGATATTTAGAAGTTCTAGACTGCTTAAAGGAAATACTTGGAATACATAACGTGACTTTTTCAGATATCAGAGAATAGACCTAAATTGGAGAAAGAATTTGAAAATAAATGTCTTTAAATTTCTTGGAGGAGCCCACTTATGGGCATTGTGTATATAAGCGCATCAAGAGGCATGCAGAACATCAAGCTATAGGCTTCCTCCAAATTCAGGGAGAGTGCTATCCAACTTGTCTTATGTTCCACTTTGCATTTACCCCCACACAGATATGGACAAAAGTCAGGAGCCCTTCTGAATCCTTCAGATTGAGAGAGAGATGCTCCGTATTATTATTGGCTATCCCTCGCTAGTGAGGTTGATTGTCTTCCTTGAGTTCGAAGATAGCAGATGAGGCCAATTTGGGTTGTGCAGACTTTATGGCATATAGGGCACTTGTTGTCATGTGGGATGTCTGGTTGTGTGTTATTAGTTCGGGTCAGGGAGTGTTCTTTTCGTCATTCTCGCTTTTCCACTTTATTTTGTCATTGGTTAGGTCTCAAAGTGCAGGGACCCTTCCCACAGACTCCACTGCCATCTGGCTCAGTCCAAGGCGTTGGCCTCCAAGGAGCTGATGTCAATGTTGCATTTCTTCATGTTAGCTTTCAGCATATCCTTGAAGTGCTTCTTCTGTCCTCTTCTGGTGCATCTGTCCTGACTGAGCTGGGAAAGAAGACCTGCTTTGGGAGTCTGCTATCTGACATCCGAACTAGATGACCAACCCATTGAAGCTGATGGCATTCTGCCTGCTTGTGAGAGGATGCTGATGTTGATGCATCTGCCCTCTCAATTAATATATAAGATCTTACGCAGGCAGCGTTAGTGGTATGACTCCAGTGCTTTGAGGTGCCTCCTATACATTGTCCATGTTTCAACCCTGTACAGTAAGGAAAGGATCACGGCTATGTGGTAGACCATGAGCTTGGTTTCAGATTTGATGTTGCGTTCTTCAAACACTCGCTTCCTCAGGTGGTCAAAGGCTGCACCAGTAGATTTCAGGCAATTCTGGATTTCTTCATCAATGTCAGCCTTCTGTGAGAGATAACTTTCAAGGTTCTGGAAGTATTCCACATTTTCTAGGCACTCATCATGAATCCTAATCAATGGGGCTGAGATGTGTACATTTGGAACTTGCTGAGGGAGGACTTTGGCCTTCTGCATGTTAAGTGTGAGTCCCATCTTCTTGTATGCCTCATTAAATATGTTGATGATTCTCTAGAGAGCCATTTCCGACACAGCACCTATTGTAGCATCATCAGCATATTGGAGCTCAATGACTGAGGTTGGGGTGGTCTTAGTTTTTGATTAAAGCCGTATGAGATTAAATAGTTTACCTTCCATTTGATAAATAAGGTGCACTCCAGCAGGGAGCTTGTCTCTAGTCGGATGGAACATGGCAGCAAGGAAGTGTTGGGATAATCACACAACCATGTTTGACTCCTGCCTTAATCTTAAAAAGGGTCTGTAATAGATCAGTTGTTAAGGATCACCACTCACAAATCATCATGAAGCAGGTGAAGGGTGGTAACGAATTTTGGAGGACATCCATACTTCAGCAGAATCTTCCAGAGTGCCTCATGATTTACAGAGTCGAAAGCCTTTGTCAATTCAGAGAACGCTATGTAGAGGGGCTGATGTTGTTGTATCACTTTTCTTATAGTTGGCAAACTGTAAGAATCATGTTAGCTGTGTCTCTTGATGACCTAAATCCACATTGAGATTTGGGGAGTAGCTCTTCAGCAAGTGTAATAAGTCGATTCAGATGGGTTCTTGTAACAATCTTTCCTTCAATGGAAAGCAGGGAGATGCCTCTGTAATTTCCACAGTTGGATTTGTCCTCTTGAAGATTGTCACAATCATGGCATATTTGGGATCATTCGCGACTTCCTCTTCATTCCAGATCTGTAGGATGAGGGCATGAGCTGTAATGTTAGTTCCTCTCCCCCATGCTTAAAGATTTCACCGGGGATTCCATCACCTTATGCTGCTTTGTTGTTTTTTATTTGTGTGATGGCTTTCATAGCCTACATATACATTGGTGGAGTTCCAAGCTCGGCTTTAACTGGTTGCTGTGGGATGGAGTTGAAAACACTCTCATCAACAACAGATTCTTGATTGAAAAGACCTTCAAAATGCTCTCTCCAATGGGTATTGACAGTTTCCCTTTCCTTGATCAGATCTCCCCCTGTCCTTAGGCCTCAAAGGAGCTGGTCCTTGAGTACTTTGGCCATAACTGGTCTTTGTGTCAGTGAAGAAGCCATGGATATTGTTCATATCAGGGAGATGTTGAATTTCCTTTGCCTATTCTTCATGATGTGGGTGCACCTTTGTAACTCAGCTTTACTTGTTGGTAAGCCAGTTTCTTTTGCTTTTAGAGTTTGAGTAATTAAGCCAGGTGAATAAAGACTTGTGTTTACAATCAGTCAGTTTGTTGATTACCTGATCATTTTCATCAAACCTGATGTTTCCTCACAGAGAATCCAAGTGTCTCTTTGCAGGCATCGATGATATTGGCCTTAAGGACATCCAAGCACTGTGGACACTCTTTTTCTGTCTTGACTGAAGTTTGAAAGTATTTCCTTAAGGCATTTTTAGATCCTTCAGAGCTTTGATGTTGATCTTTAGTGGACATCTCTTTTGTTGCACCCATTGTTTGGGAGCCAGTTTGATGGACATAATTGAATATAAAGGTGATTGGTCCAGCAGTCATCAGCCCCTGTATTGTTCTGGTGGTGTGGACATCTTTATAATTCCGGGCATGGATAATGACATAATTGATCAGGTGCCAATGTTTGGACTGTCAGTGTTTCCATTATGTTTTGTGCTGTTCTTCTGGTGGAACAGGGTGTTGGTGATGATAAGCTTACAGAAAGGATTTGGCAAGGAGAAGAATGCTGCTGGAGTTGATATTTCCAATTCCTTTCCTGCCAATAGTCCCATTCCAGAGATCAGAATCTCTTCCAACTGTGCTGCTGAATTCTCCTATAAGAATAAGCCTGTCATCTTTCAGAACCCCACAGAGAACTTGGCCAAGTTTGGCATAGAAATCTTCATTGGTTTCATCGTTGACGTCCAGAGTTGGGACATATGCACTGATCCCAGCAGCGAATTTTCTCCTTGCCAGTTTGAGACAAAGAGCCATGAGGTGCTCATTTCTTCCAAGAGAGAACTCTTGTAACTAGTTCACAAGTTCATTCTCGATGGCAAGTCCGAATCCGTGAACTCTGCATTCTTCTTCTGACTTCCCTTTCTAGAAGAAAGTATAGCCACCTCAGAGTTCCTGGAGCTGTCCCCCTCCAGCTCGCCGGGTCTCACTCAGAGAGGCGATGTCAATGGCATATTGCCGGAGTTCTCGGGCAACAAATGCAGTGCGACACTCTGGGCGTTCACTCTCGGGTGTGTCCATGAGGATCTTGGTGTTCCAGGTCCCAAACTTTACTACTTGTGTCTTTTGTGTGTTTCTATTCCATAGTAACAAACTTGCATTGTCACTGAACCACATAAGGAGATAATAGAGCAGATGATCTAATGTTTGGTTAAAGAGATAAGTTTTATGGAACCTCTTAAAAGGAAGACAGAGAGGTGGAGAGGTTTAAGGAGGGAATTCCAGAGCTGAGCATCTGGGTAGCTAAAGATAAAAACAAAAAACTACTGCGGATGCTGGAAATCCAAAACAAAAACAGAATTACCTGGAAAAACTCAGCAGGTCTGGCAGCATCGGTGGAGAAGAAAAGAGTTGACGTTTCGGGTCCACACGACCCTTCAACAGAACTGAAGTATAGTTAGGAGAGGGGTGAAATATAAGCTGGTTTAAGGTGGCGGGGGGCGGGGGGAGAGAAGTTGAGGGTGGGGTGGTTGTAGGGACAAACAAGCAGTGATAGGAGCAGATAATCAAAAGATGTCACAGACAAAAGGATCAAAGAGGTGTTGAAGGTGGTGATATCATCTAAGAAAAATGCTAATTAGGAATGGATGGCAGGACACTCAAGGTACAGCCCTAGTGGGGGTGGGGTGGAAAGATTGACAAGGTATTAGTTGTAGATTTAAAAATAATGGAAATAGGTGGGAAAAGAAAAATCTATATAAATTATTGAAAAAAAAACAAAAGGGAGGGGGAGGAAACGGGGTGGGGATTGGGGGAGGGGGAGTTTAAGATCTAAAGTTGTTGAATTCAATATTCAGCCCGGAAGGCTGTAAAGTGCCTAGTCGGAAGATGAGGTGCTGTTCCAATGCAAACTGGAGCTGTACCTTGAGTGTCCTGCCATCCATTCTTAATTAGCACTTTTCTTAGATAATATCACCACCTTCAACACCTCTTTGATCCTTTTGTCTGTGACATCTTTTGATTATCTGCTCCTATCACTGCTTGCTTGTCCCTACAACCACCCCACCCTCAACTTCTCTCCCCCCGCCCCCCCACCTTAAACCAGCTTATATTTCACCCCTCTCCTAACTATACTTCAGTTCTGTTGAAGGGTCGTGTGGACCCGAAACGTCAACTCTTTTCTTCTCCACCGATGCTGCCAGACCTGCTGAGTTTCTCCAGGTAATTCTGTTTTTGTTTTGGGTAGCTAAAGACATGGCTGCCAATGGTAGAGTGATGAATATTGGGATGGTCATGAGGACAGATTTGGAGGAATGCAAATGTCACAGTTGCAGGAGAGAACTTCCATTCTCCAGACCCGACCCTGCCCCCTTCATCCCACACCACATTATCTGTGTTTAAATACATCAGCATGGAATTTTCAGGTGAGGTGCTTCTGACTTTCTTTTTCTGCTGCTCAGCTGACAGAAATATAGTGTACTGTCCTGATGGAGGTGTTTACACAAGTCGTTTGAGTCAGAGAGGTAGGGTGCTGGATCTTTGCAAGGAGTTGAGTGATTTTTGAAGGTCACTGAGCAGAAAACTTGCTCTCACTCATAGGGCTATAGCTGCCGTCTGTTGTGGATTGCAGCACCACAGGGAGGTGGAGCAGAGGCAGCAGAGAGAGCAAGAGGGGGAATGAGGAGGAGGATTCTCAATGAAAGGTCCTGCCGACCTAGTGTATGCAGAGAGCAATTCTCCCACCTGCACTGCAGCCAGGAGCAGAGTCGCTTCACCAGGGAGATGGTCACTGAACTTTACCACCTCCATCAATTGGACCTTCAGTTGCAGAACAGGGTGAGAACGGTATTGCCGGTGGCTGTCGAGATTACCGTCACCCTCAGTTTCTACACAAGTTGTTTTTTCCAGGCTGCAGTCTGCGATATCACCAGCATCTTTCATTTTGCCATGTATTGCCGCATCAGGGAGTTCATGGATGCTCTGTACACAGTAAGATTGGGCTTCATTTTCTTCTTGCAAAACCATGGGCACACTCCAGAATAACGGGAGTTCCAGAGGTACAGGGAACCATTGACTGCATGCACGTGGTCTTGAAGTTGCCATATATCAATAGGGAGACGTGCTAGAATACAAGGCGTTTCACTCCCTTTACATGCAATTGGTGTGCAACAATCATGTTGGTGAATGTCCACTATTCTCTTAGCAGACATGATACTTTTATCCTGCACCATCCAGCTGCACCTGCCAGTTTTGAGCCACCACACTGAACCAGAGGTGGCTGCTTGGTGACAAGGGCTACCCACTCTACACATGGTTCTTGACTCACCTCTGCCATCCAACCACATGTGGACAGTGCTCATACAATGAGAGCCTTTTTGCATCCAGGAATGTTGTAGAGCAAAGCATCAGTGTCCTCAAGCAGTGGTTCTGTTGCCTTGACTGGGAACCCTTCAACACTTGCCAAATTCGTGGTGGTCTGTTGCATTTTACACTAACTGGTCATCATGAGGGTGGAGCTCTTGCCATCAGTCCTTCAACAAGCACCTCAGGATGAAGAAGGTGCATATAGGACACCTTGGCTTTGGCAGGCTGTCCATGAGCAGCCTATCAGATTCCAGTTCAGGACGACCTTACATCACTGTTGCTTCTCAATTCCTCATCTTTGTATCCCACTGCTATGGGCCATCATAGCATCCTCTTATGCAAAAGGCCAAATAAAAGTCACCACAAAACAAAACATAAGAACTTTATCTAACAACACATTATCCAATATACATACAAAATTGAACTTGTGCTTTCCCTTAGCGCACATCTTGTGGGTGATTTTGCCTGGCCTAGTGCTCCAAGCAGTCTTAGCCTAGTGGCTGCAGCATGGTTAATGGCTGACTTTCAGTTGCTGGATTGCTGAGACCCTGTAAGCCCCTTTGAGTACTGCTATCTGAATCTATGATGACAGCAGTCTGAGCCTGAATGGCAACAAACATGGATCTAAGCTTCCATTGCAGCCCTGAGATGTTGGATGGTTTTTGCCTGTGCTGCAATGGAAGTTGAACACTTAAAGAGCTAGCTGTGAAGGAAACAAATCATCACAGCTGTCTGGCTAGGATTCAAACCTGGGTCTCAGAGCTGCCAAACTAATTTAATTATCATTAGATCATTGTTACAGTACAGTATATTAGTGCAGACTAACTATTAGCAAATAGACATCACACTGAAAACTAAAATGAGTTGCATCAACATATATCATAACATTTGCCATGTGAACTTTTGACTATTTAATTTGTTTCAATGTGTAAAATACATCAAAAGCCTCACCTGGGAAATAGGGCTATTTGATTTATCTATATTTCATGGTTGCTTTTCAGGAGAATAATTGCAGGCTTTTCACTTCTCATTCAATTTACAAGTTGGTGGAATTACCATATTAAAAGTGATTGAATGGACTACCATGAGCATTAAATGCAATTTATTATGCTCAGAGACAAAAAAAATGACACCAGAGAAGACTATTCAGGCCATTGCGCTTGTAGTGACTCTATAAAAGAACTACCCACTTGGTGCCTTTCCCTGTAGCCTCCTTTTCAAATATTTATCCAACTCCACCTGTTAAAAGTTTCTTATTATTTCTCCTTTCATTCTTTTAGTGATGACCTTAAACTTATTTAGTTACTGACCAGTAAAAATTTCTTAATCAAAATTCTTCAAATTGTTGAACAACTCCATCAGATCAACTTTATGTCATCGGGGCTGATCTTCCTGACCCTTACCCCGGAGAGCACCCAATTTACTAGGGCCCGATACTGGGCTGCACCTCATTTTCCTCCCCATGCAGCAGGTGCCCAATGCTCTGTCTAATTTCCCTTTGTTGAGCGCAACCCATTTGTTGAAATGTTGAAATTGAAGATTCCTGCAGGACTGCACTGGTGCAAATCTTAAAGGCCCCACTGCTTGTCTGTGGCCTGTTTGTACCCTGCATTGTAAGTTCCAGATGCTATGCAATTAGAGGGAATGTTGGCTGTGCCCTCTACCTGTGATGTACTTAGACTATGAGGCCCCGGTCCAGGAAATCCTGGCATTTCAAAGCATAGACAAGAGCTGCATGCTTGGATTGAAGGGGCAGGGGTTGGAATAATTATTGTTTAATTTTTTTTTATTCATTCATGGGATATAGGCATCACTACCTAGGCCAGCATTTATTGCCCGTCACTAATTGCCCTTGAGAAGGTGATGGTGAGCTGCCTTCTTGAACCACTGCAGGCACACACACGATGCTGTTAGAGAGGAAGTTCCAGGATTTTGACCCAGCGACAATGAAGGAATGGCAATACAGTTCCAAGCCAGGATGGTGAGTGGCTTGGAGGGGATCTTGCAAGTGGTGGTGTTCCCATGTGTCTGCTTCCCTTGTCCTTCTAGACAGTAGTAGTCGTGGGTTTGGAAGGTTCTGTGTTAGGAGCCTTGGTGAGTTGCTGCAGTGCATCTTGTAGATGGTACACACTGCTGCTAAAGTGCAACGGTGGTGGGGGGAGTGAATGTTTGTGGATGGGGTGCCAGTCAAGTGGGCTGCTTTGTCCTGGATGGTGTCAAGCTTCTTAAGTGTTGTTGGAACTGCACTCATCCAGGCAAGTGGAGAGTATTCCATCACACTCCTGACTTGTGCCTTGTAGATGGTGGACAGGCTTTGGGGAGTCAGGAGGTGAGTTACTTGCCACAGGATTCCTAGCCTCTGACCTGCTCTTGTAGCCACAGTATTTACATGGCTTGTCCAGTTCAGTTTCTGGTCAATGGTAACCCCCAGGATGTTGATAGTGGGAGATTCAGTGATGGTAATGACATTGAACATTAAGGGGTGATGGTTGGATTCTCTCTTGTTGATGATGATCATTGTCTGGCACTTGCCAGCCCAAGCCTGGATATGTCCAGGTCTTGCTGCATTTGGACATGGACTGCTTCAGTATCTGAGGAGTCGCGAATGGTGCTGAACGTTGTGCAATCATCAGCGAACATTCCCATTTCTGGCCTTATGATGGAAGGAAGGTCATTGATGAAGCAGCTGAAGCTGCTTGGCCCAAGGACACTACCCTGAGGAACTCCTGCAGTGATTTGCTGGAACTGAGATGATTACGGTCCAACAATCACAACCATCTCCCTTTGTGTTAGGTATGACTCCAACCAGTGGAGAGTTTTCCCCTTGATTCCCATTTACTCCAGTTTTGCTAGGGCTCCCTGATGCCACATTCGGTCAAATGCTGCCTTGATCTCAAGGGCAGTCACTCTCACCTCACCTCTGGAGTTCAGCCCTTTTGTCCATGATTGAACCAAGGCTGTAATGAGGTCAGGAGCTGAGTGACCCTGGCGGAACCCAAACTGAGTGTCAGTGAGCAGGTTATTGCCACTTGATAGCACTGTTGATGACCCCTTCCATCACTTTGCTGATGATCGAGAGTAGACTGATGGGGCAGTAATTGGTCGGGTTAGATTTGTCCTGCTTTTTGTACACAGGATATACCTGGGCAATTTACCACATAGCTGGGTAGATGCCAGTGTTGTAGCTGTACTGGAACAGCTTGGCTCGGGCCGCGGCAAGTTCTGCAGCTCAAATCTTCAGTACTATTGCTGGAATATTGTCAGGGCCCATAGCCTTTGCAGTATCCAGTGCCTTCAGCTGTTTCTTGATATGATGTGCATTGAATCGAATTGCCTGTAGACTGGCATCTGTGATGGCAGGTCCTCTGGAGGAGGTGATAGATCATCCACTCGGCACTTATGGCTGAAGATTGTTGCAAATGCTTCAGCCTTATCTTTTGCACTGATGTGCTGGGCTCCCCCATCATTGAGGATGGGGATATTTGTGAAGGTTCCTCCTCCAGTAAGTTGTTTATTTGTCCACCACCATTCACGACTGGATGTGACAGGACTGCAGAGCTTGGATCTGATCCGTTGGTCATGGAATCACTTAGCTCTGTTTATCGCTTGTTGTTTATGCTGTTTGGCACACGAGTAGTCCTTGTGTTATAGCAATAGGTTGACATCTCATTTTTAGGTATGCCTGATGCTGCTCCTGGCATGCCCTCCTGTACTCTTCATTGAACCAGGCTTGGTGGTAATGTTAGAGTGATGGACATGCTGGGCCATGAGGTTACGAATTGTGGTTGATTACAATTCTGCTGCTGCTGATGGCCCACAGTGCCTCATGGTTGCCCAGTATTGAGCTGATAGATCTGTTCACAATCCCATTTAGCACAGTGGTAGTGCTGCACAACATGAAGGAAGGTATCCTCAATGTGAAGACGGGACTTTGTCTCCACAAGAACTGTGCAGTGGTCCTATACTGTCATAGGCAGTTTCATCTGCACAGGCAGGTTGGTTAGAATGAGGTCAAGTAGGTTCTTCCCTCTTGTTGGTTCCCTCACCACCTGCCACAGACCCAGTCTAGCAGCTATGTCCTTTAGGACTCAGCCAGCTCGGTCTGTAGTGGTGCTACGGAGCCATTCTTGGTGAAGGACATTGAAGTCGCACCCAGAGTACATTCTGCGCCCTTGCCGCCCTCAGTGCTTCCTCCAACTGGTGTTCAACATGGAGGAGCACTGATTCATCAGCTGAGGGGGATTGACTGGCCGTTGTCATTTCCAATACCTTGGTCAATGCCGGTTGGTCTGGTCTGTCCAGTTTCATTGCTTATTGACTTGTTTTTAGCGATTTGATACAACCACGTGACTTGCTGCATCATTTCAGAGGGCATTTAAGAGTCAACCACATTGTTGAGTCTGGAGTCACATGTAGGCCAGATTTCCTTCCTCAAAGGGCATTAGTGAACCAGATGGGTTTTTACAACAATTGATGATGGTTTCATGTTCATCATTAGACTTTTAATTCCAGGTATTTATTGAATTCAGATTCCACCGTCTGCCATGGTGGGTTTTGAGCCCAGGTCCCCAGAGCATTACCCTGGGCCTCTGGATTACTAGTCCTGTGACAATACCAGTGCACCACCACCTCCCTATGTTCTTTAAGATATTTTATTTATTTAATGGGAATTCACCAGGTGATTGGTTAGCACAACTTCAGAATTTGGCACTTCACATAAATGGTTGATTTTAAAAGGCCGATATTACCCATCACACTAGTTGGATTGTTTATACCACTCTTGACAATGTTTGGAACCCACATCATCAAAATTTTCCACCAAGAGGCATCTGTGGTGACAAGCTGGAAATTTGTGTGGCATGTTATTTACTTTTGCTAATGGCAGGTTATAAAAAAATGCTTTAAACAAATTCACCAACATACATTAAAAATGATATTGCAGCATAGACACAGCTTGCTGCACAAGCTAGAATACAACAAAAAGGGTAGTTTTATTTTAATGTTAGATATTTTGAATGGTTGTACTGCTTGTGTGAGTATGTAGGAAAGCATTATGCTCTATGGATATGATGGACAGATGCAGAAAGGACACATGTGAGGTACAAGGTTAGAGATGTTACTAGTAAAGCACAATAAATACTTTTTAATTATGGATTTAGGAATTAGTAGTAAATGGAAAATGTAAATAAATAATTTAACTTTGAATAGGTTTGTCTACGTTAATATCCCTTCTGGTGTTTGTCCATCAAGGCAAAGATGACTATGTTCATTTTCTGAGGCACTTGGTAAGATTCCAGTGGGTATGTAGGTGACTGCATCTAACAGCGTGGGTGGGTCATCAAAAAAGCAGTTGACCGCAACCTGTGGTAGCCTGTTGGTTGCGTCTCCCTTAATGGATGTAGGCCGATTAAGGATGTAGTTAAAGTGTCCTGTCCACTTTTCTGGAATTTGAGGTTTTTCTGTGAGCAGCTTTGACCTGTGAGCACCGAGGATTGATGATGAATCAGTAGAATGGAGCCCGAGGACAGATTTCAGAGCATTGTAGAATCTCTTCCAATCATTGTAGTCAGCACATGACTGGAATTAATCTGCTTTCTGATTCAGCCAAGTGCCTTGCACCTCTCTGATCTCACATCGGATAGTCCTGCAGATGTTGCATGCTTGGACAGTGATGGCTGGCCAATGGCTCTAGGGAGGGAGGCAGGGAGGGAACAGGTTTCACCGGTCAACTGCTAGGAAACTCCAAAATGGCAGTAACATAGAGGTCCTCCTGAATTTAACAGCAGGATCTCATAAGAATTTTTTTTCTCCATTTCCCATGAGTAGGAAGAGTTGGAAGAGTAAGAGGGAGAGTTTGTGGGGGAAAAAAGATTGCTGTGGAAGGATAAATAGTAAGTGAGGAGGAGGAAGGTTGATCAAGGTTAAGGAAGGAGACAGATTGCGGAAGGCTGCTTTGAAATTTGGAGGAGGTGGTGGTGCAAAGCACTCCTGTTCTTCCTAGCCCAAAGGTAGAGCTGGAAATGCACTTAACTGCTGGATCTGGTAACTCTCACCTCCCTTTAGCCGTTGGGTTGCCAGAGTGTTGGGAAAGTCAGCCCATAGCTGTTAAATCCAGATTGCTGACCAAACCTGAGGCTCAAAGCCTCATGTAAATGTTACAATTGTCATTCAAGAATAGTTTACTTGGCTGACCCCAAACCCAGCAGGTTAATCCAGAAGTAAGTGAATTATTAATAATTTAAACCCCTATCCTCACCAACACACTCCTGTCCATCTAGGTGGGGAGGAAGGTCGGGCGATCGATAAGTGGTTGAGGGTTAAAGTTACCCCCAAATAAATCCTGGTTAAGAAAAAGTTTTGTTGTGTGGAAGTTGTTTTTATATCAATATCATGATTGCCTAAACTAGTGACGTCCACCAGCAGGCCTGAATATAAAAAGGAGGAAAGAAAAACTTGTATTTAAATGACACCTTCTGGATATCCCAAAGTACTATACAACCAATTAAGTTATGCAGGAAATATAGAAACCAATTTGTTCATAGCAAGCTCTCAGAGGCAGCAATGTGATACTGACTTGATAGTTTATTTTTTGGTAATGTTGATTGAGGGGTAAATATTGGCCAGGACACTAAGGAGAATCCTCCTGTCCTTCTTCACATTAGTGCTATGGGATCTTTTATGGCTACTTTGAGAAAGCAGAGGGGGCCTTTATTAAATTTCTCATCTGAAAGATGGACTGCCAATGGTGCAGTATATTCCCCCGGAACGGCACTGAAGTGTCAACCTTGATTTTTATGCTCAAGTCCTTGGAGTGGCACTTGAACCCTGTCATGAAGAGATTAATGTCTACAATGTTATTGCAAATTATTTTATTAAATAGAGTTTAGTGGTGTCTATGTCTATTGGTGTGTATGTGTGTGTGTCTTAATTGGATTAAAGCCAGCTGGTCTAGAGGCTTTGATGTATAGAAAGAAGTAGGTTTGAAATAGTAATTAGATAAACATGGGGAAGTTTAGAAACATAGGTGTCAAGGGGGAAATTTGCATTTTTAAATAAAGCATTCAAAAGAATGGGTGAAATCTTGCACCTAGCTAGAAGACGCAAAACAATGTGTTTAGTTTTTTCAGCTTACTAATAAAATTGGTGGAATCAAAGAATGTTATTGTTAAAAGAGGTAAAATTAAAAACCTAGGAATACAATGGAAAATTTACATTCAAAGAGAAAGATATGTATAGAGGAGAAAGGAGATTGTGTGTAAGGTAGAGGCATTTTAAGACCCAACAAGTGTGAGAAGTCTCCAGCCTGTAAACCTCAAGTCTGTCTGCAAGGACCCAGGACTGCAAGAAACTCATTTTGAATGAGACTGTCCATAGTGTGCTCTGCCAGGTGTCTCTTTAAATCTATGGCCAGGATTTTCCCCTCGGCGATTTGGGGGTGGGGCCCGGTCCCCGAGGGGAAAATGACGCGGGATGATGTCGGGAGGAATCCCCGATGTCATCCCGGTCCATTTAAATTTTTAGGAAGGCACGCAGACAGCAAAATCAGCTGTCTGCCCGCCGACCTGTCAATGGCCAATTGAGGCCATTGACAGGCTAATTAAAGTAATTAAAGACCTGCCCGGCCAGCCTTAAGGCTGGGGGACAGGCCAGGAGCCGCAGCGGGCTCCAGATTATTCATGAAACTTCATCCACTGGCGGGATGAAGTTTCATGTCCGTTTTGTAAAAAATTAATAAAGTTTATGTGTTCCTTATTAACATGTCCCATCTCGTGTGACATCGTCACATGAGGGGGTCATGTTAATAATTTTTTAATGTTTCTATTTTTAAAGTTTTTTCCACTGTCAGTATTCTCCCTGAGACAGGATTTTGCCTCAGGGAGAAGCGTGATCTTTCACGCGCATGCGCAAAAGAGTGCACTTTGACAGATGGGGATTCCCTCCCCCCTGGAACAAGAAGCGCATAGCACTTCCCGTCGGGGATGCCGCTGGGTGGGCCTTAATTGGCCCGCCCACTTAAAATGGTGGCGGGCCCCATTTCAGTGGCAGGGGTCGGCTGGCCGCCCGCCGCCAAGCCGGTGGGGCCCGCATGCCATCCGAGGGCAAGATTCTGCCCTATGTGTTTTGCTGTTGCTTTAATGGGGCTGTAACTGAGAGTCTGATTAATTAAAGGATTTTTGTAGTTTTTATTATAGTAGTAATTTTGTAGACATATGTGTATGCTTACAATTTTTCTTGTTTAATTTAGTTTTATAAAAAACCTCTTGAGACTTAATGGTCTTATTACTACTGAATTCAAAGCCTGCATCTCGAAACATACAAATTTCAAAAATTGGTTATGACAGCCATTTCAAGCTTCCCTCTGGGATTTGAGCAACTCAGCCTTTACCATTGGCTGTGTCAAAATAATTGAGGGATCTTGGCGGGATATATTTGTAATTCCTTGATTTTTTTTCAATTGGTGAATCTTAAGGCTATGAGTATGAGAAGCACTTTGAATTGAGGAGTAGGTGTGAGGTATTTTTGAAATGGGGAGACTGCAAAAACGGCTGTATCCATGGCTAAAACTTTTTTTGGAAGTAGGAGATTTAACTCTGATTGTGTTACAAAAAGTATCCAGGGATAAGTCAAGGTGGATAAGGTGGATAAATTACAATTGGGATTACCTGTGGGGGCTAGAAAATCAGACATAATTGAATTGATAGCACAGCATTTGAAATTCGGAGGAATACCTGAGAGACAGAGTTCTCCAAGGGGTGGTTCATTGGAATGGGCTCAAATCAGTTGCAAATGAAAATGATTGAATTGGAAGAAAAGGAAAGAGACCAGGCATTCCAAAGGGAACAAGCAGAAAGGCAGGAGAGAGAAAGAGAAAACAGGAAAGGGAGTTAGAAATTGTGAAGGTAGAGACAGAGGAAAGAGAAAAGGAGAGAGAGAGAGAGGATTCCAATTGAAAATGTTGGCAGTTAAAAAAGAGACGCCAGAAGGTGAGGAAGGACTTGCCTCCTGAGTAGAACCCAGTGGGGAGATGTTTAAATTTGTACAAGCTGTTCCAACGTTTTAGGAAAAAGATATTGAAGCATTCTTTATTTCATTTGAGAAGATAACTAAACAAATGAAATGGCCACAGGAGAAATGGGCATTATTGTTATAGTTTAAGTTGGTGGGTAGAGTGCACAAAATATATGCTTTGCTGTCTGATGAAGTATCGGTGAATTATGATGTGGTAAAAAAGGCTATTTTGAATGCATATGAGTTGGTTCCTGAAGCATACAGGCAGAAATTTAGGAATATGAAAAACAGCTGGGCAAATTATATTGAATTTGAGAGAGTAACACAAAGTAATTTTGACCAGTGGATAGAGGCATTAAAAATAGAGACAACATATGCAGCCCTTAGGGAAGTCATTCTTTTGGAAGAATTTAAAGATTCAATTCCTTTGGTAGTGAGAGTTCATGTGGAGGAACAGAGGGTTCAAACTGTAAGGCAAGCAGCAGAGATAGCTGCTGACTTTGAATTAGCTCATAAAGCTAAACCTTTTCTTTGTCACACTTTCCAATCGGAAAAGGATAAAAAGTGGGAAGGTGAAAGGAAGGTAGGTAGTCAGGGAAGAGAAGCTGGAAATTCCCAGGAAGCTCTTCTCAGAAAAAAAGGGAAAGTGCTGAGGGTAGAAGTGACATTTGAAAGTTGAGGTGTTTTCATTGTAATAAAGTGGGGCACACAAAGGACAGAATTTTTCCGCTGGCGTGCGGGGGCGAGCCCGACATGCCAACGCATAAAATGACCCGTGTTGACGTCAGGCATGCATTCCAACGCTACTGAGTAGCGATGTTTCGATCGGTGGGCGGGCGCCGGAGTCGACTGTGCGCCTGCCGATATGTAAACGGCATATTAAGGCCATTAAGAAATTAACGCAGTTGTTAACGCTGCCCGTCTAATCTTATGGTTTGTGGGCAGGTGAAAAAGCCAAGCGGCCTTCACATTTTTTAGGAAACCTCATCCACGAGCGAGATGAGGTTTACTAAAGCTTTTATTCAATTAATAACATTTTTTTCTTAAATATAAAAACATGTCCCATCTCATGTGACACAGTGAAAGAGTGTTGGCCCTGACTCTCTCTCCTTCCCCCGCCTGCACAGGTAGCGCTGAGCGCTACCGGTCATGTCTTACGCTGGGTGGTTCTTAATTGGCCTGTCTGCTTAAAATGGTGGTGCGAAGCCGATCGTGGGCGGCAATCGGCTCCACAACCGCCCCTGCCTTTTCCCTGAAAAATTCAGGCCAAAGTCAGTGCGTTGGAAATTGCGGGGAAAATATGTTGGAATTATTGTTGGTGCAGAAAAGTTCTGGAAGTAAAAGTACTGTGGGTTCTGAGGTTCAGGCACAGGAAAAACCAATGATTTGTGTACAAGTAAAACAGGGTGAATCAGTGATAGGTAAAGAAGTGGGAATGCATTCACAGTTTACCCAAGAGCACTCTGAGGAGTAGGTTGCAGAAATGTTTAAAGATTTTGTGTGTGAAGGGAAAGTCTTTCCATGTGTACTGGGTGGAGTAGGTAATTATGTTAAATTTTTAAGACACACAGGGGCTAGTCAATCCTTAATGTTGTGGGATAGTGATATTTGTTGTTGAGGGAGTGTTGCAGGAACAGGTTATAATAAATGGAGTTCATGAAGATGCTAAACCTATTCCATTGTGGAAGGTAAATTTAAAGAGTAAATGGAAAAATGGCGGAGTGACTGTTGGGGTGGTGCAAACATTGCCCATTGCAGGGATTCCATTTATTCTAGGTAATGATATAGCTGTATCACAAATGTGGGTGATGCCTATGGTAGTTCAGCAGCCTATGGAAGTGTTTTCAACAGAGGTGTTACAAGAGGAGCAACCTGGATTGTTTCCAGATTGTGTGGTAATGAGATTACAGGCACACAGGTTGATACAAGAAAAACAAGAAGTACAGGCAGTTCAAAAGCAGGAAGAATGTATTGAAATCCAATTAGCAAGCACTGTGTTTGATAACCTTATTCAGAAAGACACTGGAGAGGACCATCCAGCTGAAATGTTTAACTCAAGGCAGTTAATTGAGTTGCAACAAAAGGATTTGCAAATAAAACAGTTATATCAGAAAGCTTACTCAGAAACAGAAGCAAAACGAACACCAGAATGTTGTTACCTTAAGGGTGATATTTTAATGAGAAAATGGAGGTCAGATCATGTCTCAGTGAATGAAAGCTGGAGGGAGGTACATTAGATTGTTATCCCATTAGGGTATAGAAATGAGATTCTGAGGATTGCTCATGAAATTCCAATGGGGGCACATTTAGGAATTCACAGGTAAAAATACAGAAACATTTTTATTGGCCAGTATTGCATAGGGATGTAGTCAAATTCTGTAGAACATGTTACACTTGTCAGGTGATAGGGAAACCACAAGCAGTGATTAAGCTGGCATCTTTAATCTCAATACCAGCATTTGAAGAATCTTTTGCTAGGTTCATGATTAATTGTGTAGGACCTCTCCCTGAGACTAAAAGTGGAAATCAGTACTTATTGACAGTAATGGATGTGTCTATCAGGCTTCCTGAAGCAATACCTTTAAGAAATATTATAACTAAGAAGATTGTGGAGGAGTTAATTGATTTTTTTTACAAGATATGGTTTACCTAAGGGAATACAATCAGATCAGGGTTCAAATTTTATGTCATAGCTGTTTAAGGAAGTAATGAGCAGTTTGGGATAAAAAAATTTAAGTCAACAGTTTATCATCTGGAGTCAAAAGAGACTTGGAAAGATTGCATCAAACTTTAAAAACTATGATTACAGCATACTGTCAGGATTATCCGCAGGATTGGGATAGGGGAATTCCATTCTTGTTATTTGTTGTTATGGATGCTCCTAATGCATCGACTGGTTTTAGTCCGTTGGAACTAGTTTATGGTCATGAGGTAAGGGGACTACAGAACTTGATTTATGAGAAATTGTTGGGTCAAAATACAGAAACTACTCTCCTGGATTATGAATCGAACTTCAGAGAGGGGTTGGACAGAGGATGTGAGTTGGCTAGGGAACATTTAAATAAATCACAGCAAATGATGGAAGTGAAGGCAGATAAGAACGCTAAAGCTCACAGTTTTATTGCTGGAGAGAAAGTGCTAGTTCTGTTACCAGTACTGGGGAACTCATTAAAGGCAAGGTTTAGTGGGCTTTACAGGATTGAGAAGAAATTGAGTGAAGTAAATTATTTAATAAATACTCCAGATAGAAGAAAGAAGCAGAGGGTATGTCATGTAAATATGCTTAAAAAGTACTTTGACAGGAAAGGGGACCAAAAGGAGGTGTTAGTGATGGTAAATGATAAGAAAGAGGCAGAAATGCAATACTCTGAAATTGATTTTCCTCTAATCAAATTGGATAATGAGGGGGTACTTGAAAACTTAAATGTAATATTGAGTTACCTTCCAAATAAGTGTCAAAGTGATTGGGAAAAGCAATTGCAGTCACACAAAGCTATTTTTAGAAATAAGTTGGGGAAGACATCCTCGATGAGGCAACATCCTCATAAATTAAATCTGGCAAAGTTATCACAAGTACAGAAAGAAATTTATTTCATGCTTCAAAATGATGTAATTGAGTCTATTTGCAGCAACTGGAGTTCGCCTATTGTACTGGTACCGAAACTGGATGGAACACAAAGATTGTGATGGACTATCTAAAGGTGAATGTGGTGACAAAGGCAGATTCATATCCCATACTATGATTGGAGGATTGTATTGAGAAAGTGGGACAACCAAAATTTATCACAAATGGATTTATCACAAATCCTTGCTAAAAGGATATTGGCAAGTACAGTTGTTGGAGAGAGTAAAGGAGATAGCAGCTTTTGTGACACCAAATGGACTATGTCAGTTTAAAGTCATGCCATTTGGTATGAAAAATGCACCTGTGACATTTCAAAGACTGACGAACAAAGTAATTGCAGGTCTAAGCAATTGTGCTTCTTATATTGGTGACTTAATAGTTTTCAGTCAGATGTGGGGTGAGCATTTACAGCATCTGGAAGAATAATTTACATGATTACAAGAAGCTAATTTGGTGATGAACTTGGCTAAAAGTGAATTTGCAAAAGTGCAAGTTATATATTTAGGCCATACCATTGGACATGGTAAGGTGGCTCCAAGAGATGTGAAAGTCAAAGCTATCGTGGATTTCCCAGTGCCTACAACAAAACGAGAAGTTTTGAGATTTCTGGGCACGGGTGGGTTTTACCAGAAATTTGTAGCAGTGTGGTTGCTCCACTGACTGAACTATTAAAAAAGAACAAGAAGTTTCAATGGACGCAGGAGTGTCAGAAGGCATTTGATAGTTTGAAAACTGTATTAGCTACGACACCAGTTGTGGCAGTACCCAATTACGCAAAGCAATTTAAGTTAGCCATTGACACAAGTGATATAGGCAATTGGGCCATACTGTTGCAAGAAGATGACACTGGAATTGAAAAACAGATAGGGTATTTTTAACGGAAGTTGAACAGAGAAGATATTCAACACAACAGAGAAGATATTCAACAATTGAAAAGGAGACGTTGGGTTTGGTGTTAGCATTGCCGCAATTTGAAATCCATGGGCAGGATCTTCCCCCCATCGGGGGTTGTTGTGCAGGAGCGGGCGGGTTCTCGATCAGTGCCCCCAGTCAGGGGCGTGCCACCATTTTACGTGGGCGGGCCAATTAAGGCCCGCCCAGCGTGACGTACGGCAAGAAGCACTATGCGCTCCCTGTGGGGGCGGGGCGGGGGGATTCCCTGAGCCTGGAGTGCGCTCTTGCGAAGTGCTGCCTCAGGGAGATTGGCTCCGGTTTCAAACATTGAATAGGGATGTGAAAAAAAATTATTGACATGTCCCCTCATGTGACACTGTCATCTGAGCTGGGACATGTCCATTACTTTTATTTAAAAATTCCTGGAACATTTAAAATTCCTCATGAAACCTCATCCCACCCGTGGATGAGGTTTCATGTTTTTTCTGAAGGCCATCTGGGCTTGTCGCCTGTCCGACAACCTTAAGGTTGGACGGGCAGGTCCAGTAAGTGTTTTATTTACTTTATTAATGCCCTTAAGTGGCCTTTGACAGGTCGGCGGGCGCGCAACCGAGTTGGTTGTGCGCTCACCAACCTTAAAATCTAAATGACACGGGGTGACGTCGGGTCACACGCCCGGTGTCACCCTGCGTCATTTCATACGTTGGCGAGCGGGCACCGCCTCTGCATACCAACCTAAAAATTCTCCCGTATGTGGCAAATAATTCATCAGAAACAATTGTTTACACAGGCCACAATCCTTTGAAGTTTCTGGTCAAATTTCAAGACAAAAATGCAAGGCTATTCAGCTAGAGTTTATTACTGCACCCATTTATTCTACAGATGATACATGTCGCTGGACAAGAGAATCTGTGTGCAGATGCGTTATCGAGAGTTTGAAGCTTAAAGGGAAAATTGGACATTTTAAGACTTGGACACTAAACTGGAATGATTTCTGCTGATACCAAGGATTTTTATATATTATGTTAATGCATGCATCTGGAAGTGTAAATATCTAGTTAAATATAGGAGATAGTGTAAGATGGGTTATTAAAAATGAAGCCATCTTTTAGAATTATGACGGTTCATTTTTGATAAGGAGGGGCATGTCATAGAGAGATTGATGTCTATAATGTTATTGGAAATTATTTTTTAAAATAGTGTGGTGTCTGTATGCATATGTGGGTGTGTCTTAATTGGGTTAAAGCCAGCTGGTCTAAAAGCTTTTATGTATAGAAAGAAGTAGGTTTGAAATGTTAATTAGATAAACATGGGTAAGTTTAGAAACATAGGGCAGAATTTTCTGCCTGTCAGGCGGGCGGGTCGGGAGCGGGTACGGGTGGGTGCAGAGCCAATCGTGGGCATGCCAATTAAGCACGGAGCTGCCCCAGGAAGATAAAATTGTTTTAAAGTGTGAAAAAAGATTATAATTATTCCGACATGTCCCCTCATGTGACAGTGTCACATGAGCTGGGACATGTTTATGAATTGTCAGAATTTTTAAAATTTATTCAGTAAAACCTTCATGAAACCTCATCCCGCCTGTGGATGAGGTTTCATGAAAAACACGAAGGCCAATTTGGCTCTTCGCCTGCCCACCAACTTTAAGGTTGGACGGGCAGCCCTGTCAATTGCCTAAAGTGGTTGATTAATGGCCTTAACAGGCCTTTGACAGTTCAGTGGGTGCGCAGCCACCTCCAGTGTGTGCCCGCCGAACAAAAGATTGGAATGTCACACGGTGATGTTGGAACGCACGGTCGACGTCACCGCACATCATTTTACATGTCGGCGTGTGGGGGCGGGCCCCACATGCCAAAGAGAAGATTCTGCCCATAGGTTTCAAGGAGGCAATTTGCATTTTCAAATAAAGCATGCAAAAGAATGGGTGAAATCTTGCACCTAGCTAGAGGATGCAAAGCAATGTTCAGTTTTTTCATCTTACTAATAAAATTGGTGGAATCAAAGGATGTTATTGTTAGAAGAGGTAAAATTAAAAACCTATTTATACAATGGAAAATTTACATTCAAAGAGAAAGATATGTATAGAGGAGAAAGGAGATTGTGTGTAAAGTAGAGGCATGTTAAGACCCAACAAGTGTGAGAAGCCTCCAGCCTGTGAACCTCAAGTCTGTCTGCAAGGACCCAGGACTGCAAGAAACTCATTTTGAATGCAATTGTCCAGAGTGTGCTCTGCCAGGTGTCTCTTTAAATCTATGTGTTTTACTGTTGCTTTAATGGGGGTGTAACTGAGAGTCTGATTAATTAGGGGATTTTTGTAGTTAATATAGTAGTGATTTTGTAGACATATGTGTATGCTTACAATTTTTCTTGTATTAATAAATGTTTAAGTTAGTTTGATAAAAAAAACCTCTTGAGACTCGCTGGTCTTATTACTACTGAATTCAAAGCTTGCATCTTGAAACATACAAATTTCAAAAATGAGTTATAACAGTTGTTTCAAGTTTCCCTCTGGGATTTGAGCAACTCAGCCTTTACCATCGGCCGTGTCATAATAAACCCACAACCTTCTCACTCGGAGGGGAGAGCACTGTCCTATACAGAATTATTTCATTATATTGTTTGTAAGTGTCTGTCTAGAATTGACAGTTCAACTTGCGGGATAACACTGGAATTAATACACAACCAATTATTTAAATTGCTCACCTCTGAGTAAAAGCATTTCTGGGATTGTTCATAATCTCACTTATTTTTACATTTAATATGAGAGACCCCAAATGTTATTCCACAAGGTAACTTAAAAGGGGCTGTTACTGCATTGGTGAGGCACAGGATTTTGACGTCGAACAACTTCATCTATAAATGACAGTTCATTTTTGTAACATGAATTAATGTGTGGTCAACATTAGAAAATGTTCTTTACAACTCTGGGCAAGCAATATGTTGTCAGGTTATTATATACTACAATCTTAGGCAGTTAACATAAATTATATGCAACATAAATTCCATCCACTTCTATTGCTCTGTAAATCCTACGTGATATGTTACGCAAATGATCTCTTTATGGCTATGATTAACTTGCACCAAAGACCAAATTTGATCTTATTGAACTTGAAGAAGAAACATTGTACTCTATGGAATTAATACAAGAAAAAAATGCATTAAAAAGAATATAACTCAAATCTTTTAGTGTAAACATTTGGTTCTTTATTTTTTTCAAATAATTTCAGCTCTTACATGCTAACATACTTTAAATGGTTGAACATCTACTGCATCAATAAGCTCCAATATGACTTGGAAAAATCTACCAAGAGATCCAATAATTTGCAACAACACAATTAAAAGGTGACAATAAAAAATAAAGGCTAAATTTTATATACTGTATGATTAATAAGTGATATAATTGCATTTATATAAAATAGCTTCTGCAAAAAACCCTATGGTTATAAAATTATTTCTTTTTAATTTTGTGGAAGACCTTAAACTATATTTTGACTATATACAACCCCAATAAGAATTTTCCAACAATGTCTCTGTAAAACAGCAGATGTAGCAAACCCTATTCTAACTTTTTGTTGCATATTTTCAATGTGGCAGCTGTAGCTGATATATCTGGTATGAACAAAGATTGAGCCTATGAATATGTTTGAAATTTTAAAAAGTGGAGGGTGTGGCACATACAGTGTTCCACAGGTAACTCTACTTAACAAAACATACCCTGCTTCAGTAGTACGTGCTTTGGTTTTGGCTTTAGGCTGTTGCTGCCATCATCTAAGCTGGAAAATTCTGGATATTAACCCTTTTGGGTTGCATATTGTCTTTTTATAAAGCTAGTTAACATGTTGCAATGTACAATGTGGAGAATTTTAGTTACATTCAGTAATTTAATCGTATGGCAAGGTAACAATTTGTCACAATTTTTCAAATGGTGCAAGCATCAGGTGTATTGTAACTTTTTTTTGCCATTGCTCTCTTTTTCATACTCTGGAGCAGGTTAGAGAGTTTAAAACATGACAGGCAAAGGGACAAAAATTGTTGAAACGCTTACTAAAGGAAAACTTTAATAAGGAACATTATACATTCTGGATGGTGCTGGGAGAGGATTCAATCCTGAAGGCATCAAAACACAACATAACTCCTGTGGAGCCATTTAGTTTCCAATTAAAATGACTATTCAACAAAATACTTAGCTGGCATTAGCTGTAGGCTATTCCAGACTGGCACTCTAGATGTGTAAATTATAATGACGTGTTTTTAGAAAACCCAACAACCTCAAGTAAAATTAAACAAAGGAAATTCTTTGTTGCATTGTGTTTTAGGAAATAACACGGTTATCATCTCACTGCAAAATGACTCATCTCATCTTGTTGCAAGTCTCTACTATTTAAACAGTATGAAGGATCCTATGCTCAGTGTTTAATCCTTTGTCCTTACCATCTTGCTAAGTACAGTACTGTGAATCGGAGAATGGACCTTCTGGTTTTATGGGACACAATGGAGTGAAAAAGCAGTAGGGCTAAATTGCTGAAGAAAGGCAATGACTCATTTTGTTTACAAAAGCAGTCATATGGTATATAACAGTGTAGGAATGTAGGTGTTAAGCTTAGATCAGTGTTAAAATGCGGAGTACCATAAAAGGATAACAGAACACTCCAGGGATAAGTAATAAAATGCAAGATCATGCACCATTTTTTCCTATGACAGTGCTATTAGTTTAAAGGCACCAAGTTGTTTCTCCGAAAAAAAACTGAACTTCCATTTGGTGGGAAGCTATACATGATAATGTGATCAACCACTTCTATCAATATTTTCCTATTTACACTTCTTTCTGCATTGATACGCGGATACTGCTGAACATTTTCCCCACAGCTTCGTAGAAAGGGTCACAGAAGGTGTGAATGCAAATAGAGTAGACTCTGCTGATGCAATAGATTTCAATCAAATAGCTCTTAATGCAGGGCATCACAGCCCAAATGTGGATGAATGTTAAAATCGCAAAGTAAATTCCCCAAATAATTGCTAAAGGTATCCCAAGGAGTGCTGACAGCAGGCGGTAGCACCAATATTTAGACACTGTGAAGACAGTAAAGCTGGCTTTCCAAACACCATCAAAGCTGTGAGTTCCCTCTGGTTCAGCAATCACTTCTTCAAAATCCACCTATGACAGAAGAAATACAGAAGCATTCTGATTAACTTCTGCAGTAAATGCATAACTATTGTACACAAATTAACCATCAAAATATGCTGAGCAGCAACAATACTCAACTGCTTTTTCTACACAAATAATATCTAAAAGCACTGTTCTCCGTGAATCAGAAATATTGGAATGCGTCACATTCACCAACTCATTACTGGTGAACTCCATCAGGCAGACAGAATGGCAAACTAATGTCACTTGCCTGCTCAGCAGCAACACCCACCCTTCTTCCTGGCCTCAAGTTCTTCTCTGCTGTCTTGCATTCTAGCTGCCTTCAATCATTTATCTTCTGTTCAGAGCTTTTTCTTTCAACTTCCTCATCCTTTAAAGTCTAAGTTCTACCCTTTCTCAAATTTCTATTTTTTAAAGAAAGTAAATTCCTTTGGTTACAATTTTAGCTTTTGGCTTCTCTCCATTAGGACTGAGTTGAGAATGTTAAAGCTCATTATACAAAGGGCCTTTGCAACAGAAAAGAAAGAGAATGTGCTTTCTATCCTCCAGACATCCTCCTTTAGCGAAAATAGAGTAAAGTAACTGGTTTAACTTTTGTGATGAAAATTAGATCGGAAAATATATGTGGTGAACAATGGAAATTGGATACACAATAACGGTAGAGATGGATTTAAAGTCAGAGAACTCCTAGGTGTGTGTAAATGAGTTATGAGATGCTGTAGCCAAATCACAAATTTGGATGCAGATGGTAGAAACAATCAGATAGAATATTTCATATGATCATTTGGAAGCACATATATGAGAGCTTGGAATAATGGTGCATTGTATTATGGAGCAGGTAAACCTCCAAATTAACATTGAAAATGGCAATATACTGTACATAGACCCTTGGTGTGCAAATATTTATATACCTGCTGATTCGGTAATTTAATTGATATTAATAATAGAATTACATTCAAGTGATAACAGAAACTATAAGCATGGACTAATTTGGATTTTTAAAAAAACATTTTTCCCAAGGTGCCTGTAGGAAAACTCTATTGCATGGCTTTAATATAACAGCCAGCAGTGTACTGTACTCTGAAGAACACAACCATTTTGACAGCACTAGGGAATAGAAAACTTTCAGTCATATAATAATGTAGCTCTTTAAGGACATGTGTTACATTTATCCAGCAGCCTGATGATTTTCATGTGTGCATGGAGACAAACCAGAAAAGGCATTTAAACACTAATGCAATATGACTATGGCCAATTTGCACTAATTAAACCAAAATGGTCCACACACAATGGAAGTAATAGTGGCTTGGTATCTTTCACTTAAATAGCTTTCTGACACATCACTGCACTGGGTATACTACAGCTCAAGTACAAGAGAGAAATTTCAGTAGTAAGTTTTCAGCTTAAAAGAATTAGGTAATGAGCAGAACATTTTTTAAGTATTATAATTCTTGCCTCAGCTTAATTAGCAACTGCTTTCTCTAATACTGGCTATGGATTTCATTTATGGGTGAACAGTATCAGGTAAGTGTAGTGTTTGAAATAGATGTGGCTTAATGGGAGCTAGAAATGAGCTGACATCAGGATGGAGTAGTAGTGTCAGAGAGAAAGGATCGTTGGCTGGGTAAAGAGGGACATTTATTTACATAGCACCTCACTGCATCTCTCAAAGATGTCTCAAAGTGTTTCTAGTGAATTAAATGTATTTGAAGTGCAATGATGTTATCTCTGCAAATGCAGCAGAAATTTTGCACATGGCAATGATATGAATGGGCAGTCAATCCGTTACATATGGAAGATGCGAAAGACACTAATTAAATGCAAGTTATTTCCTTTTTTAAAAAAAGATTTGACAACTCTACGGCTTCACAAATGCTAAAAAATTGTACTATTTGCTATTTATAGCAAACTGATAAATGCTTTGTTTATTATTTTGCTATGGTCAACAGTGGAAATTTCTACATATGTGTGGTTTCTGAAAAATATTTGCACATCTTGTACATAATGTTGTTTGGTATCCATTTGACTCTCTGTAATTATGATGCTTCACTAATGTAGGCAAGAAAAAGCTTTCTATCAACAGTGGAAACTTAAATTTAGCATTTTTGGAGAATTGCCACATTCTATCATTTGGAAATGATGATAAATATGTTTAACAACCCGCCTAAGGAAGAATCATAGACTTTTGCAGCACAAAAGTAGGCCATTTGGCCCATTGCATCTTTGCCAGCTCTCTGATAACGTATTATGTTAGTCCTACTGCCAAGTTTCTTCAAATATTTATCTATATTTATTTTGAAAGCAAGTATGGGTTCTACTTTGACCACTGTTTCCCAGTGGGGTGATGCATGTTCTAAAGGAACATAGGACTTAATAACAAGGGTAGGCCATTCAGCCCATTGAGCCTGCTCTGCTGTTCAATAAGATCATGGCTGATCTGATTGTGCCTCAACTCCACTTTGCCGTCTACACCTCCACAACTCGACTCCCTTGTCAGGAAAAAAATCTGTCTAACTCTGCCTTAAATAAGAACAAAGACCCCACCCTCCACTAACAGCTCTTCGCTTAAAAAAGCTCTCCTTTATTTTAGTGATGTTTGTAGAACTGAGCCTTCTAGTTGCTAATTTAATTACCCACTTAAGGGCCTCAATTGGCAGAGGGGAGGGAAGGCTGTCTATGGGCCTTCTTGCCACGGACTTCGGGGTGGAGGCGAGAAGGTGGTGGGATGCCCACCTGCCACCCGCCACCAAACACACCACAGGGGAGGGCACAAGATTCCACCCGTTATTTCAACTGCAGCCTAACCAATGATATATATATATTTATCATTACCTCAAGTAGCAGCTTTGACTCAGCAGTAGAACTGTGGTTATGGATTCAAGACTGGCTTGGAAGCTTTGAGCCTACGATTTAGGTTGACACTGCAATGCAGTGTTAAAATGTGAGAGGTGCTTTCTTTCAAATGACACTTTAAACCAATGTTGTCCAACAGAAATTGCTGATTAGTCACCAGTAAGGCCATGGCAGCACATAGCAATTTTAGTAGAAAGTGGCTTCAATACGCCCATATTGTATAGGTAAATGTACTTCATGTGTATATTTACTAAAAATCTTCCACTAGTCAAGGTAATAAACACACACAATCAAAAAAAAACCCCTCACATGCTTTTTGTCTTACTCTTTTACCAACAAATGCACATGAAGGTTAAAGCGCACATTGTGACTATGAGAATTAAGATCACCTGCCCAACAGTGTCTATTACTCATTTTAATTTACTAATCAGTAATGCAATTAGTCACAAATGGATTCCCAATTAGCTACATGTGGCTAATGTATTGGGCAACACTACTTCAAACAACCAAGGCCCGTCTGCTTGTTCAGTTTGGGTGTAAAGGATTTGTGGATGTCAAAGATCCAATTTAGCCCCGTGAAGAAGAGCAGGGGAGTTCTCCGGGTGTCCTGGTTAACATTTACTCCTCAATCAACGCCAATAAATTACATTATCTGGTCATCTATCTTGTTGCTATTTGTGGGACCTTGCCGTGCACATTTTGGCAGCCGCATTTACATTTATTACAACATTGACCACACTTCAATAGAAATTTATTGGCTGTTAAGTACTTTGGGACTTCCTGATGATGTGTAAAGTGCTATATAAATGCAAGTTATTTTGTTTTTCTTGCTTAAATACTCCTATTAAAAAAGCTCATGCTTTTCATACAACTTTATTAAGTTATTCTCCCATTTTTAAAAGATTTTGTATTAGAACTCCCAAGTTTCTCTCTTCTGCTGCTTCTAAAGCTTTATCATTTAGTATTATTTCCTCTCGTTCATCCTTTCAAAATGTATCTCTTCATATATCTCTTTATTAAATTTCAGCTGACATCTACCTACTGAACCTGGCAACCTCGGTCTCCATCCTCCTGAAGTCCTTGTCATAATTAACCAGATTGCATATTAGCTTGGATATTTTTCATTGTTTCTCGGTTGGTTGGTCTGCCATTTTTTTCTTTCAAGTTTCCCTGGGCTGATTCCTTTACTTATCACGTTGAAAACAACTTTCCAGGGAAGTACCATTATCTTTGGACTTTTCCCTCAGCTTTTCAATATTGTTGTATCGAACCTGATCGTGTAATAGCCACTGTTTCCTAGCTGTTCCCTGACCCTTAAAGCACCTATTTGTCCCACTTTAATTGTTTGGCATTGTGATGGCTGTCACTTTAAGATCAGTTCAACTGAGTAGGGGGGGGGGGTCACATGAATTGTCTGCACCAAATGTGGCTGCGAGCCCAGGACAGCTGGAGCGGAGGACTGCCAGGGAGCAGGCGGTGACCTGAGTAGGAGGGGAGCAGAGTCCACAGGCCCACTAAAGGGGCCAGGACAGAGCAGGAGCTGGTGGTAATCCAGGAGGTACCCATTAGTACAATTCTGGAAAATGAGGCAGAAGCTTCACAACCTGTTGAACTATGCCACTCGATGTGAATTCAAAAACTACTCTAAAGACTTAATTTATAACTATGGGGTCTATAGTACGTATGATGTAATCGAAGTCCGGGCAAATAACATATGTAATCATTTCTAGAATTCAGAAAACTCTTGGTTCAATTGTTAACTGAAAAGGTGTACAAAGAAGTTAAAGGAGGGGGGATATGATGACTGTCACTTTAAGATCAGTACAACTGAGTCCGGGTCATGTGATTTGTTCAACCAATATGTGGCTAGCCTGGGGGAATAAATTCTAGGGAGGGGTTCCCTAGGATAAAATGGCTGCATGAGGGGCTGGCAGGATACAAGAAACCCACGGAAGCTCTTGTGTAAATAAAGTTAGTTTTGTTTGACTAAGAAGCTGCCCAGAGTGTGTTTCTACAGGCATCATATCTCTTTTGCAGCATCAAAAAGTCAGACGGGAGTCTTTGTTTTTTTGGTGATGTGTAGGGCATCTTGTTGGTATTGTATTAAAGGCAGTGCATCATCATTTTACATAATTCAGCTCCACTGTAAATTAATTGTGCTTCTGTGGATTCCCAACCTTGACTGGATAAGAGTTCAGTGAAGTACGTGTTCCTTTTTCCCCTGCATTAAAAGCCTGGCGCCAGTTTTATTTCTCCTTGTGTAGTAAGATTTCAGCCTAGTTTTACCTGTTGGTAACAACTGCTGGCAGCTTAAAAATGATTTCCCTTGGCATTAACACTTCCTTTAAAAGCCAGCAGAATTACCAGGCCAACCAGCATCTGCCAACTGTTGAAATATTGACACAGGTAACAAGAGTTGGAAATTGGCTTTAACCCTGCAGGTACTTAGTAGTTTTATTTTAAATCAAAGACCCAGCCTCTCCTCTCAAACATGGTTCAATGTGGCACAATTCCAAACATGCTCAAATGCCCAATGATTCAGGGGGTGGGAGAGTGGGAGGAACAACAAAGAATTTTATTCACTGAACCCAGCCTGCATATATCACTTGGTTAGACTTTTGTGCTTTCCTTTTAACTGCCTATGGTAGTAGCAGCCCAAGGACAACAGTAACCAAACAGTTGGTGGGTGAATTAAAAGCAGAATCTGTGCCCATGAGTGTAAAAGGAACAATTTTATTTTTGGCCATCAGTTACTAGTACTCTGGCCAAAATAATGCGACAGTGCAGGAGTAAATGCAAATCAAAAGCGCCAAATAGACATGGTAATATGTTAAAATGGGCCACATCATTAAAGAAAATGCAGCATTTTAGCTGTGGCGATTTGGATACTAAATAGAAAATCAGAATCAAAGTTTTTTTTAAATAGTGAAGGATTTAGTTAGCTTTAAATGATCACAGAAGAAAAACACTAACATTGTAACACCAAAGTATAGATTCAGGGATAGACCTAAAATGAAAAGCGGCACTTATTTTTTACTTCAGTTAAGCTATTTTTCAAAATCCATATTTGTATTCAGCTTTTGCATTTTGTCACTTTACATTTTTCCTGTCTGACACAAAGAGTAAAAGCTATGCATCGGCTCAAATGGTTTACAGTGGCCAGTGTATACTGACATCATGCAAACTCCTGGCCTATGCTGCTGCTGCTTTAATGTTCATAGCTGTATTTTTTAAAAAGGTGAGGTGTCCTGTTTTTATATACACTTAGCTAGAAATGCAACACTAATGAAGATAGCTGACAACTTGTGGTTCCTTCCACATTTTTATAATAGAAGTTTTAGTGTCTGAGGACTTTAAAAAAAAGAAACTGTACCTTAAACAGAAAAAAAATTGTTTTACAATTAAAATGCACACATACAACATTTGCTTTTTGTTTAAGACTTTCGATCACAGCAAGTGGTTCAGTCAAAGAAAGTGACGTGTTTGGAAACTTCAGAACACCCTTCTATTCATCAGTGCAATGGTCATGGGTAACAGTGTGTGAAAGAATTAAATTGATAGCATGGCATATCAAAGCAATTTTCCTAGTAAAGATTAATTTCAATACTTTGTTACTATGTTACTATACAGCTCCATGTGTGGATTTTGGAAGCAACTGAACATGCAACAAGTATTATATATAATATAAAATCTATGATCATCTAAACTTTTCCACGTGTTAAGTTTCCATAGTGGTTGGAATTTTTTAAGCGCAACGTATAATTTGCTCTGCAGAGTCTTCATCAGAAAAAAATGCCAATGAGCCTATCACACTGCTAATCCACCCTCCTCATGCTTTCCATGGTTAGAACTAAAGATGGTGTCACTGTATTTTCTTTGGTGGGGAATAGGCTTCAGTTGCTAAACAGATAGCGAAGAAATTATTTTCTATGGTAGAAGATAATTACTGAACAATCAGCTTTAACAGTACAGTTTCTGTACTTTTTTAATTGAAGTGTAATGAAGTAAATTTAGTGTCAGGTACAATGGGTGAAACAATAACACCTGTACTACATTTATTATGTCATTGCACACATTCACATATACAGTCTCGGTTGACATTTTATCAATATTACAATGCCCCTTTAAAGCTACTATTGGACTTCAAAAAGTATCAACAATATTAAATGTTTCAAATCTACACATGACCATTTGCTCAGTTTTACCTTTGAAAGTCGATGATTGTAAATTTCTGGGGGTCAATTAAAACTGTTTTGAAAAAAGAAATGATCGGATGTTTTAAAGGTGCACAAGCTTTACAATAAGAGTTTGGCAAACCTGTTTTTGTTTCTTCCAATCACATAAACCTGTCACTTGTATGTGATGTAATGATAATAAGTACAAAAAGAGCTCAGGTTAGTCTTTTCTCATGTAAACACTGCCTTTTGTGATAGTTCCTTCACCCATCCAAAGTCAGTCTGAAATTTATAAATTGCCTCATTTGGTTTGTTGGATTCTTCTGACAATATACACATGGGGGTTAGTAATATGCTGTGTGTGGGGTTGGGGGAGGTCACCTAAAGTTTTTGATTATGGTGAACATTGAGAATAATAATCTGCTGTAAATTGGTCTTTTCATAGCAATGTTGAATGGACTGAGCTCAGTACTGGGCTGAGTAGGAGAGGTGCAGGCTGGATGGAACTAATTGCCAAGTGCAGTGGGCTGGATGTTGGACAGAGTGGTGTGGGTGCTGGACCGAGTGGGAGAAGTGCAGTGGGCTGGGGAATGGGTGCAGTGGGAAGAGTGCAGTGGACTTGGTGCTGGGTGCAGTGGGTTGAGGAATGGGTGTAGTGGGCGAGATGCAGTAGGTTGGGGGAGTGTAGTGGATTGGGGGACAGGTGTAGTGGGTGAGGTGCAGCGGGTTGGGGATGGGTGTAGTGGGCAGGGTGCAGCGGGTTGGGGGGTGGGTGCAGTGGGTTGAGGGCAGTGGGTACAGTGGGTTGAGGGGAGTGGGTACAGTGGTTGAGGGGAGTGGGTGCAGTGGGTTGAGGGGAGTGGGTACAGTGGGTTGAGGGGAGTGGGTGCAGTGGGTTGAGGGGAGTGGGTGCAGTGGGTTGAGGGGAGTGGGTACAGTGGGTTGAGGGGAGTGGGTGCAGTGGGTTGAGGGGAGTGGGTACAGTGGGTTGAGGGGAGTGGGTACAGTGGGTTGAGGGGAGTGGGTACAGTGGGGTTGAGGGGAGTGGGTGCAGTGGGTTGAGGGGAGTGGGTGCAGTGGGTTGGGGGGAGTGGGTACAGTGGGTTGGGGGGAGTGGGTACAGTGGGTTGGGGGAGTGGGTACAGTAGGTTGGGGGAGTGGGTACAGTGGGTTGGGGGGAGTGGGTACAGTGGGTTGGGGGGAGTGGGTACAGTAGGTTGGGGGGAGTGGGTACAGTGGGTTGGGGGGAGTGGGTACAGTGGGGTTGAGGGGTGGCAAATACCTCATCTGAGTTCAGCGATGGCCACACGGGTTTTCTGAACAGACTGGAGGAACCCTGCGTACAAGCGCAAATTCTAGTCGGAATCTGGAATCACTGAGCATTTCACGGCTGATTTGTCATTTAACCAATTCCATGTTTACCTTCCCAGCTCTGTGACGGCTTCTCACTAGGAATCCCTCCCCAGTGCCTGTAAAGCCAAGTTAAACTCAGACCGGCAGGGGGTAAAACACCAAACTCCCACACAGGGGGAACACAACCTGCAGGGAAACAGTAACAATGACACTTGGAGCTGTTTGTCAATAGAGAGTTTGGACTTGTACTAGAAATGACCCTGTCCCTGCAAAGCTGTGACTGCCTTCTGTAGAAATGTTTAACTTGAGTTCCTGCATAAGGTGCAACTTTGACAAACTTTTTCCCCTCTTCCTTACCTTAACCACATCATCATTCAGATGTTTTGGATCTCTGTTGATCAAGTCGATCTCTTTGGTGTGAACATCAGTCACGTATTTCTCGTTCATCTTCTCATCTTCCATTTTATTATTGGGTTTGTAGATATTCCCGTAGTCTCTGATCGGCGATGGGTATAAAAGTCCCTGGGAAGGAAGAAAACAATTTCTTTTCAAAACAACCTTAGAGCCGCCCCGACATAAAACGCCGGAGGTAGCCGCCGCCTGATGCCTAAGAGGAACTTATTGGAGCCTGATCGCATTTAAAGGGAAAAGTCCAGCGGCACCACACCCCTGCAAAACGGAGCTGGCGGCACCGGCGCCAGTGCCAAGTCTGCAGCAGGGGGCGGCAGAGGGAATCGCAGGAACAGAGTGAGGCAGTCCAGCAGAGCACTGAGCCATCTGCTGGGAAATCTCTCACTCAGAGACACAGTGAGGCAGTCCAGCAGAGCACTGAGCCATCTGCTGGGAAATCTCTCACTCAGAGACACAGTGAGGCAGTCCAGCAGAGCACTGAGCCATCTGCTGGGAAATATCTCACTCAGAGACACAGTGAGGCAGTCCAGCAGAGCACTGAGCCATCTGCTGGGAAATCTCTCACTCAGAGACACAGTGAGGCAGTCCAGCAGAGCACTGAGCCATCTGCTGGGAAATCTCTCACTCAAAGACACAGTGAGGCAGTCCAGCAGAGCACTGAGCCATCTGCTGGGAAATCTCTCACTCAGAGACACAGTGAGGCAGTCCAGCAGAGCCCTGAGCCATCTGCTGGGAAATCTCTCACTCAGAGGCACAGTGAGGCAGTCCAGCAGAGCACTGAGCCATCTGCTGGGAAATCTCTCACTCAGAGACACAGTGAGGCAGTCCAGCAGAACACTGAGCCATCTGCTGGGAAATCTCTCACTCAGAGGCACAGTGAGGCAGTCCAGCAGAGCACTGAGCCATCTGCTGGGAAATCTCTCACTCAGAGGCACAGTGAGGCAGTCCAGCAGAGCACTGAGCCATCTGCTGGGAAATCTCTCACTCAGAGACACAGTGAGGCAGTCCAGCAGAGCACTGAGCCATCTGCTGGGAAATCTCTCACTGCAGGGATACAGTGAGGCAGTCCAGCAGAGCACTGAGCCATCTGCTGGGAAATCTCTCACTGCAGGGATACAGTGAGGCAGTCCAGCAGATCACTGAGCCATCTGCTGGGAAATCTCTCACTGCAGGGATACAGTGAGGCAGTCCAGCAGAGCACTGCAACTATCTACTAGGAAATCTCTCACTGCAGGCATACAGTGAGGGACTCCAACACAGCACTGCAACCATGTACTGGAAAAACTCTCGCTGAGGGATACAGTGAGTCAGTCCAGCACAGCACAGGCAACAATCTGCTGGGAAGTTCTCCACCAAAAGGTCCAAGGAGCGAATCCAGGCTTCCCATTCCCAGTAAAACACCGGAATAATCTACTGGGTAATCTTCCACTACGGGAAAGCAAATGAGTCCAGGAGCCGCACTCTAAACACAGCACTGGAACGATCTGCCGGGGATTCTCCCAGTACAGTCTCACTCCCCCTGGCACAACTGCCGTCACAGGCTGGTAGGCAGAGTTGGCTCCAACATGCCAACGTCCAGCCTTACACCGGCATCTCGCATTCCCTTCCTCCCAAAAGTTCTTAAAAAAAACAGAAAACGCAGGATGAATAAATCAGAAGGAGCCTGGGAACACAAGGAGTGAGAGCGGGAATCAGATGTTAACAGGAAAGGATTGTTTGGGGAGCTTCCAGTCGCAGGGACCGCTTAGCTTCGCTAGCCAGTGCAATGCAGGATGGCTTCAACGGCCTGAGTTCAATCCCTGTGCCGGCTGAGGTAGTTCATGGAGAGTCCCATGCTTGATGCAGACTGGTGCTTTATATAACCACTTGTCTGTCTGAGAGATGCTGTGAATCTCTGATTTTAACGGGTAGATGGATAGGTAAAGTCAACTTAATTAATGCCATAAAATAGTGAAATACAAAATTCTTGAGAAGTTAGACTTTTCCCAAGAGGAGGGATGATCTAGAACACAGGGTCACAGTGCTAGTCTCACAGGAGAAAGGGGTCCGCAAGTTAGGACTGAGGTGAGGAGACATTTCTGCATTCAAAGTATTGTGAACTTTAGGAATTTTCTGCCCTGAATGCTCAGTCTTTGAGTCTATTCGAGAGACATGGGTGTAATTTGTATACCAAGGGATATGGGGACAAATTGGGGATGTTGAGGGTGGAGCTGAGGTAACATGATCATAATGACTGAATCATATTGAAGGGCCGAATGGCCAACTCCCATTTCTTAAGTTCTCATGTCCTGATAAAAGTTGGTATTCTCTCCCAGATGTCATTCCTGCTCACTAACTTCCAAGCAGTTTGGTGTTCCATTGATTTGCAAGATTTTTTTAAAGTATTTGTATTTTTAAAAAAAAAACCCTCTCGTGTATTTTTGAAATGTTTTTTTATTAGCACGTGCCAGAATATTTTGCTTCTAACCACCATGGGGTTGAGTTATTCTGCAGCGTCTGCCCGTTATCACTACACCACCTTGCCTGCATTTTTCCCCAGTGGATAAGAGGCGCAATTCGCACAACCAACCAACTCCCCGCCTGCGCTGACCCGTCGCTGTTATTCTGGGCGCGTTCACTACAGTCTGAAATCTTCCGAAGTTGCAAATCCAGTTTGATAACCCTTCTAAATATGCGTTACCAGGCGGCTGCACCCTTCCTTACCTCAAAGTCCCCGCTCTTGTCACCAGACATAGTTCCCCAAAGAACCGGAAGGTTTCAATAAGTCCGCTGCAGCTTTCCTGCGATGTATTAGTACCCTGCGGAAGGTAGGTAGTGATCGCTGGGCTTTGTGGCAGATGGCCAGTTCCCCAGGGCTGCGTTGGGATTTTGAAGAGCACACTGCTCCTTAATGCAAAAAAACACCAAGTTCCGAGTGACAGCTGGAAGTGGGGAATGCATACATATGCAGTGAATCATAGCAAATCTAGGGCTGCAGGACCGGGCACAGGCTAATGACACAGTGGAGAAAAATCTGCGTCAGGGCAGGAGAGCAACACATGGAATAGGAGGAGAGAGATGGGAATGTGCGAGAGGAGCCTGAGGGCGTGTATACACAAACAGGAGGGGGTGTAGAAAGGGCAGGAATAATTCCCACAAAGTAGGGACGGAAGTTCGAAGGATGCTCGCATGTAAATGGAAGTGCAGTTGGGAAAAGGCTTAGCCAGACTTGGTAACAGTGAGCGGTGAAATCTGTTTCACAGCAAAGAGGAACAACCCTGTGGGAGAAAGGGACAGGGAGGCGGAATTTGTTTACAATGTATTTACCAAGGATACGTTCACACGGAGTAAACAAACAAGCGAACCTCGCGCTGTTTTAATTGTATTATTAATAATAGGGCTCCATAAAAGTCTCCTCTAACTGCACCTCATTTGTCGTGGTTTGTCCTGTTTTGTACTAAAGAGGCAAAGCTAAGGGGACCAAAATAAAGTCAAAACACGTCTCTGTGCCTAATTCAAGAACCGCTCTACCAATCCAATCAAAGCTCCCCTACAAGCTTACATTCCTCCCAAAATCACTGATTTCTGGCACGCTCTCTGTGATTGTGAATCACTGTGTTGGTGCTCCTCAACATCTACAGCCTTTGACATAGTGGAAAACACCATCTTCAGCAGTGTCTCTTGACACCATCGTGCACAAACATGGGGTCACCGTCCGCAGTACACGGAAACACCCAATACTCTTAACCCCTCCACTGCCACTAACATTCTCCAACATTCAGTCTTAACTTCCTGCACCTACATACTGGCAAGGCTACAGCCGTTTTCATTATACCACCCCGCCCCCATCTCAAATGCTATGATTCCATCCACTTCCCCAGCCAGTGATCTAGACTGTTCGCAACTTTAGTGTCCCATTCAATCCCATTGGCATTGCTAAGACATGACATCATTCACCCATCCCCATTTGCAGCTGAAATCTTCATCCAAACCTTTGCAACCTCTGGATCTGACTAGCCTCATGTTCCACTGGTCAACCTCCCATCCTGCCCCAGCTCTGGAATCTTGTGTATCCATTTCGCTGTTGGAGCTGCCGTCATTCAGATGACATGTTAAACCAAGACCTTGTCCTCTCTTTCTCTCAAATGTAATTCAAAGACCCTGTGACATGATTCAATGAGAAGCAGGGGAACTCTCCTTGGTGTCCTAGCCAATATAGTTCCTCAGGGTAATGTCCTCGGCCCCACCATCTTCAGCTGCTTCATCAATGAGCCCCCTTCCGTCATAAGGTCAAAAGTGGGGATGATTGCACAATGTTCAGCACCGTTCGTGACTCCTCAGATACTGAAGCAGTCCATGTCCAAATGCAGCAAGGCCTGGACAATATCCAGGCTTGGACTGACAAGTGGCAAGTAACAATCATGCCACGTAAGTGCCAGGCAATGACCATCTCCAACAAGAGAGAATCTAACCATCGCCCCTTGAAATATAATGGCATCACCATTGCTGAATCCCCCACTATCAACATCCTGGGGTTGCCATTGACTAGAAACTGAACTGGACGAGCCATATAAGTACTGTGGCTACAAGAGCAGGTCAGGGGCTAGGAATCCGGCGGCGAGGGGCTAGGAATCTGGCGGCGAGTAACTCACCTCCTGACTCCCCAAAGCCTGTCCACCATCCACAAGGCTCAAGTCAGGAGTGTGATGGAATGCTCCCCACTTGCCTGGATGAGTGCAGCTCCCACAACACTCAAGAAGCTGGACACCATCCAGGACAAAGCAGCCCGCTTGATTGGCATCCCATCCACAAACATTCATTCCCTCCACCACCAACACACAGTGGCAGCTGTGTGTACCATCTACAAAATGTTGGACTGCAAGTGTGGCAGGAACTCACCTAGCCTCTTTAGACAGCACCTTCCACAAACACGACCACTACCATCTCGAGGACAAGGGCAGCAAACATATGGGAACATCATCACCTGGAATTTCCCCACCAAGTCATTCACCGCCCTGACTTGGAAATATATTGCCATTCCTTCACTGTCACTGGGTCAAAATCCTGGAACTCGCTAACATCACTGTAGGTGTACCTACATCACATGGACAGCAGTGGTTCAAGAAGGCAGCTCACCACCACCTTCTCAAAGGCAATTAGTGATGGGCAATAAATGCTGGTCCAGGTAGTGACTCTCACATCCCATGAATCAATAATAAAAAAAATCTTCCTCACACATCACTAAGCAGATCATCTGGCCATTATCACTTTGCTGTTTTTAGGTACTTGCAGTCCGACATTTTTTTTTGCATTGTAACAGTGACTATATGAAGTACTTAATTGTTTGTGAAGTATTTTGGGATGTCCTGAGGTAATGAAAGGTGCTATATACATTCAGTTTTGGGCTGTATGAATAGAGGATTAGAGTCCGAAAGCCAGGAAGTTATGCTAAACCAAATGAAATCCCAATTTGACCCCAGATGGAGTATTGCGCCAAATTCTGGGCATCACACTTTAGGAGGTTTGTAAAGTCTTTGGACAGCATGCAAAGAGATTTACTAGAATATAACTCTGGTGTTGAGGGATTGCAGTTATTTAGACAGACTAGAGAAGCTGGAGATGCTTTCCTTAGAGCAGAGAAGGCGAAGAAGAGATTTGATAGAGACGTTTTAAATCATGGAAGTGCTCAGAATGAGTAAATCAAGAAAAAGAACACTTCCAGTGGCTGAAGAGTCAACAACCAGGGGGCACAGATTTCAGGTGATTGATATAATACTAGAGGTGATATGAGGAAAAGCTTTTATACACAACGTGCGGTAATGATTTGGAATAAGGTGCTGGATACAGATTCAGTAGTGGTCTTCAAATGGAAATTGGATAAACAATTGAAGCAGAAAAATTGCAGGCCAATGAGGGAAGAATGGGTGAGTGGTACTAACTGGATTGCTTTTCAAAAGAGCTGTTGAAGACTCAATGTGTCAAAAGGCCATCTTCTGTGCTGTACTATTCTATAAGTCCTTTGCACATGTAACCTAGCTCATATCTATGATATGTTTCTAAGGTTTATAATGAAAGCTCCGAGGAATACTCTGGTACAAAATTTCAACACTCGGAGTCCAGATGCAATATTCAAGTGGTTCCTTTATTACGCATGCGGGAGTAAACACTGGGCACTCCAGGTGCTTCTCCACCGAGGTTTCAAATGAGCAGAGTTTATATATCTTTTACTATCAGTTACAACTTAATGGTATTCGTTAGACAAAGGCCACAGCACAATGACACCCCCCCCACCCCCCCCCCCCCCCCACCCCCCCAACACCCAGTGGGCTGATAATTGTGTTCCTGTACAGTAATTGCAGTGCAGAGACTGGGCAATGTCTTTTTTGAAGATAGCTATCAGACGGGGCGAAATGGCTTTCCCCATCTCTTGATTGAGTTATTCCGTGTCCCCACCCGTGTGTATCCCATTTCTTAATTGCAAATTTACAGCTGAGCCCTTTGTACAAGTTTTTAGCTTTCAAGTAAGGCTGCAACTGTTTGTGTATGCTTTGGTGCCTTAGCTGCTGGTCCTGGCTAGTACTTTAAAATAAATCCAAATTTTCTGCATCTTCAGTCCCCCCTTTTGGGTGCGTAACCGTTAGGTTAAGCTAACCAATTAATCTGCGTCCGATGATCTTCCTAATGTCTGAGACTCCTGTCTTTCCGGTGGTGCGCGGCCACCAAGATGGGAGGCTGGAGTACATTAATATTGTGTCCTGTCCCAGCAGCCATTGTTGCTCTTTTAACATTATTTTTACCTTATGTCTAAGGGCTTTCTTCTTACAAGTGCGACATGCTGCAATTCCCCACGCCAATGCTAACACTAGCTGCACAGCGACGTGTATATGAGAGATTATTCTTATCCAGGGGTGTATATCCACATTCAGCCCCCAGTCCCACACTTGCTCCCACCACGTCGGATCTCTCAATTGTTCTTCCGTATCATTGATTCGCCTTTTAAACACTGCCTGTAACACGTAATACTGTTTCGTCACCTTTCGTAAGTCACCTTTAATCTTTGTCAAACTTTCGGGAAGGTGGGGAATTTGGGCCTGCTTATGTTCCTCATACTGTTCCAGGGGATTATGGAGTGTGTCAGAGGCGTTGACTGAGACCTGACCCCTTTGTTGGACATACACCATTTGCGTGTGTCCGATAGTAACTGGGAGTCGGGGTTTACAGCAGAAGTTGGTGGTGGTGATGTTGCAATGTAGGCTCCCGTACATGTATGACTGCTCAGTAGTTGTCACACAGTATTCCCCCTTTCCCTTGTATCCTGAGCGGGTATGATGGTTTTCTCTGTGGGTAATTTCTAACATACAACCCTCCGTTCGGTTGTACCCGCATTTGTCCAGCCCCCTCAGTTCTGACTGGATGGGGGAGAATCGTGAGGCTACCTTTCCTCCTGCACCCACTCAGTGATACCCCATGTATGCCCTCATTCTTGTGTATGGCATGCATGTCTATGGGGTAGTTCCGGAGGGAGTCGTTGTTTTGGATTAACCCAATGTTGGTACTGAGGGTGCGGGCCTGTGTCTGCTGTGACTGAGGGGATTGCCCATACCATGCCTATCATGTTCATTTGGTTTGTGGTGCACTTCTGAATCACCGGATACACCCTGGTCATTCCTTTCAATGTACAGGTATCAATGACGCTTGGGTTCTTGGCCATGCCCTGCAACCGGGCACTGTTGATCCAGCCCGGTACCTCCCCACTTTGGATCTGGGCCAGATTATGTCTTAATTGCCCAATCATCCACTGGCCGTAAGCGTGGCACAGCTGGCTTTTTTGGGTGCTCTCCTCTTGTCTTTCCTCCATTTCTATTAATTGATTGGTGGTTTTGGCATGGGTCTCTATAACGTGTACGCTTTCCAATAGAGATGCCACACTCTTGCCCCCTAGGGCTGCTGCTGTTTCTCCGCCCTTCGCTGCTCTTATGAGCAGCTGCCACATGATCCCTTTAAGATTCATGACCTTGGAGTTGATTCCTTGAATGTCGAGAGAGTTTACCTGTGTTCACCCCTGTCGGTACATTGTTAACTAACCCTCTCTTCTGGCGGTGGAAAGCAGCATGTCCCCTGAATCTATTGGCGCCCGTGGCATCGGCCGTCTGATTAATCACAGCCTTACTCAGTCATTTGTATAGTTTTCATAGGGGCGCTTGGTTACTGCAATACTCAGGCAGCTGTATACCTGCCAGGTTCACAAATACTGGTACAATTTCATGTTTAACGTTATCATACAATAGTTCACTGTCCGCATACAGTACCAGTCTATTCTGTGGCCCAGGGGTCATGTCTGGGCAAGATAGTCTCTGTGGTGTCATCGTGTCCTGTGATAGCGGGGTGATGTCGGTCCGGGGTCCGCCGTTTTAGTCAACTCTGCGTGTTTGGGCCTCAAGATCCAATGCCAGGTATCTGTCATTCCCAAGTCGTCCTCCCTGGGACAGTGACCCCACTTGTTGTTGTCCCAGGGTGTGAAGGTAAATTGCGAAAAATCTCTCACACATTGTATCTGGACCTGTGCCCCCTTCGCACATGTCCAGGGTCTGTCCGAACCATCGCTGATCTGGAAGCATACTGGGCCCTCATTTTTCCATCGGAGTTCCATTCCCATATGCGAGCTCTGCCCTAGGCTCTCTCCATCGCTCATTCCAACGGATAGTTGCATAAGCCCCGGTGCCACACTTGAAGAGCATTGACCTTTCCGTTGTGACATTCACATCTCCTTTCACGCAATATCCGTTGCTGACATTCTTGTACTTTAAGCCCATACCGGCTGCTGCTTCACGGTTTACGATTTGTATGCTGGTGGCTGTGATAGCCAGGGCCCTGGTAATGATCATCGACACCCAGCTTTTTTTCATCTTGGCGTGAAGGTTACCCGGTTATTGTTATTTCTGTAATGAAGCATGCTGCTGGTGATCACCAGTGGTTAGGTCGTATATAAGAGGCAGCTTTCTCCTTTTCACCCCTCCTTGTGCACAGCCCACGGTGACCCTCCCTGTATTTGAGGATTCCCCCTTTGTCTTTCGGATGGCCAGTCCTCCAGATTGGGAATGAATCCTAAACCACTTGGCTAACACAGTATGGACTGCTCGTTGCCCGTTTTCCCCCCACTGCCCGGTAATTCAGTCTTTCTTACTTGCATCATGCCTTTTCAGTTGCGACCAGTGTTTCCACCTACCTTTTCCCTTCATATCGACGCAGGCACAAGAATCGCTGGTCAAAATAATTTCGTACGGTCCAGTCCATTTAGGGGCAAAACCTGGTTGGCTAGGGGTGATTTGAACAAACACCGTGTCTCCAACCTCAGCCTGTGGTGACAGGGGCCCCCCTTTTGTCCTCTCTGCTAAATCCCTGATAGCCTGTTGGTCCTTCATTTCCTGTTGTAATTCCTTTAGCTGTCCATCCAATTGCTTAATATAGTTTTTAATTTTATCTCTGATGGGTCCCATATCCTCGCTTCTGGTGGCTATGTCCTCTGGCAAGCGCATAGCCCTCCCGGTCATCAACTCATAAGGGGTTACCCCAGTTGTCCTGTTAGGGGTAGCCCTCAGTCACATCAATATGCAGGGTAGCACAACCACCCTTCCCCTACCAGTTGCTGCGATTGCCTTTCCAATAGCGTTTTTTAATGTGCGGTTCATACGTTCTACCACTCCTGAGCTTTGTGGATGTTAAGGTACATGAAATTTGTTTTACCCCTAGCAGCTCACACGTCCTTTTCATAATACTGCCCGTAAAATGCGTTCCTTGATCCAAATCTATCTGTAAAGGGATTCCCCACCTTGGTACTACTTCAAAAGCAAGGGTCTTTGCGACCATGGTGGTGCTGCAGCCCCTGGTGGGGAAAGCCCCCACCCACCTAGTGAACTGGTCGGTTATGACCAGGCAGTATTTCTTTCCCCTGCTGTCGGGAAGGGGTCCCGTAAAATCTATCTGTAGGTTTTCCCATGGGCCCTTGGGGCGCGGCTGGTGTGATAGATAGCCTTACTTTGCTCGGTTTGCCAGGGTTGTGCTGGGCGCAAATGATGCATCTCTGACAATACTTGGCTATATCCCTGCCAATGCCAGTCCACCACCAGTTCTGAAGCAGTCTACTAAGCATACTGCCCCGTCCGCTGTGGTCTGGTTTGTGATACAGTTTCAACAGGGTGTATTGTATACAATTCGGGGCCATTGCTAACAACCCTTACCTCCAAATTCTGTCTTTTCCCCTGGTGGCCCCTGCCCTTCCCCATTTTTCCTTCTCCTCGGGATCTGTATCTGCCTGTAATTTCTGCACATTCATCTCCTCTGGGCTATATGCAGCCAACCGGACTATGCGCGGTTCCTCTTCCTCGTCTGCCTCTTTGGCCGCTGCGTCTGCCAGCATTACCCCTTTGTTGCTGGTTTTCCACCTTCCTATGCGCCTGTATTTGAATAACTGCCGCTTCTGCGGGCGCCCGAGCTGCTTCCACTAACTCTCGTACTACATTCTCGTGCCTTATGTGCCCCCCTGCTGAGGTAATGAATCTCCTCCTATTCCATGCTACCATGTAGTCGTGGACTACCCCAAATGCATACCAGCTGTCAGTATACACGTTCACCCTCTTGCCTGTAGCTGCTTTGAGGGCCTCCGTAAGGGCAATCAGTTCAGCTACCTGAACTGACAGTGTCCCTTCTAATCCCCCTTTTAGGATAGCCTCTTCATTCTGGTCTACGACTGCCCACCCAGTCCGAAATTGCCCGTTTATTTATCTTCTAGATCCATCCACATAGAAGATCAAATCTGGGTTCCCAAGTGGTTCATCTGAGATGCCCCCCCTCCAGCTCTTGGTCTAATCTCATCTGACACTGGTGCGGTTCCCCTTCGGATATCTGCTGGATTAAGTGTCCCTTATGATCTGTACTGCCTTATCTTTTGGTAGTAACACAGCTTCCCATGCTGCCCGTCTGGAGTCTGACACTGCTTTCAGTTTCTCAGTGTTTAACAACTCCACTAAAGTATGCTGGGTGTGACATGGTGACAGGTCCACACACCCGGACTGCCCACGCGGCACAGTCTAACGCTGCCACGCACCTGGCCAGTCCCTTCACTACAGGGGACTGCTGTGTGGAATAATATGCTACGGATCTCATACTTACTCCTCACTGTTGTGTCACTGCTGCGTTGTAAAAATCCCCATCTATACTGCTGTAAACGTGGAATGGTCGGGACATGTCCGGTAGCTTGAGGGCCGGTGCTGACATGAGACCAGCCTTCAACTCTATAAACGCTGTCTCTTGCTCTGGTCCCCATTTGATCTTTTCTGCCCCGGGCTTTCCTCCCTTTACTAAGCTCTGTCTTGGCGCGGTCGTTGCTGCAAACTGGGGTAGGAAGCTGCGGCCTTGGTTGAACAGCCCCGTGACCTTTCGGACCCCCCTTATTGTGATGGGGCGAGGCATGTCCGTGATGGCCATTTTCCTGTCCTGTGGTAGGATCTTGTTTCCCTGACTGATCTCATGTCCTAAGTACCTAACCAGTGTTTGCCCTACTTACGGCTTTTTGGGATTTATCTTGAATCCAGTATTTTTCAGTGTCCTTAAGACTACGAAGAGGGCTCCGATGTGGCCACTTTCTGATTCTGACGCTATTAGGATATCATCTACATATTGTAAGACTCTACGTCGCACTGACTCAGCTTCTCACTCGTGACCTGATGGAAGATGTTTGGGCTGTTGTGGAATCCCTGTGGGAGCCTCACCCAGGTATACTGTCTCCCTCCCACTGTGAAAGTGAATTTATCTTGGGATTCCTGGTCCAGTGGTATCAACCAAAATCTATTGGCTACATCTAAAACTGTAAATATTTTATGTTCGGGTTTTTACAATTAAAGCACACCTCGGGTTTAGGGACGGGTATCACAGTGGCCACTGTTTCAGTGGGGTCTGTAATCTCCACTGCCGACACCTTTATCCTAGTTTTCCCTATGTGGTTATCTACCCCGGTGGCCCATCTTTCTAGCTCACCATATGTGTTTTTATCCACTAGCCCGGTGTTTAGGATTGCCTGGTGGGCCAGGCTAAGGCCATCTTTGTACAACTGCATAAACTGTACATCGTCTTGGTTCGGTGCAGCACCTACACCCCCGTAGTTACAATATGCCTCAAACTTCCAATTGCCATATTCATGGGCACCCTCGCCCTTTTCTTGTTTTACTCCAGTCACTATATTCCAATTAACTGGGGCTTGCCCTAAGACTTGTGCTATTTCTGCTCGAAAGGCTCAGAAATTGGCTTGTTGCTGTGCCTGGTCTGCCTGGTTGTCCGGGCACCAGGGGCACATACTCTATCTTAATTGGGGCCACGGGATATGGGGGTGCTGATTCCCAACTCGCTTCCCGTTGTTCCTCATATCCTGCTGCCTGTTCCACCAGCCCGTTCTAATCTACATTATCTGCGTATTGTGGAGCTGCTGGTGGCTGTGTTAAAGCTGGTGAAACTGACATGAGATTTTTTTTGGCTGTACTCGCTCTTCATTTTGGGATTTGTTGGCCAACATTCTGTTTACTTGCTTACTTAACTCTACGTGTTGTCTTAACATTAAGATCCATGCTTTATCATCTTTGTCTTTTTTTTAGATTATCCCACCATTTTCTCTGATCAGTGGGTGAGTCAAATGAGTTCCAATTGTTCTTTATCATTTTGCCTATCAATTTCTTATTTTGTCAGCTAAATGCTGCGTCAGGGATCCCTCTAGTCCCTACTCGAGTTTGTCACTACTGGCCTTATCTGGGTAAGACGGACAGGGTGTAGTTGTCGTCAGCGGTACGGTTCTTACCTGGGTCCTTTCTGACCGAACTCGTTACTTGCGACTAATACTGGATGTAATTATAACAATCTATAATACAAGCGTTTCTACCCCACCCTTACCACCCCTTGAACTATTGCCTGGAGCCTTGGTTTCGGATACGCGGGGTGCCTGACACTTCCTGGGTCGGGGTGGAGTCGGGTTTAGTATGAATAAAAATGTACTCACACTGTGACTCGTCCCGGTTCCCATTCGGTGTCCTGCGTCCTTTGTACCCTGCTTGCAGCGCCAATTGAAAGGTCCGAGGAATACTCTGGTACAAAATTTCAACACTCGGAGTCCAGATGCAATATTCAAGTGTTTCCTTTATTACGCATGAGGACTCCAGGTGCTTCTCCACCAAGGTTGCAAATGAGCAGAGTTTATATATCAAAACAAAAAAAAAAATAAAAATACCTGGAAAAACTCAGCAGGTCTGGCAGCATCTGCAGAGAGGAACACAGTTAACGTTTCGAGTCCGTATGACTCTTCAACATTTACTTAATTCTGTTGAAGAGTCATACGGACTCGAAACGTTAACTGTATTCCTCTCCGCAGATGCTGCCAGACCTGCTGAGTTTTTCCAGGTATTTTTATTTTTGTTTTTCCTTTGTACAAGTTTTTAGCTTTCAAGTAAGGCTGCGACTGTTTGTGTACGCTTTGGTGCCTTAGCTGCTGGTCCTAGCTAGTACTTTAAAATAAATCCAAATTTTCTGCATCTTCAATAAGATATTCAATTTAGTTTGCCATAAGGTCAAGAATTGAGATTACATCTGGCATTTAGGTTATGTACTGAGGTTGATAATTTAGTTAGGCTTTGAGATTACAATTGGAATTTAGGTTTAGGTGGTGAGATTATAAATAGTACTTTAATTATGCATTGAAGTTAAAATCAGCATTTGAAACAGTGGCTATTAATCAGCAGAGTATAAATCATTACAGGTTTGAAGACAAGAGTGCAGTATCTCAACCGTAACTGGGTTCTCTTGGTTACAGTACAGTAAGTTCAAAGTCCAAGATTGCCATAGTTTAACAAGGCTACATTTACAGTTTGCACTCAATGTGACAACTTTATAGCAGCTGGCCCTTCCAGAAGGCTGACTTTACAGTTCCGCCTGCAAGCTTCCTCTTGGTACTTTGTGGTGAGCTTTCCATAGCCAAAGAATATTGAATCAGTTTTGGTACTTCAATTGTTGCCCTGGCTGTGGTCAGTTAACTCAGCACAGAACAGAATCTGTTCTGTTTTGGTTTGTAAGATAATACAATTTAGACAATGCTACAGGCCAGGCACAGAAGTCAGAGTGCAATCTTTTTTTAAAAGATAAACCTAAAAGATAAACTGCATTCAGTAATCATACAGTCTACATGATAAACTGACTCTAAATGTAATATTTAAGCTCTTATTAAAATTGATTCTGGTTTCAAGCTAATATTGGACCACATCTTGTAGGGGTAATAAATAGAAAAGCTTGATGCCACTGAACTGTTTTAATTTATAACTTTATAATGGTACCTCAAAATAAATCTTAACTGGGTACAATCTGTGCACAGGGCTCAGCCTTTTTAAACACAGGTGTAGCTATTCCACTGATGTACAAACATTACGCAGTAGATTTATACAAACAGTTGATTACATAAGTGCAGTGCACACAATCTTTTAAAGAACTGCAAAATACAATGTGTAAAAGATGACCAACATTTCACTATTGTACATTGTTACAATAGCATAATTTTGGCCAATGAAGTCACAAAATTCAGCATCATAAAGGTGTGTATACATTTTGAATAATTTTACCATATTAAGTGGACATGAAAAAAGTAAAACCTAATCATTTAAACAGAAACAAATGAGATTGTTCTGAATCTCATATCTCAATTAAAGCATTGGGTACACAACCACACCTGTGATGACTTACATAAGATCATAAGAAACAGAATCGGAAGTAAGTCATTCGTCCTCTCGAGCCTGCTCCATCATTCAATAGGGCCATGGCTGCTTTGATTGTGGCTTTAACTCCACTTTCCTGCCTGTCCCCATCCCCTCCCCGCCCCCCTCCCCCCCATAACCCATGACTCCCTTGTGACTCCAAAAAACTGTCTAACTGAGCCTTGAGTATATTCAATGACCCAGCCACCACTGACCTCTGCGGAAGAAAATTCCAAACACTAATGACCCCCTGAGAAAAGAAATTCATCCTCATCTCCATCTTAAACGTGCGACCCCTTATTTTGAAACTGTGCCCCCTAATTTTAAATTCCCCCACAAGAGGAAACATTCAGCATTTACTGTTGAACCCCTCAGAATTTTGTGCTGTACTTTTCAATAGGATCACCTCTCATTCTTCTAAACTGCAATGAGTATAGGCCCAAACTGCTCAACCTGACTTGCATTTAAATACTGTCCTTAGCATAGAGAACATCGCAATGTGCTTTACAGTGAAAGAGTGGGAAAGAAGAATAGGTAAGTAAATGGATGTCGAGACATGGATGAGGGCATTAGGAGCAGTGACTGAAAGCTTGGATTTTAAGAAGGATTTGAAAGTTATAAAGAGCAGAGGCAGAGGGTTTCAGGGAAGGCTATCCATAAAATAGTGAGACGGTGATTAAAAGCTGCCAATACTGGTCTGGCAAAGGAATGAGGGGATGGAGAAAAAGCCAGAGTTGGAAGAGATAAGATAGGGGGAAGGCAATAGCAGGATTTAAAGATGAAGGTAAGAATTTTAAACTTAATGTACCACAGAACTGGAAGCCAATGTAGTTCAGTAAAGAAAACTGATGGATGAGCATTTTGGACCAGCTGGAAATTAGGGTGGATGAAGTCATAAGGCCAGTGAGGAAGACATAAGAGAATATGTTAATAAGAGCAACACAAGTCCCTAGCCATAAAAATTAAGTCTATGGGAGTTGGAGATCATATTTTGAAAATGTGCTATGTACTACAAATTGTTTTGTTTGAGTATTATTTATATCGTTACTTTTGCAAATACACCCTCTGCATGGTTGCTGCTTATTGATCAGCCTGAAGCAGGTGAAATGAATTCTATTTCTTCAGCTTTGCCTTCTAACATTTCCAAATAACAGAATAATTACTAAAACTAATCTATTTCCAACTCTCAAAACTTAAAAAAAATTATAGCTGTTTCTTCTCAAATGATTGGATTTTGCTTTAACCATATGGTATTAAGTGGATATGAGCATTTCTTGACATATAATACAAGATTTAATTATTGCATGGCAATATCTTTGTAAAATCTTCCTTAATTACCAGACAGTGTGCATCCTGGCTTATAATAGAAAATATCAATTATAAGCGTACATACTTAAATGAACTTTATGCAAAAGTGCGTATATACTTAAAAAGATGTCAGATACTTTCTGAAAGTGCATTTGGAATGAAAAATATAAGAAAGATAATGTTAGTCTTTTGTCATAAGATCTGGAAAAAAATCCTTTTAGGTACTGGTTGTCCTCGGATCACCAACCATCTTTTTCTTGCTTCTTTAAGTTCGAGTGAAGCGGAAATTGACTGCAGAGCAGCAGTGTCCTATACTCTGACACAGAGGAGAAATGAAATTGTCCATAATAGTTTTCCAGATGATTTTAACAGAGGGCAGCATCATCAAAAAGGACTTCACAATGGGCATAAGAAACCTGAAGTTAAGACATGGACTCAGTTATTCACAATCATCTTACAGATTCATAATGATATAAGTCAACATATGGAAAACTCAGCATTTCAATCTGTGCATTATCAATCCACTAAGAGCTGCATCAACATCCTACCTTAAATCAATTCCCTACTGTCACTGGTATATGCCTGGAACAGATTGATTGTGTGTGTGCTGGTATGATAGCGAATATCCCATAAAATGAATTTGTTTAACATCCACAGTAATAAGCTTATTTGAACTCTGGACATCTACCTGTTGCTTTCCCCTCCCCCTTTAATCTCTGTAAAAGGGACTTCTCCTACATCATCATGCCTATTCTGATGAGGAATTCCACCCGAAATATTAAACTTCCTCTTTCAGAAGCTAACTGTCCTGTGTACCTTCAGTATTTTCTCATTTCAATTTTCCACACTTTTCCATTTTGTAACGTTCAAATGTCCTATCAAACTGAAAATATCCTAATAGCCAAATATAATGTTTTATTCTATTTTAATGTTTTAAACATTAAGAACGTGAGTATATTTTAATTATCTTTAAAAGTTAGAAAGATTTGGAATCAACATACAATAATTCATTAATACAACATTGATTTTACATTGCATTTGTTGCCAAAATATACAGTCCTTGCGCTAGAATTTCCTGCATATTTGCAGCCAGTAACAAGTGCTTTCTGGCTATCAAATACATGGCCTAAAGGATCAAGGAACTATGGGCTTAAATGAGTTATGAGCACAATAAGAATATGTCCAAATCTCTGATCTTTTATGCTGTTTATTAATCTCTCCACCCAAGCACATCTCTTCCCATTAAACAGGCTACATCCCCAAGTAATAAAGCCTTATACATGAATTCTCTGCAACTGTGCTTGCTCAGAGGTTCTCTGAAAATTACAACCAAATTTTCAGGTGTTGCAGCAAATGAAACCATGTTTATATTTTCGGTTACAATGTTTTCAGCATTTTTTCCACCCTCATTAAGACATGCTCTGTATCTTCTGTCTGCTTTAACGCATTTTTATGGAATTAGCATAAGTCACATTAAAAGTTTAAAGACTTCCCTGATTTCAGGTACTTAACCATTTGTGATTAATGAAACAAAATTTACAATGTGGAAACAGATAGTTCAGCCCAAATGGCCTGTGCTGGTGTTTATGCTCCACTCGCGCCTCCTCCTACCATACATTGTCTAAACCCTAACAGCATACCCTTCTATTCATTTCTCCCTCGTATGTTTATCTAGCTTCTCCTTAAAAGCATCTATGCTGTTCAACTCAACTACTCCACGTAACAGCAAGTTCCAATCTCTGGGTAAAGAAGTTTCTCCTGAATTCCTTTTGGATTGATGAGTGACTATCCTATACTTGAGAAAAAGAGCTTTCTCTCTCTTTTTGCTCAGCCTTTTTGGTTCACTCTGTCATCTTCTGTCGCTTTCTTTCTAGATTTCCTCTTCTGATTCTATCTTCCTTCGCTAACAGTAAGTGGCCTCTAATTTTGCTCAGAAATATATGAACATAGGGTCAGGCATAGGCCCTTTGAGCCTGTTCCGCTATTCAATTAGATCATACCTGATTTGCATCTCAACTCCATCTACCTGCCAATCTGCATGAATGATGGTTGAATAATGAAAACAAGTTTCAATTCAGAAATATTAGTCCAGAAGTTGCTGCCAAAATAATTTAATTTAATGGTGTTGCTGCTATTAATGTGCAAGTATTAAATGTGGTGAGGAAGAAATACTTTACTTCTCGCCTCATGGAAATGACTTCTCTCTCTCAGCCATCCTTTAAGTGTCATGAATTTGCTGCATTTGCACATTAAATGACCATTAACCTCACCACAAGAAGTTAGGGCGCAAGTACTTTCTTCCCCCCGCCAAAATGAGATTTATATTGCTATAATATCTCTGCAACCCGGAAAAGGCACAATTTAAACTGTAGAGTCTCAATCCTACAGGTAGTAAATTGTTGAGGCAGTCTTGTGGCACAGTGGGATGTGTCCTAAAGTGAGGAGCATAACGCCTGAAGCTCAGGGTTTGAACCCCATTCCAGCAAAGGAAAATATGTTCATAATGCGGCCAAACAGGTTGTACGTCCGCTTGTAAATCCTTTCAACATATCCCTCTGGGGAGGCGGTGGCACAGTGGTATTGTCACAGACTGGTAATCCAGAGACCCACGGTAATGCTCCCACCACAGCAGATGATGAAATTTTAATTCATTTAAAAAACCTGGAATTAAAAGCCTGATGATGACCATGAAACCATTGCTGATTGTCGTAAAAACCCATCTTGTTCATTAATGCCCTTTAGGGAAGGAAATCTGTTGTCCTTACATGTGACTCCAGCTCCATAGCAATGTGGTTGACTCTTAAATGCCTCCGAACGAGGGCAATTAGGGATGGGCAATAAATGCTGGCCCAGCACATCCCTTGAATGAATAAAATAATATGGCGGTAAGAGCAGCAGAGATTGCTGGTCAGCCATGTGATTGAAAGAAAATTGGAGCCTCTACCATCACTATCCACTGCTCTGGACTACAAAAATCCCATTTTTCCTTCCTGCATTTTATTCCTTGCTTTCTCTTAATTTAGTCTTGCTTTCTCTCTCCCTATATTTCATTTGACTACAATTCTTCCTGTGTAGTTCTTATTTCTTTTTCAATCCTTCACTCTCACTGGTTAAGGAAATAGACTGATGGTTCTGTTGTTCATTTAGTTGCCAGTTATCTGGTCACACTTCCAGCAACTTACAGGGGAAAACAGTTTTGGGCTGAAGGATGAGGGGAGAAGTCAAACTAACTAATCACACCATGAGATGCTCCACTCTGACAAGCAGCTCAAAGCTTTCCTTAGGCTCTGATTGTTTATTCTGATTTACACTCATTTTTATATGCAGGCTATTAGATTGACAGGGAATTTTGAGATTGGGAGAATGGGTGTGGGAATGACATCCATGCAGGAATTTCAAGACCATGCAAAGCTGAATGTTTAGTTTGTGTTGGCAAACTGAGCCTCTTATTAGCAGGGAAGACATTTCCATATTAGCACAATAAGACTTCATCTCTAAGATGAAATAAATGTTGCCTTATCCATTACAAATAATTTATAACTGCCTATCAATTGGAGCAGGAAAGCTGCAAAACAGAACACCGCTCCCTGGATTTAGGGAAGAGGCACGCTTACCAAATGTGGATATAACTTAAGACGGCAAAGAGAATGCCAATGATGAAGGCCAGGGGAATGGCGAGGATCAGAGTGAACACTTTATACAGCAAAAATTTACTGAACTCAAACGAGACGTGGCTGCAAATCCAGATTCCGTCGAAACTTTGCGTACCAGCAGGTTCTGCAAGCACATCTTCGAAAGAGACCTGGAGGGAGGGAGGGAGGGAGAGACAGAGTGTAGGGTACATCAGTCAGCACAGGCACCATGTCCAGCACGCCTTTTAAAACATCGAATAAGCTGAGCGACTTCACCAGAATAGCTGAGTTGATGATCGTGTACAAATTTACACGTTTTAATCTTTTCTACATTATCTCTACTTCGTGACTGATGCGCCTCTGCGCAATACGAAAAGGGGGTCTGGGTGACACTAACCTTGCACACAGCAGGACACAAACTTCTTGCCTCTCGTCCTTCAGAGTCTAGGGTCGTGTCTGTTTGAACTCAACCCCGCTGCCGGTCACAATCACATTATAGGGTGGGTGGGCACTTACAATAAATCTGTACCTGCCGCCTCCCACAAGCTGCTATTCGACCAAGTGAGGAGCACATACGGTTTAAGGTCGGTCGGGGGTAGAGGACTGGCAGTTCCCGGGGTAGAGGACTGGCAGTTTCCCGGGGTAGAGGGCTGGCAGTTCCCGGGGGTAGAGGACTGGCAGTTTCCCGGGGTAGAGGACTGGCAGTTTCCCGGGGGTAGAGGACTGGCAGTTCCCGGGGGTAGAGAACTGGCAGTTCCCGGGGGTAGAGGACTGGCAGTTCCCGGGGGTAGAGAACTGGCAGTTCCCGGGGGTAGAGGGCTGGCAGTTCCCAGGGTAGAGGGCTGGCAGTTCCCCAGGGTAGAGGGCTGGCAGTTCCCGGGGTAGAGGACTGGCAGTTCCCGGGGTAGAGGGCTGGCAGTTCCCGGGGTAAGAGGGCTGGCAGTTCCCGGGGTAAGAGGGCTGGCAGTTCCCGGGGTAAGAGGGCTGGCAGTTCCCAGGGTAGAGGGCTGGCAGTTCCCGAGGGTAGAGGACTGGCAGTTCCCAGGGTAGAGGGCTGGCAGTTCCCAGGGTAGAGGGCTGGCAGTTCCCGAGGGTAGAGGGCTGGCAGTTCCCAGGGTAGAGGGCTGGCAGTTCCCAGGGTAGAGGGCTGGCAGTTCCCAGGGTAGAGGGCTGGCAGTTCCCAGGGTAGAGGGCTGGCAGTTCCCGAGGGTAGAGGACTGGCAGTTCCCAGGGTAGAGGACTGGCAGTTCCCAGGGTAGAGGGCTGGCAGTTCCCGAGGGTAGAGGGCTGGCAGTTCCCAGGGTAGAGGGCTGGCAGTTCCCAGGGTAGAGGGCTGGCAGTTCCCAGGGTAGAGGGCTGGCAGTTCCCAGGGTAGAGGGCTGGCAGTTCCCGAGGGTAGAGGGCTGGCAGTTCCCAGGGTAGAGGGCTGGCAGTTCCCAGGGTAGAGGGCTGGCAGTTCCCAGGGTAGAGGGCTGGCAGTTCCCAGGGTAAGAGGGCTGGCAGTTCCCAGGGTAGAAGGCTGGCAGTTCCCGGGGGTAGAGGGCTGGCAGTTCCCGGGGTAGAGGACTGGCAGTTCCCGGGGGTAGAGGGCTGGCAGTTCCCGGGGTAGAGGGCTGGCAGTTCCCGGGGTAGAGGGCTGGCAGTTCCGGGGGTAGAGGACTGGCAGTTCCCGGGGTAGAGGACTGGCAGTTCCCCGGGTCCGAGCTCTCACCTTGACATGGGTGTTTATTCCGTGAGGGTCTCGCTTGTGATGCTCTGTCTCTTCTGGCGGCGTTTCCTCTCGGTGAGAAAGCAATCTGCTCGATTTTAAAAACTCCTCATCTTCAAACTTCACCCCGCTCTCCATTGTACCCGTTTCCTTTCCCATTTCTCTCTCTCTCTCTCTCCACCAACCCCCCTCCTCTTCTGGTTCAATTTCCTTTCCCTGGTTCAGGCTCTCCCTGCAGTCAGTCTCCCCCGATCCAGCAGCAACTCCTCGGCGAATGTGGGTCAGAGCCACGCCCTTGGGGCGCTGTCAGCTGCAAACCAGCCGAGCCTCAGGGCCGGCAGCAACAGGCAGGCAGCTAGCTACCCCCGCCGAACACACATGCCCATACACACACCGTCCCTTCACTGGGGAGGTCCGGCTGGCCGGAGGGACAGTAACGGGGTGTGCAAATTCACTGGCAAAACGGGCACGCTTCATCTTTTAGTGTCTGCCTGTTTCTACTAATAGCGAATTAAAATCTGTAGCTTTAGTCAGCCGATTGTGAAGTTAGCGTGGAACAGATCAAAACAAATCGTTTCCCACTGGTTATGCATTCCTTCTGCCTTCCCAGATCCTAATGCAGCTCGCTTTAAAGCAAATGCAAACTCTTACACTTTTTTTCTCGGGGGTGGGATGCGGTGTAAACTACAAATGACATTGATACTTCACTGGTGCTATTTTCAAACAAATTGATTTTTTTTTGTTATTCATTCATGAGTGGTGGGCGTCACTGGCATGGCTGGCATTTGTTGCCCTTGTGGAGGTGGAGGTCAGCTGCGGTCTTGAACCATTGCAGTCTTTTAGGTGAAGGTAGTCTCACAGTGCTGTTAGGGAGTTCCGGTAATATTGACCCCGTGACATTGAAGGAATGTCTATATTATTCTAAGTCATGTGTGACTTGGAGGATAGCTTGCAAGTGGTGGTGTTCCCATGTGCCTGTTGCCTTTGTCCTTCTAGGTGGTAGAGGTGGTGGGTTTGAGGGATGCTATTGAGGAAGCCTTTGCAACTTTCTACAGTGCATCTTGTAGATGGTACACACTGTGGAAACTGTGTACTAGTGGTGGAAGGGGTGAATGTTGAAGGTGCCAACCAAGCAGGCTACTTTGTCCTGGATGGTGTTAAGCTTCTTGAGTATTTTTGGAGCTGCAGTCATTCAGGTGAGTGGAGAGTATTCCATCACACTCCTGACCTGTGCCTTGTAGATGATGGACAGGCTTTGGGAGATCAGGAGGTGGGTTACTCACTGCAAAACTCCCACCATAAGATCTGCCCTTGTAGCCACAGTAGTTATATGGCTAGTCCAGTTTAGTTCCTGGTCAGTGGTGATCCCCAGAATGTTGCTGATAGGAATTTGATTTCTCTTGTTGGAGATGATCATGGCCTGGCACTTGTACGGCACAAATGTTACTTGCCACTTATTAACCCAAGCCTGAATGTTTTCCAGACCTTGCTGCATTTAGGTATGGGTTGTTTTAGTATTTGAAGAGTTGCAAATAAAACTCAACATTGTGCAATCACCAGTGAACATCCTGCTTCTGACCTTATGATGGAGGAAAAGTCATCAATTCAGCAGCTGATAATGGCTGGGCCTAAGACTGTGCCGTGAGGAATTCCTGCAGTGATATACTGGGCTAGATGATTGACCTCCAACAAGCACAGTCAATGTTCACTTTAGTTATTTTGTTGTGGGAAATCTGTTCATTTCAATGTGTGGAACCTTTAGTTTTTTGTGTGACAGCTGTGCACATGTGTTATCCTAAATGGGACAACTTTTGATTGGCCCTTGCAGTACTTTCTGGGTTACTGCGCGTCCATGCACTTATGCATCACCTGGCCATAGTCATCTTCTTTTATGCTAGTATTGACTGCAACCTGTGGAGAGAGGTTCCCTCTGATTCCTATTGACTTTAATTTTACTAGGCCTTTTACTTTGATGCCATACTTAGTCAAATGTCACCTTGATGTCACTGTCTTCTCCCCTCTGGAATTCCACTCTTTTGTCCATGTTTGGACCAAGGCTGTAATTAAGCCTGGAGCTGAGTGAAGCTGGTGGAACCCAAACTGAGCATCAGTGAGCAGGTTTTCGCTGTGTAAGTGCCTGTTGCTTAGCACTGTTGACGACACCTTCCATCACTTTGCTGATGCTTGAGAGTAGACTGGTGGGGTGGTAATTGCCACATTGAACTTGTTCTTCCTACTTGGGGCAAATTTCCACTTTGTCGGGTAGATGCCAGTGGTGTTGTAGCTGTGCTGGAACAGCTTTTTACAAGAGGCACTGTTAATCCTGGAGTACAAGTCTTCAGCACTTCAGCTGGAATATTATTGGGGTGTATAGCCTTTACTGTATATAGTGTGCTCAGCAAATTCTTGGTATCTTCCAGAGCAAATCAAATTAGCTGAAGGCTGGTTTCTGTTAAGAATGACTCAGGAGGAGGCCAAGATGGATCATTCACTTGGCACTTTGGTTGAAGATGATGGCAGACACTTCAAGTTCCATCTGAAAGATCTCCTCCAAGCCATGCACCATCCTGACTTGTAACTATATTGCTATTCCTTCACTGTCAACCAAAGCTGGAACTCCCTTCCAAACAGCACTGTGGGTGTACCTACACCACATGGACTGCAGCAGTTCAAGAAGGTGACTCACCATCACCTTCTCAAGGGCAATTAGGGTTGGGCAATTAATGCTGGCCTAGCCAGCGATGCCCACACTCCATGAAAGAATATTTAAAAAAAACTCCAGCCTTGTCTTTTGCACTCACATGCTGTGCTGCCCCATCATTGAGGATGGGGATGTTCCTCTTTTAAAAGAGTTTGTTGGTTCGGCCAGTTATCAAGAGCAGCTATTTCAACCCAGCCATGATGGCTGCAAATGCAAAAGTGGGTGTTGGTTTTGACTGGCACCTTTTAAAAAGGCTAAAGTATTCAGAACTCCCATACCTGGGGCACTTGCCAAGTGAGAAGAGAAAGCAGGATACGTTAATATTTAAACTAAACTAAATTCTGTGAAAAATATATGGAATGTCTTAGTTTCAGGGTGAATGCTCATCTACTCAAGCAATATTTTTTAGCCACAGATGTGAAAGAGTTATACTGAAAAACTCCATATTAATATCAGCATTCCCTGACTGAGGTATGACAAAAATGAAATGCTTTTTCTTGCTTTGGCTTGATGGCAGACGCTTTAAGTCAGTTGCAATATATAAGGGATGTGAAATTCAATTGTGTAGTGCTGCCTTTAATGGTGCTACAGGGGCCTAGGGCTGCTTTTGTGAGGTGCCCTTCACCCTCAGCTACTTCTTGTATGGTCCTTACGCTGTGAGGAGAAGGACATAAGTGGGGGACACCCCTGCGTGCATGAGAAGTCCTTGGCACTATCCTTATGCCAGGATACCAAATTTGGCAACTAATTCTTGGATTACTATGCAAGTAATAAGCGTTCTGCTATGAAGTAGGTCCTGCATTTCTGTTATTTAAAGGGCCAAGCAACCAAATTGCGGGTAGTGTAAAGTGATTTTTGAGAAAATTTTCTATTGCAATTTTTCAATTGGAAGTAGCCTGGAGTGTTTTTGGAGGTACTTGGGTGAGGCTTGGCCAGGTGTAGGGGGAAGAGTAGGTGGCCTGTATACACAAAGGTTACACTGGTGTGAGGCAGCAGTGACAGTGATTCTGGATCAGCAACATGCCAGGGAGATGAAGCGGATGTTGCAGAGAAGGCAAGATCTGTGCCATGCCTTCTGTCAACTTGGAGCTGGATTCCTCCAGGAGGCTGCACAGCAGGCCAGCCCATGCACCCAGAACCTTGGTGTTCAATGCCCATCAGTGCTCTCCTGTATGCTGCCACATGGATGTCCTCACCTGAGTCATTTGCAGCAGCACATATCTGTGACCTTGACCTCCAGTGAGCTGGCAAATAAACCATCCTTTACTCTTGAACAGGTTGCAGGTCTCTCATGCCAGCATAACGAACCACATGCTGATCCCAACTCTCTATTCTAGCTTCCAAGTAAGTGTAGTGTCAGTATCTGTGCTGGTGGCTGCAAGTACCGATAAAGTCCAGGGGAGCCCAGCACATCAGTGCAAAAAATAAGGCTGAAGTATTTGAAACCATCTTCAGCCAGAAGTGCTGAGTGGACGATCCATCTCAGCCTCCTCCAGAGGTCCCCACCATCACAGATGCCAGTCTTCAGCCAATTTGATTCACTCCACGTGATATCAAGAAACAGCTGAAAGCACTGGGTACTGCAAAAGCTATGGGCCCTGACAATATTCCAGCAATAGTACTGAAGATTTGTGCTGCAGAACTTGCTGTGCCCCTAGCCAAGCTGTTCCAGTACAACTACGACTCTAGCATTTACCCAGAAATGTGGAAAATTGCCCAGGTATGTCCTCTACACAAAAAGTAGGACAAATCCAACTTGGCCAATTACCACCTCATCAGTCTACTCTCGATCATCAGTGAAGTGATGGAAGGAGTCATCAATAGTACTATCAAGTGGCACTTGCTTAGCAATAACCTGCTCACTGACACTCAGCTTGGGTTTCGCCAGGGTCACTCACCTCCTGATCTCATTACAACCTTTGTTGGACAAAAGAGCTGAACTCCAGAGGTGAGGTGAGAGTGACTGGCCTTGACTTCAAGGCAGCAATTGACCAAGTGTGGCATCAAGGAGCCCTGGCAAAACTGGAGTAAATGGGAATCAGGGGGAAAATTCTCTGCTGGTTGGAGCCATACCTAGCACAAGGGGATATGATTGTGGTTGTTGGAGGTCAATCATCTCAGTTCAAGGACATCACTGCAGGAGTTCCTCAGGGTAGTGTCCTAGGCCCAACCATCTTCAGCTGCTTCATCAGTGACCTTCCTTCCATCATAAGGTCAGAAGTGGGGATATTTGGGGATTGCACAATGTTCAGCACCATTCCCGACTCCTCAGATACTGAAGCAGTCCATGTCCAAATGCAGTATGACCTGGACAATATCCAGGCTTGGGCTGACAAATGGCAAGTAACATTTGTGCTACACGAGCTCCAGGCAATGACCATCTCCAACAAGAGAGAATCTAACCACCTCCCCATGACACTCAATGGCAGTACTATTGCTGAATTCCCCACTATCAACATCATGGGGGGGTTACCATTGACCAGAAATTGAACTGGACTAGCTATATAAATACTGTGGCTGCAAGAGTAGGTCAGAGGTTAGGAATCCTGCAGCAAGTAACTCACTTCTGACTCCCAAAGCCTGTCCACCATCTACAAGGCACAAGTCAGGAGTGTGATGGAATACTCTCCACTGGCTTGGATCAGTGCAGCTCCAAAAACACTCAAGGAGGTTATACCACCCAGGACAAAGCAGCCTGTTTGATTGGCAACCCATCTACAAACATTCACTCCCTCCACCACTGACGCACAGTAGCAGCAGTGTGTACCATATACAAGATGCACTGCAGGAACTCACCAAGGCTCCTTAGACAGCACCTTCCAAACCCATGACCCTACCATCTAGAAGGACAAGGACAGCAGACAATTGGGAACACCACCACCTTGAAGTTCCCCTCCAAGCCACTAACCATCTTGACTTGGAACCATAATGCTGTTCCTTCACTATTGCTGGAACTCCCTCCCTAACAACACTATGGGAATACCTACACCACATGGGCTGCAGCGGTTCAAGAAGGCAGTTCCTTCTCAAGGGGGCAATTAGGGATGTGCATTAAACCTTGGCCCAGCCAGCGACGCCCACATCCCATGAATGAATAAAAGAAAAGCTCCTTGTCCCTGCTCTGCTGCTGCTCTCTCCTTTTCTCCTTCGGCTGCTGTGACTGCGGAGGCAGCAGTTCTTGGGTATCTAAAACCAAGAACTTAGAAGAGGAAGGTTGGTGTGGGAAGCAAGAGGTCCATGGTCACACCATCAGCAGCTTACTTATCATGCCAAATAGCAGGATGAAAGTGAGCTGGGAGTTGAGGGGCATAAGGTAGGAATATACTGTCATCTTTAATGTTCTTAGTGACACTGGATGCCACAAGCCCTGTCACAGTCAAGTCCATGGCATGGAGCACCATCTCCTCCAAAGAGCTTAGGAGATACCAGGGACATCCTTGTCCCTGGCTGGTTCTGTTATTCTTTCTCCTATTGTGTGCCACCTTGTCCTACATGAGAGAGAGGCAGAATGTCATTGATTGTATTTGTGTGATGTGCCTGCCACAGCTGAATAGCTGGAGGTATGTGGAGGCGGTGAGAGGTGGGTGTGAGGCTGGCAGCACTGGAAGGTGTGTGAGAGGTGTGGTGGAGTGTCTGGATGTTAGGCGTGCATCGTGAGTGTTAGGGAGTGGTGCTGTGTAAGGTGTGGTGCATTGAGCAGCATGAGAAGCTGGTATTGTGGTATGTATGAGATGTCATGCGAAGGTGCGTTTACTGACCTTGAACATTGCATGAGGCCATTAGACTTTCCGTGGCACTGCTGCCAGGTCCTCAGGCCCAGACTCAGGGAGTTGACTTCCCTGGCCACCTGCTCCCCATCCCTTCTGAGGGTGTTCCTTCAGGGCCTCTTGGCAACCCCCCCACCAACCACACCCCACCCTCTTGCCATGGAACCAAGGCATCTCTCCTACTTCTCACCTCCAGCAATAAGTGCCACATTCTTCACCCTGGAATCCTCTGTCTGCCATCATTTAAATTGCACGATATTCTTCAATGCTACTTCCCTTTAAGAGGGACATCCTGTTTTTAAGATGAGCAGGTTGCACCGTATGGTTTCAGAGCAATGCTACTGGGCTCCCTTGTTGAGCGCAGAGGCAGCCGACAATGTAATGAGGATAGTGGTGTAGGTCCACTTGGTCAGATGCTACAATCACGCTGATGATTTGGGTGCACCATACGTCTGTGCTGCCCAGCTTGATGTAAAAGGGCAGGGTCAGGTTGTGAAATGCGACCCCGCAAAATCAGGGTAGCTCAATTTCTAGCCCAAAGAACTTTAAAGCCGCCTGCAGTTAATTTCCAAGTGCTCAGCAAAGAATGATATGAATATTGTGAAATTTGGTTATTTATTTTTATATGATGTTACATAATTAAAACACAGACTGTGCTGTGATTGAATGATAGCTCCTTTTTCAATTGAGTTGTGATTCAATTATTTTAAGTATTTAAGTAAGTTGAATGGTTCAAGCACAAGAAATCTGTTGGGAACTTTCAAAAGCTAGGACAGACTTGTGTCGCTTTCATTATCTAAATTAAATAAAAGAAATACAGTGTAAAGAAAATGTTAATTTGAACGAAACAGTAATTTAGTGTAGAGGTCATAATGGTATGTTGTTTCTCTTCCAAGCAGTTAGATTCTATAATTTCTATTGTAGATGTAACAAGTTGATCTCTGTGGAATTGCACATATGGAATTAAGACAGAGCCACATACAGAAATATTAGGACCAGTGACTAAAAACATGGTCAAATGTTAGGTTTTAAGGAACGTCTTAAAGGAGGAAAGGTTTAGGGAGGGAATTCCAGAACTTGGGGCCTAGGTGGCTGAAGGAAATTGGAGATCATAAGAAGCCAGAGTTGGTGGAGCATAGGGATATTGGAAGGTTGTAGGCATATAGGAAGACTACAGAGAGGCTATAGAGGGAATTGAACATAAGAATGAAAATTTTAAAATTGTGGCATTGCTGGATCAGGAGCACGTGGGGTTCGACAACATGAAATCAATTAGACCAAGATCATAAGATCATAACAAATGGAAATAGGAGAAAAAGAATGCAAACATAAATCAATCCTTATTTTAATATAATATTTGTTGTTCTTATCTGCAACAATCTACAATGTTGTGTTCTACATCACACCAATTTTGACATATGGAAGCGAGTGTTGGATGATCAGTGAAGCAATGCAGCAAAGAATTGAGGCTGCAGATTAGTGGTTTTTGAGGTGAATAATGAAGATATCTTGGAGAAGTCACACTACCAATGAAGAGGTGCTAGTAAGATCTGAGACCAAAAGAACTCTGCTGATCAAGATCAGGAAGACGCAGTTTGATTTTCTTGGGCATGTAATAAGAAATCATGGTTTAGAAAGTCTGATATTGATGGGAAAGATCAATGGTAAAAGAGATCGAGATGGACAAAGCACAATCTTTTTAAAGAGCCTTGCAAACTGGATGAACGAAATACCAACGAAGATGATCCACATCTCTAGAGCAAGGTTAACATGGAAGTCCATGATTGCCAACACCCTCTTAGGGCATGGTATCTGAAGAGAGAGAGAGTGTTTTTATTTGTTTATAATACTTTGATATTTTTGTGGAGTATAGATTGAGCAGCTGGGAGTTGCAAAATTGAGGGGCTGCAGTGAAAAACTGGAAGAATATAATTACAGCATGACAATCACATGCACTTTCTCCTATTCCTTTTGTTCTCCTCCCTCAATGACCCTTTGATGCACCATTTTGACCTTTTTCAAAAAAAAATACCATCATTCTCTTTTGTTCTTGCTAAGCCCCACTCTGCGTTTCTCACCAAGATATCCTCCCTCAGCCTTTGCACTGAACAACTCCTTAAAAAGTGCAAAGTGCTGGTGTTCATTTCTGGAGGAATAGAATACAAAAGCAGGGAGGTAATATAGCACCTTGATTAGACCATACCTGGAGTACTGTGTGCAGTGCTGATCATCATAGTACAAATATATAGCAGCATTGAAGAAAATGCAGAGTAGATTTACATGGAGATTATCAGAATTGATAGCGGAAACTACCATCTCTTATTCGTATTTGAATTCCAACCCCCTTAAAATAAGGGCTAACATAGCCTCTCCTCCTTTGCCTAAACATTTGGGTAGGATTAGTATACTGTATCACACCTAGTCCACTCACTCATTGGCTGTCTGGACAGTAAAATCACTGAATACAATTGGCAAATGGTGTACTGCCATGCCACATGCCTCTTATTTTGCCAAAGCCAGTGAGACTCCTGCACAGAATTATACTGGTTCTCTGTTCAAAGGGTGGGGGCAGGGGAGGGTGGGGGTTAGAGAGAAGCTCAAAACTATGCCATGTTGTTTGTGACATCTATAGGTGACAGTATTGAATTAATGAAATCTAGCCTCATTTTAAATACTGGTTTGACCATAACCCCTTCTACCTCACTGCCCATCAAAGCTTGAATGATGTAGTTGACAATACCCCCACAATCTTCCCAGCCCTGTGTCATGACATGATGCCCATTTAATTTCCAAAATATGATTTTCAAACTTTCAACTGACTGGAAATTTTTCAATTTGAAATGAGACAGAACAAACTACTTAAAAATGCACGGCTCCTTCCAAGGTGAAGGTGAAAAACAAACGGGTCACCCCCAGGGGAGTGTGAAGAGAGAGACATTTCCTGAAATTCAGAGACTCATCAAAATTCATCACTGTCTAAGGAAAAGGCATTAAAATGCATAGTGCTGGATATTGAAGCAATGGCTGCCACAGGCAGAACCACCCAAAACCCCTTGGAAATACAAATGGATGAAGTAGAATAGGCAAGGCTATAGCCACTGAGGAGAGATTGTAAGAAAGTTTTAAGCAAAGGAAACAGGCTGAAAGCTGAGCCCTCTCTCTCTCTCCATTTTAGAACAAATGGGTTACCCAATTCAGAAGTCAACTTTACTAGAGATCTACCAGTGAAATGAGATCTTGTAATAATTGCAACATCTTCTACATCTATCTGCATCCAAGAAACCAGTTAGCCCAAATTGGTTGCGACATTTAAAAATCTACACCTCAAGGACAAGCAAAGACACAACTGTATATTCTTTTAACTTTTTTTATTGGGCTCTAACATCCCATATTTTTGATACCTGTGTGTGTGTGTAACATTGCATTTTTATTATTTTTTTTCTCGGGTTAATAAACTTTCTCTTTCTTTGACTCAAAAAAACCCTGTTTGATTGGATTCTAATTGCTCACAGCTTAAATAGTTAAATGCTCTTGGATTTGGAAAAGGCATATCCTTGTGAAAAAAAACATTTAAACCTTTGTTGTGACCAACCATGGAGGCTAAATAGAAGGGAGCCCATTCATTCCTTCTCGCCTGGTCATAACACTTATATAAGTGAGATGTTTGATCCAAACTCTGACCACATGCTTCTCTGTTGTTCCCCAGAATTCCCAAATGCTAGCAGCTCTGCCCTTCTCAAGCTGATAATCCTATACCAGATGTGGATGTGGGATTGTGAAGGAATGCCCTTTTGTCTGTGTACTATTCACACTGAATGGAAGTAAGTAATGAGAGGTCCTGTCTTCAGCTCTGGTCACCACACAACTAACATTCTCACATATTACTGCTTCATCATCCTGTTGTAAAGTCAGGTGTGGTTTGTTCACTGATGGTTCAGTTCCATTCAGTTTCTTACAAGGAAGCAGTCCATGCCATCCTACAACAGAATCTGGACAACTGGCAGGCAACCTTTGTGGTAAATAAGTGCCATGCACTAATTATATTCAACAAAAGGTGAAACCAACTTCTTCTGACCTGTCACAGCACAACTATCACTGAGTTATTAACCATCAACACCCTGAGGTCACTATTGACCCAAAGTTTATCTGGACCAGGCATTTCAACACAATGGAGATAAAAGCAGAGCAGAGGATGATTCACCCCTCAATGCCTCTCCACCATTTATAAGGCTAAAGACAAGAATGTGATGAAATATTCCTATTTCTTCTGGTGAAAGAATAAACTTGTTATTGTCACCAATTAGCCGCATTTGAATTGGTCAGTGACTGTACATCATCAGCCCAACTAACATGACTTACCATTTCGACCTTTGTTGAAGACTGAACACCTTCTTGTTTTAAACATGGAATCCCTTGCATAGATAGTACAGCCTATGTCTCAACAGGACAGGAAGTCAATCGACAATGTGAGTAAGGGTCATTGCGGATAATTTTGGATATCTGGCAAATAATTTTTACAATGAGAATAGTTATTGTAAACTATTGAAGCAATTCTTCTGATAGCAATCCTGTAGATATGTATATTAGGCCATCTGTATGACCTAACATTGCGACTTCTTGGCTTTCAAATAAATGAAAAAGATTTATTTTGCAGTTAGTTACTTACTCAAATGACCTTTTAATTTGTCCGTCCTTGGCTTGCTGCATTGTTCCAGCGAAGCTCAACGCAAACTGGAGAAACAGCACCTCATCTTCCGACTAGGCACTTTACAGCCTTCCGGACTGAATATTGAGTTCAACAATTTTAGATCATGAACTCTCTCCTCCATCCCCACCCCCTTTCCAAATTTCCCCCTCCTTTTTGTTTTTTCCAATAATTTATATAGATTTTTCTTTTCCCACCTATTTCCATTATTTTTAAATGTATTTCCATCCATTGTTTTATCTCTACCTTTTAGCCTTTTTCGATTCCTTCACCCCACCCCACCCCCACTAGGGCTATCTGTACCTTGCTCATCCTGCTTTCTACCCTTAATTAGCACATTCCTTTAGATAATATCACCACCTTCAACACCTCTTTGTCCTTTTGTCTGTGACATCTTTTGGTTATCTCCACCTTTCACTGGCCCTTTACCTAGCTCTCCATGTCCCAACTCCCCCCTTAAACCAGCTTATATTTCACCCCTTTTCTATTTTTCCTTAGTTCTGTTGTGGACTCGAAACATTAACTGTGCTCCACTCCGCAGATGCTGCCAGACCTGCTGAGTTTTTCCAGGTATTTTTGTTTTTGTTTTGGATTTCCAGCATCCGCAGTTTTTTGCTTTTATCTTAGCGTTTAATTGACTGCCACTTCTCTTCAGGAATGCCTACCTTGAAGAAGTATTGCTCTTCTCTCCGTCAGGATTTCTGCCTGTCTCTTTTGCCTTGTTCACCTTCATTGCTTTCCATTTCTCTCTTGGTGTTTGACAAGGTGTTTACTAAAACCCGCTTTCACAGCCATATTTCCTTCTTCAGTGACTGTCTCCGTCTCCGACTTACCCCTCGTGGATTTCAACTGAAGTTCCATCCCTCATGTTTCGAACCCACCCAGGATTACAGGTATCTCCGGGACATAAAACATTTCTCGGACTGCTGTTCCCGTCGCATTCTGAGATCCACACTCTGTGCCATGCGCCGCCATATGAACACACTCGACCTCTCCCTCCAGCAGCACTGCCGCACCCTTTTTCAAAGCTGCGCGTGCCCCCAGTTGCATTTTATTCTTCGTCTCATCTGACACCTCAACAAGAAACTTTGTCTCTTTATTTCAGGTGCAAAGGAACGCAAGCTCCAACAACTCATCGACACCAATGCCCATCCAGGACCCTCCACCCCTGCCTGTTCCTCCGTCCCCACCTCATCTTCCAATCCCAGCCCCGGCCATGTATTCACTATGCCCCCTGACCTTCCCCTCTCCGACGATGAACGTTCAGTGCTCAGCAAAGGACTTAGTTTCATACCCTTACGCCCTCATCTCAATGAATTTTGGGCTCGGCACGATGCTGAACTTTTCTTCCGCCGTCTTCGTCTCTGTGCTCACTTCTTTGGGCAGGAGTCCTCTCCCCGTTCAACGGATCCTTTTACCCACCTCCAATATTCTCCCTCCACCTGGACCCCTCCCTCTGGATTCTTATCTTCTCTTGATCTTTTCATTGAGAACTGTCGGTGTGACATTAGTCGTCTCAATTTCTCTGCTCCTCTCACCCATTCTAATCTGTCTCTCTCTGAACTTGCTGCACTCCATTCTCTCAGGTCTAACCCTGACATTGTCATCAAACCCGCTGACAAGGGTGGTGCTGTTGTTGTCTGGCGCACTGACCTCCACCTCGCAGAGGCTGAGCGTCAACTCGCAGACACTTCCTCCTACCTCTCCCTGGACCATGACCCCACCACTGAACATCAAGCTATTGTTTCCAGGACTGTTACTGACCTCATCTCCTCTGGAGATCTTCTTCCCACAGCTTCCAACCTGATAGTCTCCCAAACTTGGACGGCCCGCTTCTACCTCCTACCCAAAATCCACAAACAGGACTGTCCCGGCAGACCGATCGTGTCAGCCTGTTCCTGCCCCACGGAACTAATTTCTTCCTATCTTGACTCCATTCTCTCTCCCTTTGTCCAGTCTCTTCCCACCTACATCCGTGATTCCTTTGACATCCTACGTCATATCAACAATTTCCAGTTCCCTGGCCCCAACTGCCTCCTCTTCACCATGGACGTCCAATCCCTCTACACCTCCATCCCCCACTGGGATGGTCTGATGGCTCTCCGCTTCTTCCTCAAACAGAGGCCTGAACAATCCCCATCCACCACTACTCTCCTGCGTCTGGCTGAACTTGTTCTCACACTGAACAATTTCTCCTTAAACTCCTCTCACTTCCTCCAAATAAAAGGTGTGGCTATGGGTACCCACATGGGCCCCAGCTATGCCTGTCTCTTTATGGGGCATGTGGAACATTCCTTGTTCCAGTCCTACACCGGCCCCCTCCCACAACTCTTTCTCCGGCACATCGATGATTACTTCGGTGCTGCTTCTTGCTCTCATCTGGACCTGGAAAAATTTATTAATTTTGCTTTCAATTTCCACCCCTCCATCATTTTCACATGGTCCATCTCTGACACTTCCCTTCCCTTCCTTGACCTCTCTGTCTCAATTTCTGGAGATAGACTGTCCACCAATATCCATTACAAGCCTACCGACTCCCACAGCTACCTCGACTACAGCTCCTCACACCCCACTTCCTGTAAGGACTCCATCCCATTCTCTCAGTTCCTTCGCCTCCGTCGCATCTGTTCTGATGATGCCATTTTCAAAAACAGTTCCTCTGACATGTCCTCCTTCTTCCTTAACCGAGGTTTTCCACCCACGGTGGTTGACAGGGCCCTCAACCGTGTCCGGCCCATCTCCCGCGCATCCGCCCTCACACCTTCTTCTTCCTCCCAGAAACATGATAGGGTCCCCCTTGTCCTCACTTATCACCCCACTAGCCTCTGCATTCAAAGGATCATCCTCCGCCATTTCCGCCAACTCCAGCATGATGCCACCACCAAACACATCTTCCCTTCACCCCTCCTGGCAGCATTCCATAGGGATTGTTCCCTCCGTGACACCCTGGTCCACTCCTCCATCACCCCCTACACCTCAACCCCCTCCCACGGCACCTTCCCATGCAACCACAGAAGATGCAACACCTGCCCCTTTACTTCCCTTCTTCTCACCGTCCAAGGGCCCAAACACTCCTTTCAAGTGAAGCAGCATTTCACTTGCACTTCCCTCAACTTAGTCAACTGCATTCGTTGCTCCCAATGCGGTTTCCTCTACATTGGAGAGACCAAACGCAGACTAGGTGACCGCTTTGCAGAACACCTGCGGTTTGTCCGCAAGCATTACCCAGACATCCCTGTCGCTTGCCATTTCAACACTCCACCCTGCTCTCATGCCCACATGTCCATCCTTGGCTTGTTGCATTGTTCCAGTGTAGCTCAACGCAAACTGGAGGAACTGCATCTCAACTTCCGACTAGGCACTTTACAGCCTTCCGGACTGAATATTGAGTTCAACAATTTTAGATCATGAACTCTCTCCTCCATCCCCACCCCCTTTCCGAATTTCCCCCTCCTTTTTGTTTTTTCCAATAATTTATATAGATTTTTCTTTTCCCATTATTTTCCATTATTTTAAAATGTATTTCCATCCATTGTTTTATCTCTACCTTTTAGCCTTTTTCGATTCCTTCACCCCACCCCACCCCCACTAGGGCTATCTGTACCTTGCTGGTCCTGCTTTCTACCCTTGTTTAGCACATTCCTTTAGATAATATCACCACCTTCAACACCTCTTTGTCCTTTTGTCTGTGACATCTTTTGGTTATCTCCACCTATCACTAGCCCTCTATCCGGCTCTTCTTGTCCCACCCCCACCCCCTTAAACCAGCTTATATTTCACCCCTTTTCTATTTTTCCTTAGTTCTGTTGAAGAGTCATGCGGACTCGAAACTTTAACTGTGCTCCTCTCCGCAGATGCTGCCAGACCTGCTGAGTTTTTCCAGGTATTTTTGTTTTTGTTTTGGATTTCCAGCATCCACTGTTTTTTGCTTTTAGCTTTGACCTTTTAATATAATTTTAATTCAATTAATGTGTTACTTTCTCCAGATAGACATGGTGCATTTTCCACTCATAGCAAGATAATGAAAGTATGAGAAAAACTTCTGAAGACCACCATTTTCAAAGAAGGATGGTTTTAGAATCACTTAGTGATTGAATATCAGTGAAAATGAACCTTTGAAAGTAATTGGTTACTTGATGGTAACAGCAATTGGTAATCGTTACTTAAAAGGAACTCTAATTGATTATACACACTTAAAAGGTTCCTTACAATTTTTGTTTGTAATCAATTAGACAATGTACTGATGTCAAAATCTGCACGTTAGTTGCTAAGTGTTTTGAAAACTAACTTGTTTCCATTGTACTTTTTGAAGGACAATGATATAATTGAAGCAGGGAGTTCCTATTATAAGCACTTCCTGCGAGAGGTTGAAACCCTTGTTGCACCCATTTTCCTGCAGTTGTTTTCCTAATTAATATGTGTAGTAATGTGTGGAAAAAATTAAAAGTTTCAAAAATTCCACAGTTTTTAACACAGGAAACACTTACAACTAGAATGTCCTGTTGTGTATTGTATTGTGGAAAAATACTTCCATAGTTTATAGCCTCATTTGTTTATTATGCATAGTTAAGATTATAGTCTTTAAAAAATGATAAAGTATGAATTATAATGAATGATTTGGCTGGTTATGATATATAGAAGGTTCCAAAGGCGAACAAATTCTGTATATTGAAAAGCAAACTGTAACCAACTCATCTGGGACAGCTGCAGCTGCAGGCTGTGTGCAAAACCTGGCTGGGTGATGACTTTCTCTTGTCTGAGCAGGAATCAGTAAGGTAGTGAAGGATAAACTGCAGGTAGATCTATATCTTTTCTCAAAATTTTTAAGCAGAAAAATAACTGTCCAGACATGCTTCATTCATACATACCTAACAAGTAAAGCAATCCACAACATTCATCTTTGCACCAGTCACTAATTTGGAATTCTGTACTAAGTGTAGCTTATGTTTGGCTGCAGAAACTGGCCTGTAGTGATGCAAAACATTCCTTATATCCAGAATATAGTTCAAATGGCCATCTCAGTTCCCATGCGATAGAAAGCAATGCAAAATCCATTGAACAGATTCAATTATTATTTGTTTTCTATAGCCCTAAATGTACACATGGAATGGTACGTAATAAAGCATTCAATGAAGGCAGATATAATAATCAGATCTAGTTTTACATTATGATTTCTCAATCATTATGCACTGATTCATCCGCACAAGCTATTTTTTCAAGAATGTACCGAACCACTTTTAAAATGCTTTAAGCAGAAATTCGTTTTTTTTTTATAGCCAGTAAAACACCCATAATTCGGGAGGAGGTTGGGGAGGAGGTAATGGAGATGCAAACAAGTCTTTGAATTGTGAATCATGTCAGATAGTTGGAAATATTATCCCTGTTTAACAAAAATGGCAGAGGTAAGTCAGGGTATTATTAGCTTTACATCCATTGTGCGTAAATTCCTCGCTAAGGATTTTCCTTCTTGTTGTAATGGTGGTAGATCTTGGGTGAAGCAGGAAATCCTCCATGCCTGCACCCCGACCTTGGTCAGTATCCAGTGGCTGGGGTAATTTGAATAACTTGACTATTTTTCTGCCGCTGTCTGCTTCAGGTGGGGGTAAGGAAGTTGCTCTGACTCTTAATACAATGTACCGCTCAGTGGAGCCTACAGAAGGTGTAACATCATTTACAAACCATTTAACTTTAAATTCTGCCCCTTAGCTTACTGCAATAAATCTCTTGATTGATTGATAGGCAAGGTAGGCATTTCATTTTAAATCCTTTTCTTGTGCCCGTTGTAACCCTGGATGTCAGGAATGCATTGGTGTTCTTATTGCCCACATTGCTAAGGTTAGATGATGGGAAGGATATTTTATGACATATTTTTGCCATTTGTCTTATTATAATATACTCACCCATAGGTGGGTGCACATACCAGGATTGGCATTGGGTCGCAGGGAGCTACCATTCTTGGCTCACTTCCATCCCTGCCTTCCCAGGTTTACCAGTGTAATATTGGAGGAAAGTAATTCTGCAATCCATAGTATGGGAAGAAATTAGGGAGCACTTTGAAAGGCATGAGCTAATCAGTGATAATCAATGGGGATTTGTAAAGCTCATACATAAGAAACTATTTGAAAGTTTTAAGAAATCACAGATATTGGAATGAATTATGCACCTCAGTCAGTTTTCATATTTTTAATTCTATTGATTACTTTGGAAATGAAAATTGTTGAGGTGTAAAATGAGAACCTGAAACACATCCATACATTTTCACCTGGTGATGAAATGAAAATTCACCTGGAGGCGATAGATACAGGAGATGCAGTAGGTGTTATATACAGGAGGTGTTGTATATAAGGAATTTCAGAGGACATTTGAGAAGAGACTGGTTGTAAGAAACATGTCAAAGATAAAAATACAATGGTAGAAAGAGCTTAATGATCTCAGCAGCAGAGGGAAAGTAAACAAGAACCTCTATACTGTCATAAAATTGTTTGTGAAACTTATGGCTACACTCTAGTTTTCCTATCACTCTCAAAGGTCATTGTGCAATGATATAACATTTTGTTACTCTGGTAGAGTCTCATGCTCACCTAGTAAACACTCCCAGTTACAACCTATAGAAACTCAACAGAACTCCATGCAAGGGTGCAATGCCGGAAAGAGCAGTAACTTAGCACCACACTTACAACCGCTCATGCAAAGGAAAAAGAATATACAAATATTATGGGATTCTGTAATACGGTAGATAATTTTGAAAGTGCAATATTTTTCTGCAGGAAAATGAAGCATTTTAGAAAAGGCATGACACTGACAAAGACATAGAAGAACAAATCTACAGCGAAATTGCAGAGAGGTGCAAGCATTATAGAGTAGTTATAATGGATAACTTTAATTACCCGAATGTAGACTGGGACAGTGGTAGTGTAAAGGGTGGAGAGGGGCAAAAGTCCCTAAATTGTGCTCAGGAAAATTTTCTACAGCAGTATGTGTCCAATCCAACAGGAAAAGACGCACCGTTGGACCTGGTTCTTGGAAATGAGGTGGGCCAAGTCAACCAAGTGTCAGTAGGGGATCATTTAGGAGACATTGATCATTGTATTGTATGTTTTAGGATGATGATAGAAAAGGACGATAGGCAATCCAGAGTAAGAATAATTAACTGGACGAGAGCCGACTTCGATGGGGCAAGAACGGAACTGGGCCAAATAGACTGGAATGAAAGATTGGCGGGAAAAACTGTAACTGAACAATGGGTTACCTTCAAAAAAGAATTGGTTCGGGCACAGTCAAGGTATATTCCATTGAAAGGGAAAGGTAGTGCAAACAAATCCAGAGCTCCATGGATGAAAAAGGAGATAGAAATTAAGATAATGAAGAAAAAGTGTGCTTATAACAGGCATCAGGTAGAAAATATAATTGAGAACCAAGAGGGATACAGAAGGTTCAGAGGGGAGGTGAAAAAGCATATTAGAGAAGCAAAGAGGAGTTATGAGAAAAGACTGGCAGTCAACATAAGGGGGAAATCCCAAAGTCTTCTATAGGTATATAGATAGTAAAAGGGTGGTAAAAGGAGGAGTAGGGCCGATTAGGGACCTAAAAGGGAATTTACACATGGATGAAGGGGCCACGGCTGAGGTATTAAATGGATACTTTGCATCCGTCTTTACCAAGGAGGAAGATGCTATCCAGGCCATGGTGACAGATGAAGAAACTCTGTCACTAGAAGGGTTCAAAATTGATAAGGTGGAAGTGTTGAATAGACCGTCGGTACTTAAAGTTGACAAGGCACTGGGACCTGACGAGATGCATCCAAGAATATTGAAGGAAGTGAGAATAGAAATTGTAGGGGCACTGACCGTAATTTTTCAGTCCTCCCTAGACTCAGGGAAGGTGCCAGAGGACTGGAGAATTGCAAACATTATGCCCTTGTTCAAAAAAGGTTGTAAGGTTAAGCCCAGCAATTACAGACCAGTCAGTTTAACTTCAGTGGTGTGGAAGCTTCTAGAAACAATTGTTCAGGATAGAATTAGTAGTCACATGGAAAAATACAGGTTGATAAGGAAGAGCCAGCATCGGATTTCCAAAGGGGGAATCGTGTTTAATTAACTTGCTGGGGTCTTTTGAAGAGGTAACAGAAAAGGTCGATGAGGGTAATGCTGTTGATGTGGCATACATGGACTTTCAAAAGGCATTTGATACAGTGCCACACAACAGACTGGTGAGAAAAGTTATTGCTCATAGAATAAAAGGGACAGTAGCAACGTGGATACAAAATTGGCTGAAAAATAAGAAGCAGAGAGTAATGGTCAATGGATATTTTTTGGGCTGGAGGAAGGTTTGTAGTGGAGTTCCCCAGGGATCGATATTGGGACCCTTGCTTTTCCTGATATATATTAATCACAATCACACAGAATCACAGAATCACAGTGCAGAAGAGGCCCTTTGGCTCATTGAGTCTGCACCTTATGATCTAGATCTTGGTGTGCAGAGCACAATTTCAATTTGTGGATGATATGAAGCTTGGGAGTGTTGTAAACTGCGAGGAAGACAGTGTAGAACTTCAAAAGGACATAGACAAGTTGGTGGAGTGGGCAGATAGGAGGCAGATGAAGTTCAATGTGGAGAAGTGTGAGGTGATGCATTTTGATAGGAAGAATATGGACAGTCAATATAAAATAAGGGTTGAAATTTTGAAGGGGGTGCAGGAGCAGAAAGACCTGGGTGTATATGTGCATAGATTATTGAAGGTGGCAGGACAGGTGGAGAGAGCAGTTAATAAGGTATATAGTATCCTTGGCTTTATTAATAGGGGCATAGAGTCCAACAGCAAGGAGGTTATGCTGAATTGATATGATACTCGTTAGACCTCAGCTGGAGTATTGTATACAGTTCTGGGCGCCACATTACAGGAAGGATGTGAACAAGTTGGAGAGAGTGCAGAAGAGGTTTACAAGAATGGTTCCAGGGATGAGAAACTTCAGTTATGAAGATAGATTGGAGAGACTGGGACTGTTCTTCTTGGAGAGAAGATGGCTAAGAGGAGATTTGATAGAGGTGTTCAAAATCATGATGGGGCTGGACAGAGTAAATGGGGAGAAGCTGTTCTGTGCGTAAAAGGATCGAGGATGCGAGGGCACAGGTTTAAAGTGACTTTCAGAAGAAGACGTGAGAAAAAACTTTTTCACACGAGTGGTTCGGGTCTGGAATGCACTGCCTGGAAGTGTGGTGGTGGAAGGTTCAATCGAGGCATTCAAGAGGGTATTAGATGATTATTTGAATAGAAACAATGTGCAGGGGTATGGGGAAAAGGCAGGGCAATGGCACTAGGCCAGAATGCTCAATTGAAGAGCTGGCGCAGGCACAATGGGCCGAATGGCCTACTCTGTGCCATTAAAATTCTGTGATTCTTTGACTCACTGTTATGGCAGAGGACTTATTATAGGTCAGGAAGTAATCCCTGTTGAGGGAAGGGCTCCAGCAAAACAAAATGAAAGAGGTGGCAAAGAAAGTAAAATTGATGAGCATGCCCCATTGAGGTTTCATGTTTCACTTTCCTCCCTCTCAGGCCTGGTTGATGTGTTGGAAAGCTTCAGTCTCCAGGACACTCCCACGTATATAACACACAAAACAAATTAACCTAATTGTTAATGTGAATTATTGTTTGACAACCTCTATGTCTTCAAAGGACTGACAAAGTAAATGACTGGGCTCCCCACACTTGAATAGTAACCTGTCATAATTCAAAGATTTAGTCCTGAGCAGCCCAGTTTAGGAGGCTACAGTTAGAGAGTTGAGGGGAGCACTGGACAGCAGGAACAGAAAGCGTGGGAGGAGGATGATAGGGAAGGCCTAGAGCCTCCTCTACTTTCTGCATCAGAAATGGGCCTAGACCACAGTCACTCTGTCCTCAATATAAGAATGCTTTCAGAGAATGATAGATTTTGTCAATCATTGAGTGGTGTTCTCACCAGTTTCTACACCATAGTAACAAATATGGAGGCATCCACATGCATATGCACAGTATTGAAAGCGTGCAGATATCCTCAATGGCATCTCTGGACAATCTGGAACCCAGCTCATCATAGCTGAGACCTTGGGCAGAATCATCCCAGATTTGCACTAAGTGTGGTAGCAGGTGGGATGAAAGACGTTTTACTTGCCAGCCGCAATGGCGGAAGTGTTCAGTGACCCGTCACTGGAATGCCTTTTGGAGGCCCGCTGAGATGTCCTCCACCCCTGCTCTGGCTGCAGGAGGTCCAGCAATTTCACCACTCTGGCTTGGGAAGCGGTGGCAGTGGTGGTCAGTGCCAATGTTGCACAGAAGAGGTTGGCCATCCAGTGCAGAAAGAGGATGAATGATCTCATCCATGCCACCAGGGTAAGGCAACCATCTCATCACTCTAAACTCACACTCACAAGGCCATCACACATTCACTGGCATCTCACTCACTGCCAGCTCAAGTGACATCACCACTCACTCTCTCACACTCACATTTCCATCTGGCCTTATCTCCTCTGGAGACTGGCTCCTCAGCCCGCACCATCTTCAGGCCACTTGCACATGTGCCCCCACACACACCCTGGGATACACCAAATAAGCCCTAGCCCTGCAACCATTGAAAAGCCGCCCCCGCCTTTTGGCTGGTGTGATAGATAGAGATCTGCCCGCAAGCCCCCCTAAAAGCGATGTGGTGCTGTCTGCAAAGCCTGCCACTGATAACCACGAGTGCTGCCCGAAGCAAGGTAGGGAAACAAACCTCAAAGTCCCAAATGAAGTGCAGTTCGCCAGGTGCATATCACTGACATACGGTTGTGAAACATGTTGTCCAGATGATCCATTGTGGGAGGATGATTCCGGCGGCAGGGCTTATAATGATATGCAGCTGTATGAAAATGAAGTTCCCGATGTCCGGCAACGGGGAACGCGGCCCACCATTGATGGGTGGAGCGGACGATTGCAAACTGGTTTCAAGACGGCATGAAACCAATTTTTCGCCTTCCTGCCATATTGTCTGCTCATGCCCGCCATGATGCCAATGGGCATGGAAAATTCTGCACCTTGTTGCCAGTCATAGGTTCCTTTATGAATGCTCTGGCTGCTGTGGTGCAGGTGCTTGGCCACAGTCTGCATGGACAAACTCACAGGTTACTCAAACAAGGGGAAGTGGTCACCATATTGCATACTGTTATTCCACTTATGGGAATTGAGAACCCTCAGATCTATGGGCAGCGTGATACAGAGGCAGGGGATAGGAAGGTTTGGATCAGACTGGATGATGGTGCTTTCCCCCTTGGGAAAGGCGCCATAAAAATCAAGTTATTTCTTAGATGAAGGACCAGCCTAGTTAGCTCAGTACAAAAGATGGTCACTTTTAGAAGGGGGAAATGTGGGTGGAATTAATTAAATAGATAGCAAGATTCTGAATAGATTACGCACATGATGAAAAAAATCCATAATTCTGACCAGGCTAGTTGCAATCCTTGATCTGATTTCATTTATGAGGACTGCAGCATTCAAACCTGATGGTTGGAGATAAAACCCTGGAGGCTTTTCAAGCTTGTACAAACTTGTTATAATCTCTCCACATTTCATATTTGTGGCTTCACTCTTCTTGATAAAAACAGTAGAAAATAGTTAACTATTTTCCTTCAGTTTCCTGATTCTTCCACATTTTAAGCATTTTTGCCATACTCAGGAACCTCCCAAGTAGGAACATTACCAACCATGTGTCAGAATAACTGATTGTTCTAAAGGCAGTTGCTTGGTTTGTTGATAACGTTACCACAACAACCATTTAATATTGCATTTTGCGTAAACTGACTAAGTCCCATCTCTGAATGACTATACTGTGGAGTTAATGTTTTCTGCTATTTGGATAACATCACTACTTTAACAATTATATTATTGTCATTATTGTGGAAATTCACACAAGTGGCTCAATTGTTATTACATTTTTCTATTGATTCATTTTATCTCTTTCACAATCATTGTAACTATTGTACACCTCATCCAGGAATAGCACAGGTTACAAGCTTGAACATTAGTAAGATCTCTAAATTCAAAGCTGAGAGTGAGCTAACTGTCACTATTATGTCAAGTCTCAGGTGACCGACTTGGTGGAGTGTCTCACATTAATAGAAAATAGCAACTCTCGGAGGGAAAAATTAATTGCTACTGTGGCCAACTGTGGCATCAAGGAGCCCTAGAAACTTGAAGTCAATGGGAATCGGAGCAAACTCTGCATTGGTTGGAGTCATACCTAGCACCGAAGGAAGATGGTTGTGGTTGTTGGAGGCAAATCATTTCAACCCCAGGTCATTGCAACAAGAATTCCTCAGGGTAGAGTACTGGGCCTAACCACCTTTAGCTGCTTCATCAATGATCTTCCCTCCATCATAAGTTCAGAGTGGGGATATTGGCTGATGATTGCACCATTCCTTACTCCTCAGCTGCTGAAGGAGTTTATGCCCGCCTCCAGCAGACCTGGACAACATTCAGGCTTGGGCTGATAAATGGCAAGTAACATTCACGCCTCAAAAGCACCAAGCAATGACCATATCCAACAACAGTGAATCTAACCATCTCCTCTTGATGTTCAATGGCATTACCTTGGCTGAATCCCCATAATAAACATCCTGGGGGTTACCATCGACCAGAAACTTAACTGGACCAACCATATAAATACTGTGGCTATGAGAACAGGTCAGAGGCTGGAAATTCTGCCATTGCTAATTCACCTCTTGACTCCCCAAAGCATGTCCACCATCTACAAGGCACAAGTCAGGAGTATGATGGAATACTCACCACTTGCCTGAATGAGTCTAGCTCCCAGAATACTCAAGAAGCTTGACATCATCCAGGACAAAACAACTTGCTTGACTGGCACCCTATTCACCACCCTAAACATCCATTGCATCCACCATAAACGCACAGTGGCAGCAGTGTATCCCATCTACAAGATGCACTGCAGCAACTCGCCAAATCTCCTTGCAAACTGGCAACCTCTATAACCCATAAGGCCAGATGGGCACCAGACACACCTGCAAGTTCCCCTCCAAGACACACGCCATCCTGACTTGGAACTATATCGCTGTTCCTTCACTGTTGCTGGGTCAAAATCTTGGAACTCCCTCCCTAACAGCACTGTGGGTACACCTATACCACATGGACTGCAGCGGCTTAAGAAGTGGTCACCGCTACCTTCTCAAGGGCAATTAGTGTAGGGCAACAAATGCTGAACTTGCCAGTGACACTCACATCCTATGAAAGAATAAAAAAAATTGAAGAAATAAATAACATTGCCAGCAATAAAGCAAAAATACAACCTTTGTTTGGAAACAAAAACACAAACCTCCGTTGTAGCTCTGTTAATATGCCTTCACTGTAATTAAAATTCTTTGTTGTTGGTTACCCTGAATTTCTAAATGCATAGAAATCCATCACCATGTATACCAATCTCCAAGCCAAGATACTGATAAACCTACACATGTAGAATTTCAGTTTGTCTGATATAGAGTGCATTGTCTCTCCCAGAAAGGACACAGCCTACTTACCAGAGAGTCTGCCAGAGCCAATTGTAAAGGAACACCTAAGTGTACACATGAGTGGAGCTTAACCAGCTTAAGCTGCAGAGTTTAGGAAGCACTGGTTAGCCTCCTGCTGCTTGCTGAGCAAGAACCACCTTACCCGCTAACATTGTAGAGTAACCTGGAGCCAAGAGGGAAGAATTCCAGTACCTGTTGACAAATCCACTTCTCCAGGTTGCATTTGAGTCAGACTGAGCTTGTCAATCATGAACAGTGATATAAAGTACTGTGGATCTGCCTGCTTTAGATACTTACAATTGAGTCTGCCATGTAGGGGCAATTTAGTTTCAACCTTCATTCATGGAGTGAAATAATCCCAAAGAGACACACTACCTCCCTACCAAGAAGAATAGTCACTAGTTGGCCAATAGATAACTAAAACGTCCAGGCTTGAGTCTTCACTAGGTAGATGGCTCAATATACAAAATAATAACAGAAAATGCTGGAAAATCTCAGCAGCCCTGGCACCTTCTGTGGAGAGAGAAACAGTTAATGTTTCGAGTTTGTACGACTCTTCTTCAGAGCTGAAGAAAAGCAGAAATGTGATGGATTTTATACTGTATAAGAGGGGGTGGAGCAGGTGGAGCAAAATAGAAGGTCAGGGATAGGTGGGAGCTCAGGAGAGATTTGACAATATTGTATGACCGTTTAAGAAATGGCTTCACCCCATCTTAAACAGTATAAAATCCATCACATTTCTGCCTCTCTTTAGCTCTGAATAAGAGCCATACAGACTTGAAACGTTAACTCTGTTTCTCTCTCCACGGATGCTGCCAGACCTGCTGTGTTTTTCCAGCATTTTCTGTTATTATGTCAGATTTCAAGCATCTGCAGTATTTTGCATTTAGCTAATTATATAAATGCTTGCAAGCAATCGTTGGCGTCATCCTCAGCATGGAGAGACACACTATGCCATGAAATGGTGGTTTCACCAGTTGGAGATGGAGCGCGTTATATCAGCAGCTGCTTACTTCTCCACAATCCAACAATGGTAGGAGCTGAGTCTTCCTTCACTCATCATTGGAATCCAATCTGGATATTTAAAGAAAGATCCCGCTTCCTTCCTGTCAGGGTGTCCTGTTTACTTGCTCAGAGCAAGTTAACATGGGAAAACAGCAAGAAAGTAGCAGGATGAAATGGGTTAAGTGACTGATTTCACTTTGATTGCCTCCCTTGCCAGGATTCTGCCAGGATTATCAATTAAAATGAAATATTGTATTTAAGTGTTATATTCTAGTTTTCCATGCATAATTTAAAAAAATAATAATTATGAACAGTAGCTTTGTAGTACAGAACTTAAATATTGCTGAAAAGAGAGGCATGGTGCCAAAACTTTTCATTTTGCACTCATCAGGACAAACGCAAGAATGACAAATTTCAAACGATCACAACAATTTATACTTCAGGAGAAAAGGGCACTGATTAGTTGGCAAGTTGATTCTGATTGGCCGAGGTGTTGCCATGGCAAAAAGAATGGGGAAGTATAGGCTCCCCAAGACCCAGGGTAATTCAAAAAAAGTGCAAGGCTTGAACATGTTCCATTTGTTTGCAGAGAACAGGTCCGTGCATGTGAATGTATATCGCATCTAGCAAGCATAAATGAGCTAGTTATGAGCTTGACTGGTTATCTTAAATTGGTTGTTAATGTAGGTATTAGCGCACTCAGGATTGTTCAGCAAGTGCTGCCCAATTGCAGAATCACTTCTAACAGTAGGTGCTTTGTTTTGGGATTTGCAAACATAGGCTGGTTGAGTATGGTCTGTACTCTGCCTAATACGAACAACTGAAAGAGCATGCTGTTTGATTCGATCATCCAGTCGCGGGGACGTATGGCCTATGTACCTGACATTGCACTGGCACTGAAATTTGTATACAACGTTGCTCAATTGTGTGGTAGGCAGTGTCTTTATAAATAATAAATAATACATAATAATAAATAATATGCCTTAGGTGTACAACATGTGGAGCAGAAAAAAAATACACTGCACTACACATATAAAGAAATAATCTACTGTTGAATTTGAACAGGTGCTCTAGTGCTAGAAATACCTCTTTAATTACTAGCATACATCAGTATTCTCACCGGAGTGTGTCATGTCCCAGTTACTCACTAAACCTACATTTTCATTGACTCTCAGATAGATGTTTTAAGTGGAAACTTCCTATTGTTTATTTGTGCAGCCTTGGCTCAGTGGTAGCACTCTTGCCTCTGAATCAGATGATGAATGATCAAGCCCTACTACAGAGTTGAGAATATAATACAGGCTAGCATTTCAATGCAGTACTGAGAAACTGCTGCACTGTTCCAAGCGCTAACTTTCAGGTGAAATATTAAACTGAGGCCCTGTTTGCTGTCTCAGGTGGATGTAAACAATCCCATGACACTATGTGAAAAGCAGGGGAATTCTGTTGGTGATTTGCCCCACATTTTATTCTTCAGCCAACATCACTGGAAAAGATTGTCAGGTCATTTGATTGTTATTTATGTGACCTTGCTGAGCACAAATCAGCCACCGATTTTTCTCATTGCAACAATGATTGCACTTCAGAAATAATTGGCTGTGAAGTGCTCTGGACTGTCCTGAGGACATGAAAGGTGCATTATACAAGCAAGTTCTTTCTTTTGATTACCAAGGATTAGCTTCCCCCTCATTAAAATGTATTCAGAGCAGCTGGCAACCTTGCATGAGTACTCAATTGAATATAGTTATATTGAAAAGTAAGTGTGAAAACCAACTTGCTTTCAAGGGTTCTAATTTTAAAAAAAAGTCTTTTTCCAGTTCCCCTTTCCATCCACACGATTTACTTTCTCTATCATCACTAATTCACTACATAACTTTCTTTGTCTAGCTTTGCATTGATCATCACATGCAGCATGCCTGAGTGCTGAATCAGAAAGCCTGGACACTATAGTTCCAGATGTGAAAAAATAGAAAGACCTGCATTTAAATAGCACTTTTCACAGTCACCTGATGTTATAAAGCACTTTACAGCTGATGAAATATTTTTGAAGCCTAGGAATTGTGGCAACCACACAGCAAACTCCCACAGGCAGCAATGTGATAATAAGCAGTTAATCTGTTTTTGTTGATTGAGGGATAAACACTTACCAGGACACCAGGGATAACTCCCCTGCTCTTCTTTGAAATAATGCCATGGGATCCTTTACATCCACCCAAGCAGGCAGATGGTGCCTTGGTTTAATATCTCATTTGAAAGGCTGCACCTTCAACAGTGCAGAATTAGCTTTGATTTTTATACTCCAAACCCTGAAGTGGGGCTTGAACCTGGAATCTTGCCCCTCAGAGGGTAAAGTGCTACCAACTGAGCCAAGGCTGACACTCTGAGACCATGTTCATCTTCTCAATGTAGCAATTACTACTAATTCCTTGTAACCTTCCCATTCACATCTCAAAATATGCTTAGATAACAAAGACCATTTTCTCCCTTTGTTCCCACAAGGGCTTCCTTGCCTGACACAATAACATGCACCAAACTACTTCTTGCTTTGTACGTGAGTGTATGAAGCATAAATACTAACATTATCAGTGGCTGATCCTGGCTAAGAGTACATGTTGAAGTACAGAGTTGTCTGAGATAGTCACAATGTTAAAAGTTAGATGTGCCAAGGATAGCATACAGTACAATACTTTTTTATTCTCACATTTTAGACGTGTATACATCCTATCACTCAGCAAACATTCCAACATGTGCCTGCAGATCGAGTGCCTGTAACTGCTCAAAGTCATCACTTTTAAAGAATTCTTGTGGAGTACCTGCATTAAGATCAATTTTATTAGGAAGCACCTAGTTGTTGAACCTGAATGGCTGTATTCTTTATAAAGAATTTACCAATTATATTCTTCAGCATTCTTCTCAATTCTTCTAATTTAGTGTAAAGAGTCTTGATCCTCAGCATCATGCTTGAAGCGTGCCTTAAGGAAAAAAATAGTGTGTGGATAATAAAAAGCTTACTCTAGAGTTACTGGAGAATACTGCTATAAAAAAACACCAGTGTGGTAGAGTCTAACAGGAAAAAATGCATGAGTAATCTAATCATAAAATCTAGTAGAAATATATACTTATGTGGAAGATTGTACAGTATGATAAAGTAAAAAGTAGGATGATTTACCTTCTATATCAGTGGTTTCAGAAGTGCCTCTCCCTGCTCTTTGATGAAACATTTCAAATTTACTGGTGAACCTTGGGTGAACTTGCATCTTTGGTACTATGGTGCCATTGAGCTGTTCACAAAAAAACATAAGCACAGTGAGTTATATAACAGATGATGCCTCTATTGTTTGATTAAATAATGCAACGCTTCCCATGATCAGTAAACCAGTGTTCCACAGTGAATCGTGATGTATGAGTTCTATTTTTTTTTTTGTAAAAATATACTTTATTCATAAAATATCTTCAATCACATTCCAAACCATTTCAAAAACAACATTACAAGGGTACAATCCAGGTTAAACTTTTACAAAATGTATCAGCAGGTGCATCAGTACAAACAATATTACAATCATTTACAGCCTTTCATTTTGATCTGTACAGCCCGAGGGGCTCTAAACAGTTCCCAGTCTCTCGGTGCGCTGTGGTAGAAAGGTCTTAGACAGCGACCCTTCCCCATTGCGCCTTTGCGGCAGCTGCCCCAAGCTTTAGTGCGTCCCTCAGCACGTAGTCCTGGACTTTGGATTGTGCCAGTCCGCAACAATCGGTCGGGGACAACTCTTTGTGCTGGAAGACCAACAAGTTTCGGGCAGACCAAAGCGCGTCTTTCACCGAGTTGATGATCCTCCAGCTGCAGTTGATGTTTGTCTCGGTGTGTGTCCCTGGGAACAGCCCGTAGAGCACAGAGTCCTGTGTCACAGAACTGCTCGGGATGAACCTCGACAGCAACCACTGCATCTCTCTCCAGACTTTCTTTGCAAAGGCACAATCCACAAGGAGGTGAACAACGGTCTCTTCCCCACCACAGCCACCTCGAGGGCAACGTGCAGAGGGGGTGAGCCTCCTGGCGTGTAGGAAGGATCTGACGGGGAGGGCCTTTCTCACCACCAGCCAAGCTACGTCTTGGTGCTTGTTGGAAAGTTCTGGCGATGAGGCATTCTGCCAAATGACTTTGACAGTCTGCTCGGGGAACCATCCCACAGGGTCCACCCTCTCCTTTTCCCTCAGGGCCTCTAGGACGTTACGTGCTGACCACTGCCTGATGGACTTGTGGTCAAAGGTGTTTTTCTGCATAAATTTTTCCACCAGGGACAGGTGGTACGGCACGGTCCAACTACTTGGAGCGTTCTGCGGCAGCGTGGCCAGACCCATCCTTCGCAACACCGGGGACAGGTAGAACCTCAGCATGTAGTGACACTTGGTGTTTGCGTACTGAGGGTCTACGCACCGCTTGATGCAGCCACACACAAAGGTGGCCATCAGTATGAGGGCGATGTTGGGCACGTTTTTTCCCCCTTTATCTAGAGGCTTGTACATCGCGTCCCTGCGGACACGATCCATTTTCGACCTCCAGATAAAGCGGAAGATGGCTCGAGTGATCGCCATCGCGCAGGAGTCTGGAATGGGCCAGACCTGCGCCACGTACAGCAACAGCGAGAGTACCTCACACCTGATGACCAGGTTCTTTCCCGCAATGGAGAGGGAGCGTCGCTCCCACATGCCCAGTTTCCTTTTCACCATAGCCACTCGCTCCTTCCAGTTTCTAACGCATGGCCCGGTCCCTCCGAACCATATCCCCAGCACCTTCAGGCCGTCAGCCCTGACAGTGAAGGGGACAAAGGATCGGTCAGCCCAGTTCCCAAAGAACATGGCCTCGCTCTTCCCACGATTTACCTTGGCTCCCGAGGCCAGTTCGAACTGGTCGCAGATGTGCATCAGTCTGCGCACCGACAGCGGATCCGAGCAGAAGACGGCGACGTCGTCCATGTACAGGGAGGCTTTTACCTGAGTGCCTCCACTGCCTGGGATCGTCACTCCTCTTATGCCCGGATCCTTCCTGATGGACTCGGCAAAGTGTTCTATGCAACACACGAAAAGGACAGGCGAGAGAGGACAGCCCTGCCTGACTCCAGATTTAATCGGAAAGCTATCTGTTTCCCACCCATTGATTGAGACTGCGCTACTGATGTTAGTGTAGAGCAGTTGGATCCAATTTCGAATTCCCTCCCCAAACCCCATTTTGGAGAGCACATCCCCCATGTAGGTGTGCGATATTCTGTCAAAGGCCTTCTCCTGATCCAAGCTGATGAGGCAGGTATCCACACCCCTGTCCTGTACATAGGCAATCGTATCCCTGAGCAGCGCCAGGCTGTCAGAGATCTTCCTGCCTGGCACAGAGCAGGTCTGGTCAGGGTGAATCACCAATTCCAGAGCGGATTTGACCCGGTTGGCGATGACCTTGGACAGAATCTTATAGTCCACATTCAACAGTGAAATGGGTCACCAATTTCTAATTTCCTCCCTTTCCCCCTTGTGCTTGTAGATGAGGGTGATGATGCCTTTCCTCATGGATTCTGACATACTACCGGCCAGGAGCATACTCTCGTACACTCCTAGCAGGTCCGGGCCGATCAAGTCCCACAGAGCCCAATACAACTCCGCCGGCAAGCCGTCGCTTCCGGGAGTTTTACTCTTCTCGAAGGACTCGAGGGCCTTAGTCAGTTCATCAGGAGTTAGCGGTTTGTCCAGGCTCTCCCGCGTACTGTGGTCTAAGACCTCCGTGATAGAGGACAGGAAGGACTGGGAGGCCGTGCTGTCCGTGGGCTTCACGTCATACAGTCCGGCATAAAAGGATTTGCTGATCCTCAGAATGTCGGACCGTGATGACTTTACTGAGCCGTCTTCTTCCTTCAGGTTGCTGATCACAGAGCGCTCTCTGTGTACCTTTTGGAAGAAGAAACGTGAGCACGTCTCATCCTGCTCCACGGAGCGGACCCTGGAACGGAAGATGATCTTGGAGGCCTCCGAGGCAAAGTGCGAGGCTTGCTGGCCCTTCACCTCTTGGAGCTCCTCCTTGACATCGACCCCCATCGACTGCAGCCGGAGCAGATTCTGCATCTTTTTCTGGAGTCGGGACATTTCCCTCTGTTCCTTTCTAGCTTTCTGGGTGCCTTTGAGGATGAAAAACCTCTTGATGCTTCCCTTGATCACTTCCCACCAGTGTGTCAGGGACTCAAAGAGGGGTTTCACGGTTCTCCAACCTTTGTAATCCCTCTTGAGCTCCTCAATGTTCTCTGGGGTCAGCAGTTGCACATTTAGCTTCCATGCCCCCCTGCCCACCCTCAGGTCCTTCTCCAAGTGGCAGTCCGCCAGTAGGAGGCAGTGGTCAGAGAAGAACACCGGCTTGACCTCGGTGGATCTGACTGTGAATGCACGGGACACAAACAGGAAGTCTATCCTGGAACGAATGGACCCGTCTGGCCGCGACCAGGTGTATCTACGCTGCGCTCCGTCTGCAGGGTTGCTGAAGACGTCGTGCAGCTTGGCATCCTTAACTGTTTCCATCAGGGATCTGGACGTAGCGTCCAATCTGCTTCCGGCCCTGCCGGATCGTCCAGCCGCATCGATGATGCAGTTGAAGTCCCCGCCCAGAATGACCGGCCTGGAGGTCGCCAGCAGCAGTGGGAGCTGCTGAAAAACCTCCAGCCGCTCAGCCCCTTGTGCCGGGCCATACACGTTAATTAACCGGAGTGGAGCGTTCTTGTACATTACGTCTGCTACGAGGAGTCGCCCGCCCACCACCTCCACCTTGAGTTCTATTTTTTTTTTTGTAAAAATATACTTTATTCATAAAATATCTTCAATCACATTCCAAATCATTTCAAAAACAACATTACAAGGGTACAATCCAGGTTAAACTTTTACAAAATGTATCAGCAGGTGCGTCAGTACAAACAATATTACAATCATTTACAGCCTTTCATTTTGATCTGTACAGCCCGAGGGGCTCTAAACAGTTCCCAGTCTCTCGGTGCGCTGTGGTAGAAAGGTCTTAGACAGCGACCCTTCCCCATTGCGCCTTTGCGGCAGCTGCCCCAAGCTTTAGTGCGTCCCTCAGCACGTAGTCCTGGACTTTGGATTGTGCCAGTCCGCAACAATCGGTCGGGGACAACTCTTTGTGCTGGAAGACCAACAAGTTTCGGGCAGACCAAAGCGCCTCTTTCACCGAGTTGATGATCCTCCAGCTGCAGTCGATGTTTGTCTCGGTGTGTGTCCCTGGGAACAGCCCGTAGAGCACAGAGTCCTGTGTCACAGAACTGCTCGGGATAAACCTCGACAGCAACCACTGCATCTCTCTCCAGACTTTCTTTGCAAAGGCACAATCCACAAGGAGGTGAACAACGGTCTCTTCCCCACCGCAGCCACCTCGAGGGCATCGTGCAGAGGGGGTGAGCCTCCTGGCGTGTAGGAAGGATCTGACGGGGAGGGCCTTTCTCACCACCAGCCAAGCTACGTCTTGGTGCTTGTTGGAAAGTTCTGGCGATGAGGCATTCTGCCAAATGACTTTGACAGTCTGCTCGGGGAACCATCCCACAGGGTCCACCCTCTCCTTATCCCTCAGGGCCTCTAGGACGTTACGTGCTGACCACTGCCTGATGGACTTGTGGTCAAAGGTGTTTTTCTGCATAAATTTTTCCACCAGGGACAGGTGGTACGGCACGGTCCAACTACTTGGAGCGTTCCGCGGCAGCGTGGCCAGACCCATCCTTCGCAACACCGGGGACAGGTAGAACCTCAGCACGTAGTGACACTTGGTGTTTGCGTACTGAGGGTCTACGCACCGCTTGATGCAGCCACACACAAAGGTGGCCATCAGTATGAGGGCGATGTTGGGCACGTTTTTTCCCCCTTTATCTAGAGGCTTGTACATCGCGTCCCTGTGGACACGATCCATTTTCGACCTCCAGATAAAGCGGAAGATGGCTCGAGTGATCGCCATCGCGCAGGAGTGTGGAATGGGCCAGACCTGCGCCACGTACAGCAACAGCGAGAGTACCTCACACCTGATGACCAGGTTCTTACCCGCAATGGAGAGGGAGCGTCGCTCCCACATGCCCAGTTTCCTTTTCACCATAGCCACTCGCTCCTTCCAGTTTCTAACGCATGGCCCGGTCCCTCCGAACCATATCCCCAGCACCTTCAGGCCGTCAGCCCTGACAGTGAAGGGGACAAAGGATCGGTCAGCCCAGTTCCCAAAGAACATGGCCTCGCTCTTCCCACGATTTACCTTGGCTCCCGAGGCCAGTTCGAACTGGTCGCAGATGTGCATCAGTCTGCGCACCGACAGCGGATCCGAGCAGAAGACGGCGACGTCGTCCATGTACAGGGAGGCTTTTACCTGAGTGCCTCCACTGCCTGGGATCGTCACTCCTCTTATGCCCGGATCCTTCCTGATGGACTCGGCAAAGGGTTCTATGCAGCACACGAAAAGGACAGGCGAGAGAGGACAGCCCTGCCTGACTCCAGATTTAATCGGAAAGCTATCTGTTTCCCACCCATTGATTGAGACTGCGCTACTGATGTTAGTGTAGAGCAGTTGGATCCAATTTCGAATTCCCTCCCCAAACCCCATTTTGGAGAGCACATCCCCCATGTAGGTGTGCGATATTCTGTCAAAGGCCTTCTCCTGATCCAAGCTGATGAGGCAGGTATCCACACCCCTGTCCTGTACATAGGCAATCGTATCCCTGAGCAGCGCCAGGCTGTCAGAGATCTTCCTGCCTGGCACAGAGCAGGTCTGGTCAGGGTGAATCACCAATTCCAGAGCGGATTTGACCCGATTGGCGATGACCTTGGACAGAATCTTATAGTCCATATTCAACAGTGAAATGGGTCGCCAATTTCTAATTTCCTCCCTTTCCCCCTTGTGCTTGTAGATGAGGGTGATGATGCCTTTCCTCATGGATTCTGACATACTACCGGCCAGGAGCATACTCTCGTACACTCCTAGCAGGTCTGGGCCGATCAAGTCCCACAGAGCCGAATACAACTCCGCCGGCAAGCCGTCGCTTCCGGGAGTTTTACTCTTCTCGAAGGACTCAAGGGCCTTAGTCAGTTCATCAGGAGTTAGCGGTTTGTCTAGGCTCTCCCGCGTACTGTGGTCTAAGACCTCCGTGATAGAGGACAGGAAGGACTGGGAGGCCGTGCTGTCCGTGGGCTTCACGTCATACAGTCCGGCATAAAAGGATTTGCTGATCCTCAGAATGTCGGACCGTGATGACTTTACTGAGCCGTCTTCTTCCTTCAGGCTGCTGATCACAGAGCGCTCTCTGTGTACCTTTTGGAAGAAGAAACGTGAGCACGTCTCATCCTGCTCCACGGAGCGGACCCTGGAACGGAAGATGATCTTGGAGGCCTCCGAGGCAAAGTGCGAGGCTTGCTGGCCCTTCACCTCTTGGAGCTCCTCCTTGACATCGACCCCCATCGACTGCAGCCGGAGCAGATTCTGCATCTTTTTCTGGAGTCAGGACATTTCCCTCTGTTCCTTTCTAGCTTTCTGGGTGCCTTTGCGGATGAAAAACCTCTTGATGCTTCCCTTGATCACTTCCCACCAGTGTGTCAGGGACTCAAAGAGGGGTTTCACAGTTCTCCAACCTTTGTAATCCCTCTTGAGCTCCTCAATGTTCTCTGGGGTCAGCAGTTGCACATTTAGCTTCCATGCCCCCCTGCCCACCCTCAGGTCCTTCTCCAAGTGGCAGTCCGCCAGTAGGAGGCAGTGGTCAGAGAAGAACACCGGCTTGACCTCGGTGGATCTGACTGTGAATGCACGGGACACAAACAGGAAGTCTATCCTGGAACGAATGGACCCGTCTGGCCGCGACCAGGTGTATCTACGCTGCGCTCCGTCTGCAGGGTTGCTGAAGACGTCGTGCAGCTTGGCATCCTTAACTGTTTCCATCAGGGATCTGGACGTAGCGTCCAATCTGCTTCCGGCCCTGCCGGATCGTCCAGCCGCATCGATGATGCAGTTGAAGTCCCCGCCCAGAATGACCGGCCTGGAGGTCGCCAGCAGCAGTGGGAGCTGCTGAAAAACCTCCAGCCGCTCAGCCCCTTGTGCCGGGCCATACACGTTAATTAACCGGAGTGGAGCGTTCTTGTACATTACGTCTGCTACGAGGAGTCGCCCGCCCACCACCTCCTTGACCTCGGAGACGGTGAAGTTGCCTCCCCGCAGCAGAATACCCAGGCCGGAGGAACGAGAGTCGTTTCCGCCCGACCAGATCGATGGCCCGTGGGACCACCATCGTGACCATTGCCTGTAGGAGCTGAGGTGCGGTATCGCACACTCCTGCAGAAACAACAGGTCAGCTTTGACCTTGGCTAGGTAGTCCAAGGTCGCAACACATCGCGTAGTAGATTTAATGCTACGCACATTTATGGATACAATCTTTAAACCCATTTTAAAGCATTTATTCTCCTACCAAACCCACTGTCTCTGAGAGTCCCAGACCTTTAGTCTGCTCCTTCATACCCGTAGTGAGCTCAAATTCCTTCACTTTGGATGGGCTGAGGTAGATCTCCTTGGCCGTGTTCTGCTCCGGTGGCATCTGGAGGTTCACGTAGAGAGCGGGTTTTGAGATGACCTTTGCTGGAGAAGCTTCTCCAAAACTCACCCCCTCTGGGGTGTTGCTGTTCCCGGCTTCCTGGAGCTGGGGTGCGATGATTTCCTCACTGCTCCCAGATTCCAGGGGCTGTGGTGCACTGGCCTCCTCAGGTTGCAGGCAAAGTTGGGGTGCGCTGGTCTCCTTGTTGTCTCCAATTTTCTGGAGCTCGGGTGTCTCGTCCTCCAACGCCCTGGAGCTTTGCCGCCTCTTCTGTCGGTGCCGCTCTGGCACTTCATCATCCGAAGAGCTGCTGCCCTTGTCATCCGTGTCGGATGGGAGACGCCTCTTGCCGCTTCTCTGGGAAACGCCTTTGCTTCTTCTTCGCTCCTTCTTACTTTTCTTGTTCTTCACCGTCCGCCACTCCCCCTGCTGCTTTTCCACTGCTGCCTCCTCCTCCATTGATTCGCTGTCCTGAGGACTGGGAGGTTCAGGGGGTAGTGCTGTTGATTGGCTCTCTGTTGCCTCAATCTCTTTCTCCACCTTGTCTCTCTCTGTGTCCTCCTTTGTCCCGTTGAGCTCCCTGGGGGCCTTGGTGGTTGGAGTGACACGAAACATTTCTTCTGCTTCCCCCTGGTCGGCTTTGGCTGCCTGTGCGTAAGTACGGCAGCGTTTGGGGCAGGTCCTGTAGAGGTGACTTGCCTCGCCACACAGGTTGCAGCACTTGGCCTGTTTGCAGTCTTTTGTCTGGTGCCCTTCCTGTTTGCAGATCATGCAGAGGGAGGCGCTGCAGTTGGCCGCCACATGACCAGCCTTGCCGCATGAGCGACAATTCTTGGGTTGCCCAGCGTAGACCAGGTAGCCCCGGTTTCCCCCGATAGCGAAACTGGAGGGAGGGTGGAAAATGGCTCCCTTACCATCGGTCTTTAGCGTGACCTTAAACAGGCGTTTGCCTGTCCAGATCCCCAAGTCGTCTCGAATCTCGGTGCCGCTCCCCACCTTATCGAAGTACCTGGTGAGGAAGGTGACCACGTCGGCGACAGGGACGAAGGGGTTGTACACAGTTCTATTTTTTTTTTTTTTTTGTAAAAATATACTTTATTCATAAAAATCTTCAATCACATTCAAAACCATTTCAAAAACAACATTACAAGGGTACAATCCAGGTTAAACTTTTACAAAATGTATCACCAGGTGCATCAGTACAAACAATATTACAATCATTTACACCCTTTCATTTTGATCTGTACAGCCCGAGGGGCTCTAAACAGTTCCCAGTCTCTCGGTGCGCTGTGGTAGAAAGGTCTTAGACAGCGACCCTTCCCCATTGCGCCTTTGCGGCAGCTGCCCCAAGCTTTAGTGCGTCCCTCAGCACGTAGTCCTGGACTTTGGATTGTGCCAGTCCGCAACAATCGGTCGGGGACAACTCTTTGTGCTGGAAGACCAACAAGTTTCGGGCAGACCAAAGCGCCTCTTTCACCGAGTTGATGATCCTCCAGCTGCAGTTGATGTTTGTCTCGGTGTGTGTCCCTGGGAACAGCCCGTAGAGCACAGAGTCCTGTGTCACAGAACTGCTCGGGATGAACCTCGACAGCAACCACTGCATCTCTCTCCAGACTTTCTTTGCAAAGGCACAATCCACAAGGAGGTGAACAACGGTCTCTTCCCCACCACAGCCACCTCGAGGGCATCGTGCAGAGGGGGTGAGACTCCTGGCGTGTAGGAAGGATCTGACGGGGAGGGCCTTTCTCACCACCAGCCAAGCTACGTCTTGGTGCTTGTTGGAAAGTTCTGGCGATGAGGCATTCTGCCAAATGACTTTGACAGTCTGCTCGGGGAACCATCCCACAGGGTCCACCCTCTCCTTATCCCTCAGGGCCTCTAGGACGTTACGTGCTGACCACTGCCTGATGGACTTGTGGTCAAAGGTGTTTTTCTGCATAAATTTTTCCACCAGGGACAGGTGGTACGGCACGGTCCAACTACTTGGAGCGTTCCGCGGCAGCGTGGCCAGACCCATCCTTCGCAACACCGGGGACAGGTAGAACCTCAGCACGTAGTGACACTTGGTGTTTGCGTACTGAGGGTCTACGCACCGCTTGATGCAGCCGCACACAAAGGTGGCCATCAGTATGAGGGCGATGTTGGGCACGTTTTTTCCCCCTTTATCTAGAGGCTTGTACATCGCGTCCCTGCAGACACGATCCATTTTCGACCTCCAGATAAAGCGGAAGATGGCTCGAGTGATCGCCATCGCGCAGGAGTGTGGAATGGGCCAGACCTGCGCCACGTACAGCAACAGCGAGAGTACCTCACACCTGATGACCAGGTTCTTACCCGCAATGGAGAGGGAGCGTCGCTCCCACATGCCCAGTTTCCTTTTCACCATAGCCACTCGCTCCTTCCAGTTTCTAACGCATGCCCCGGTTGTACACAGTTCTATTCAATAAGTGACTGTGACCTTACTGGTTGGATGCTGGATCCAGTGCCCTTGGTTTGTTGGAGCTAACGGATTCGGGTTGCACGCTTTGTTCAGGGTGACTGAGTCGGTACAAAGACAGGGAACATCAGGAGGTCCTTGTTAGAATAAACTCATGCTGTTTATTTACAAACTACACTCTACTTGTGTGCTCACAACATAAAACTCTGTCTTTACTCATCTGTGACTAACTCAAGACTCTCTCGCATTGAGGTAGCCCACGCTACTCTGCTATTGGACAATAAGGTCAGGTGACCTTACATTACAATACTTGCCTTAAAGGTATGTTACATCTCAGATTACTACATTGGGTTAATAATTCTAGCAAAGAGGAAGATGCAGGTTTCTCCATAGACCTTGTGGAAGTCCATTCCACTCTTCACATTTACAGAGTTTATCTTCGCCTTACATCTAGCAAAAAAAGCACAATGCAATTAAATTAAGCATTCATTCCCAAAAGCTGCTTATAGACAGGAATGAGTTTAGTTTTTAAGGCCCTGCTGCTGTGTTCAGCTGCCTCCTAATATTCACCGTTTCCACTCACACAAGGAGAATGGCCATTTAGGTTTCAGAGGCTGCTGTTACTCATGGAACATGGCACAGTCTGAGTTAATGAGAGCAAGGGGAGAAGAATAAAAGCTACACTAGACACATTACTTATAGAACAGTAAGAGCACTATTCATAATTTTCAAAAATAGCTGAGTGTGAAGGGGAATTGAATTCATATAACGTCATTAAAAACAATAGTGTCATCACCCTGATTATAGTGTTGGGTGTTCCTGCCTGATTGGGCACCCTGTGCCCCAGAAGAAGCCCCATGGACAGCCCCCACTCCCTGGTACAAAGGCTGCCCCTGCTTAAAGACCCTGCCTGGCCTCTCGATTGATACTACATTCCTTGCCAGAGACTGACTGACTGTTCTTGCTGAGCCTACCTCACTTACCTCTCTTCCGGCCCGTAAGCGACTTTTCTGGTCCGGGGCCTCCTGCAGTCCCAGCAGTGGCCACTGCTCCCAGTGGTGCTGCTGGGACTGAAGAGCTGCCAGCCCTTTGATTGGTCAAGAGGCAGGACATTCTGCCTCAGAAGGATGGAAGACACATTTTCAAGCAACTAATTGCCTGAGTCATGTAAAATTCAGCTATGGCTTCCAAGGCCGACAGACGCGAGCTTGTCTCTGACTTTCTACCGGTGGTCAGAGTCACCGTCTCCGCATTCAGTCAAAGCCACCGTGTGCAGATCTGACACTATACTGCCCTCTAAGATACATGCAGTGTCAGTACCTGAGCTGGTGTCTGCGAGCAGGTCAGACTAAGTGACAATGCTTCTTCATCAGACATCAGCTGTAGCTATGCTCTTCCTCATGAGGCTGCATTGGCTGGCCAGGCCAAAATTCACAGGTATCTTGGCCAACATGCAGAAGGGAGGGTTTGGGAGGGAGAGACAAGGGGCTGGGGTGTAAAGCAAGAGGTGCATGGTCACATCATCTGCAACTTGTACTTCATGCTAGAGAGCAGGATGAGTGTGAGGTGGGATTTGAGAAGGGGCGTAAGGGAGGAAGGTACCATCATCATGAATGTTCTCATGATGTTGGATGCTAAAGCCTCAGTTACAGCCATCCCCATGAGAACACTGTCTTCTCCAGAAAGCTCAGGTGATGCAGGCATGTCTGCACCCCTCTGGTCCGCTCTGATCCTTTTTGTTATTGGCCAACTTGTCTTGCAAGAGAGATGGAAGAGTATCAGTATTTGTGTTGCCTTGATGTGCCTGCTGTGTAGCTGGAGGAATGTGAAAACAATTGGAGATGAGTATGAGGGAGAGGTGGAGTATCTGAATGTGAGGCATAAGTATTGATTAATTGGACCTGATGGATATTAAAGGAAATAACTAGAGAGATAGTGGATGCACTGGTAGTAATCTTCCAAGAATTCTTAGATTCGGGAAAAGTCTCAGAGGATTGGAAAACTGTCAATGTAACACCCTTATTCAAAAAGGGAGCAAGACAAAAAACAGGTAACTCTAGGCCAGTTAGCTTAACATCTATCATTGAGAAAATGTTAAGAGTCTATTATAAAGGATGTAATAGCAGAGCATTTAGAAATACATAATATAATCAAGCAGAGTCAGCATGGCTTCATGAAAGGGAAATCATGCCTGACAAATTTATTAGAACTCTTTGAGGGGGTAACAAGCAGGATAGATAAAGAAGAACCAGTAGATGTAACATATTTGGATTTTGAAAAGATGTTCGATAATGCAGCGCACATAAGGCTACTTAATAAGATAATAGCCCATGATATTGGGGGTAGTATATTAGGGATAGAGGATTGGCTAACTAATAGAAGACAGAGAGTTGGGACAAGGGGGGAGCATTTTCAGGATGGCAACCTGTAACTAGTAGAGTGTCACAGGGATCAGTGCTGGGGCCACAATTATTTACAATATATATCAGTGACTTGGATGAGGGGAGTGAATGTACTGTTGCCAAGTTTGCAGATGACACAAAAATAGGTGGGAAGGCAAGTAGTGAGGATGACACAAAGAGTCTACAGAGGGACATAGATAGGTTAAGTGAATGGGTAAAAACTTGGCAAATGGAATATAATGTGGGAAAATTTGAAATTATGCACTATGGCAGGAAGAATAGAGGAGCTGAATATTATTTAAATGGAAAAAGGCTGCAGAAAGCTGCAGCACAGATTTGGGGGTCCTTGTGCATGAATCACAAAAAGCTAGCATACAAGTTCAGCAGGTATAGGGAAGGCAAATGGAATGTTGGTCTTTATTTCAAAGGGAATGGAGTATAAAAATAGAGAAGTCTTGCTAAAACTATACAAGGCGCTAGTTAGACCATACCTAGAATACCGTGAACAGTTTTAGTCCCCTTATCTAAGGAAAGATGTACTGGCATTGAAGGCAGTCCAGAGAAGGTTCACTAGGTTGATCCTGGGTATAGAGGGATTTTCTTATGAGGAGAGGTTGATTAAGTTGGGCCTGTACTCATTGGAGTTTAGAAGAATGAGAGGCGACCTTATTGAAATTTATAAGATTCCTAGGGGGCTTGACAGGGCAGATACTGAGAGGTTGTTTCCCCTTGTGGGAGAGTCTAGGACCAGACGGCATAATCTCAGAGTAAGGGGTCACCCATTTAAGACAGAGATGAGGAGGAATTTCTTTTCTCAGAGGCTAGTGAATCTGTGGAATTCTTTACCGCCGAGGGCTGTAGAGGCTGGGCCGTTAAATATATTCAAGGCTGAGATAGACAGATTTTTTAATCAGTAAAGGAACCAAGGGATACGGGGAAAAGGTAGGGAAGTGGATTTGAGGATTATCACATCAGCCATGAGCTCATTGAATGGTGGAGCAGCCTCGATGGGCTGAATGGCCTACTTCTACTCCTACACTTTATGGTCTTATGGAGAATGCTGATGGCGAGTGATGGTGCATTGAGCAGCGTGAGAGCTTGGTGATGCAATGGGTATTAGATGTCATGTGAAGATGCATTCAGTGGTTTTGACCACTTGTTTAAGGTCATTGAAGTTCTCCCAGAACTGTTGCAAGGTCTCTGGGTATTGACCTCCTTGGCCACCTGTTCCCACTTCCTTCTCAGATTTGCTTATTTTGAGGGCCTCGTTGGTCCCTGAAGAAACATTGCTTTTCATGTCCTGGACTTATGCCTCCAGCAGATCAGATCAGGAAATCTCGGTGGCCTCTGTCCTGACTGTTGCACTAGGTTCTGTGCTGTGCCTTCTAAATCTTCCAATAGACAGTCTGCCACAGGTTCTGTACAATGAGTCCAGCTCCCCTTTACGAGGGGCCGATTGCCTTTCGGACGTGCAAGCAGCTGAAACATGCACACTGCTGGGCCTTCTGTCAAGCATGCAGTCAGTCAGCAGCACATTCCATGCTGGGCTCTGCACTTAAATAATTTACTGTAAATTGAAACGATTTCAGATTATCACTGTAGACCCAGAGGCTGCTTTCTCATTAGGGAGAGACAACTGGTGCTGAGTTTACCCTGAGGGTCACCACACTGCAATAATACAGTCAGAAGGCAATAATAAGCCTTCAGGGCGAGATTCACAACAGGTAGGAAATCTGTGTTTTTAAGAGCAAGCTTGTTTGGGCAGGTTTTAAAACTGCAGCTGAGACCAGAGTATCATCTTTGCAGTTCAAACTCCATTGGCTGCAGGGACTGCTCATGTGAATGAGCAGAGGAACCTTTTGGATATTTTTTCATGAGGAGGACTCTCCTCTGATTCAGAGGGCTCTTTTGATTGAATATTTTCCTGTCCATCACCGAGGGGTGAGGGGTGAAATGTGTCTGAGACAGATGGGGATTGTTGTCTCATTTGCAGACACAATCTCCAGCGAGGAGGAGGAGGAGGAGAAGGGTGAGAGTAAGAAGGGAACAAAGGGAGGCTCAGGATGCTGTGGTTCCTCAGGAAGGGGACAGAGCAGTGCTGGACCCTGAGGGCCAAGAGGAACCCAGGAACTCTCAGAGGAGGTGCAGATTCTGCCCCAAGGGGCAGGCAGAGATTTAGCTAACTGCAACTGACCTCATGAGGTCCTTGAGCCTTTTGTGGCACTGGGACCTGGTTCTCCTCACACATTAACACTATTGACCTCATCAGTCACCTCCTCCTATGCAGCACGAATCTGCCTGGTCTTCCTCTTTTGCCCAGCGCTCTGCATGAGCTGATCACATCTACCATGTACTGCATGCAGGAGGGGACCAAAGGCAGTCTCACTGAACCTGGAGGCAGCTTCACCCCTTCTAAAATGTTTCTCTCCTCCCTCCAATGGCACAGCCATCTATGCATGGCAATACGTAATACATGTACAACACCTCAATTCCGAAAGGTGGGAGACCTGCTGAATTTTAAACATTGAGCCACCAATGAAGATTGACATGGTTGGCAGAGATTAGCTCGATTTTAAAATGACTTACCTGGCTAGACTGGAAAATTCACAGATCTTCACTGTGTATAGTTTCTGCTCTCCAGTGATCATCTGATTGGTTGCCTGACACTGTCCCGTGCCAGAGGGCCCTTTAATGTGCTGGCCGTGACCTTGTTCCAGGTCATGCCCTGTAGCCTCTGAAACCAGACACCCCGCCCTCCAGCACTCGTTGGGTGGGATGACAGTCTGTAACCCGCCCTTGCCGCTAATTGGAGGCAATTAGCATATTATTGGGCGCGCAGCGACAGTGGGTCCAGAAGTTGGAATCTCACCGACTGTTTGATGCGGAACTCACCAGCAGGGCATGAGCGTATTATTCAGCCCCCTGACACTGTGAAAGATGCTAAAGGGGATAGGCAAAGTAGACATGGAGCAGATGTTTCCCCTTGTGGGACATTCTAGAATGAGAGGCCATAGTTTTAGGCTAAGGGGTGGTAGATTTAAATCAGAGATGAGGAGGAATTACTTTTCTCAAAGGGCCGTGAATCTGTGGAATTCACTACCTCAGAGTGCAGTGGATGCCGGGACGCTGAATAAATTTAAGAAGGAGATAGACAGATTTTTAATTAGTAATGGGTTGAAAGGTTATGGAGAGAGGGCAGGAAATTGGAATTGAGGCCAAAATGAGATCAGCCATGATCGTAATGAATGGCGGGGCAGGCTCGAGGGGCTGAATTGCCTACTCCTGCTCCTAGATCTTATGTTTTTATATTATAAGAATGCAAGTTTGTTCTTCTTAAACCTCTGAAATTACTGAAACTCTTTTTTCACCAGAAGCACACATTCGAACAAATGGAAATTCTCCCAAACCCTTCCAGAAGTCACGCAGGGCAGTAAAGGATTTTTGTATTGTATGCGTTACCAAAAACAATTGCAGAATTTCCAGATATTGTGTCAATAGGATGCAAAGTCTTTCCCCTCACGCATTCTTGGCAAACGATGCCTGAGTCTTGCTGCTACAGTAGCAAATGGTCACTGTTCGGGATTTGTTTTGCTGTTCATGTTAGACAGCATTAAAATTAATTTGCATTGTCAGCAGCAGCATTGTCAACTCTTTGATGACTGGTCATCACAACAGCTTTCAACCTCTGAATGTCCCAGCATATCCTGTATTCAGAATTATATTCTAAATGTTTCTCAAACTGAGTTGGAGATGTTAGTGGAATCACAAAAATGTAATGTTAATGTACCTTATAAATTGGTGTACAGGCTACACCCTCATTTGAGCTTTTAATAGCCTATAAAACTGAGGTTGATCTTTACACTGGGTTTATTTATGATTTATTCTGGTTGGGCAACATAGCAAAGTAACAATTGTGTTTGCAAATCACCTTGTTCTGCCTCGAGCAGGAATATTATTGTTGAGATCCAGTTCCTCCACTTCTGCTGCTCTCTCCAGTTTTGTTAATATTAATTACACAAAATTCTTCAAAGGTTGGCCTCAACAGTCAAGTTAGAGGACTTGGAAGCCAGCCAATCCTGTCGCCTTTTACATTTGTCTCACTCACAATCTTTCAGCAAATTCGGCATTCGTGTCCTGGGAACAGGGTCTGCATTGAATTAGTGAACTGGGTTAGCACGTTCCTACCTGTCATAACCACTTCACACTGCTGGAATGGAAATTTTCTATCTACCAGCTATGATGGTTAAATGCGTTTGATCAGTAATTGGGATAAAATGAGCTCAATTATGTAATGGGCTGTGCTGTACCTGTGTGTGACATTGACAATGCAGGCTGACAATGGATAAATGTTCAATTTTACAGCACAGGTGAGAACAGAAATTCACAAGTGATGTAAATACTGTAGTAAAATACCATCAGTTTTAAAGTTGCTTTCAGATCACAAATATCATAACCTGATTATAACAAATAGTTAAAAAGATGTAAACAGATGCCAAAAATGGGTAGAATTTTCCGCTTGGCGTATAGGCGCACGCCCGACCTGCTCGAGCGTACAATGGCGCGCGATGATGTTGGGCGAGCGCGTCCGACAGCATCGCGCACTTGCGCGCTGTTTCAGTCGGCTGGTGCGCGCAAGAGTCGGCAGCGTGCCCGCCGACCATTAAGAGGCCTATTAAGGCCATTAAAGTAGTAATTGACGGCCATTTTGTTTTTCCACGGCCAACGTTATGGTTGGCGGGCGGGCGAATTGGCCAGGCGGCCTTTGCCTTTGTGAGGAAACCTCATCTAAAGGTGGGATGAGGTCTCTGTGATTAACTAAAAAAAAGATTTAAATGATTTGAAAACATTTTCATCATCTGTATGTTGAGGTGTCTCATTCTGCCGTGTGGACAGTTTTTCCCGATCTTACACCCTGGTTATATTGATTTTAAACTCCTTAGCTCCCTGAGGCAGCTCCCTGCCTTCAGAGAGCTTTCCTCTCCTGCTGCACCGTGCCCACACTGACTTTGGCGCTCGCCCTCCTCCCACCCCAACCCCGGCAGCGCTGAGCCTTCCAGCGCGCCTTTCATGCTACGGCCAGCCAGCGTGAAATTGCGGCTGGGGGCTGATCGTTGTCGATAGCCTGTTCCCCGGTCGATCCCGGGCCCACCAATCGTGGCCGCCCGCCCACCCGAAAATTCTACCCTATGTTTCAGCACTGCAAGTGTTGCTTTGCCACTCTTTGCCCAGGATCTTATGGCCCCTCCCGCCCGATTTGGATGTTGTGGTCCCGCCGAACTTAATGAAGATTTAAATGGCTTGCTGCATCCGGCGGAGGGGAGACAGGCTGAGTCAGGGCCGTAAAAGCCTGACCCATATTTTTTGAAGTAATGTTCTTTAAACCTGATCTTTTAGCTGTGTCTTTTTCGCCTTTGTTGAGTGCCTCTGTGATAGACAATGAATGGTCACCTCCTCTAATGCAGTTCTTGAACTAGTCATGGTTAGGTGCTGGAAACAGACAGATCTGGAAAGGTTTGTCTGACCAATTTTTCTCAGAGAGGGTAGAATGATAGGGCAGGATTTTTCGCTGAACGGGTGGGCACACGCCCGACCCACTCGAGCGTAAAATGACGCGCAATGATGTCGGGTGAGTGTCCCGACGCCATTGCACACTCTTGAGATATTTTGGTTGGCGCATGCACACAGGAATTGGCGCATGCCTGTGTGCATGCGCGAACTTGCGCTCTTGCCCTCTTCCCCACCCCCCCCCTCCCCCCTCCACACAGGCAGCGCTGAGCGCTGAAGCATGCGTTTCTCACAGGGCAGGCCTTAACTGGCCCGTCAGTGTGAAATCGCGGGCCGGCCCTGACTGCGGGCGGCAACCGACTTCCCGACCACTTCCGCCTGCCCCCGCCGAGCCCGCTGACGAGGGAGAGGCCCTGGCCATGATGTACACTTGATGTGGGGTATATGGACTTTCAAAATGTATTTGATAAAGTGCCACATATAGCACAATGACAAAATTGAACCCGTAGCATTAAGGGAGCCATAGCAGCACGGATACAAAATTGGCAAAGGAATAGAAAACAGAGTTATGGTGAATGGCTGTTTTTCACATTGGTGGGAGTTTTACATTGGTGTTCACTGTACTGGGACCACTGCTGTTTTTGATATACATCAGTGACTTGGGCTCTGGAGTGCAGGATGCAATTTCAAAGTCTGCAGGAGACACAAATCTTGGAAATGTAGTAAACACTGAGGAAGGTGGTCATAGACTTCAAGAGGACTGCTGGAATGGGCATGCACATGGCAGATGAAATTCAATGCAGAAAAGTGTGAGCTGATACATTTTGATAGGAGGAATGAGGAGAGACAAAACAAGCTAAAAGGTACAATTTTAAAGGACAAAGATGAGATGGTGGCGTAGTGGTAATATCACTGGATTAGTAATCCAGAGGCCTAGCTCTAGAGGCATGGGTTCAAATCCCATCATGGCAGCTAGTAGGATTTAATTCAATTAGTAACAAAAAACAATCTAGAATTGATAGCTAGGGTGGAATTGTCCCTGCCCACTGGCGTTGGGTGTGTTCGGTAGCGAGAGTGGACAATATGACAAGAAGGCCAAAAATTGGTTTCATGATGTTGTGAAAACAGTTTGCGATTGTCTGCTCAGCCTGTTGATGGTGGGCTGTGTTCCCTGCCATCTCAGACATTGGGATCCTCATTGTAATACATCACCCCCCATGCTGGATCATCTGCTCAAGCCGGTGTAGAGCATGTCTTGACAAGTGTGACATGCAGAAGTTGGGACTTACCGCCAGTGCCTTGTGGACATCCGAGGAGCAGAAGATGCTGGAGCCCGAAAGCAACGGCACACTGGGGAAACATCTATGGCATGCTGGGTGGATTCTCATGGACATGGCTTTGCTGCGAAGCAGCTCACAGAAGCTGGGTGGAGGAAGGAGTTGGGAAGGAGAAATGTTTCTAATAAATGAAGAACCAGAAGCACAGATTTAATGTAATTGGCAAAAAAATCATGTGACAAGAGGAAGAACTTCTCTGGGCAATGAGCAGTTAGTGTTACTGCTTGGTTGGTTATGTTGTTAAAGGCACAGGTGATGGGCATCGTTTGATTAATGACTGAGAGCGCTTATAAAGAGAGTCTCTGGAGTGCCTCATTACCATTCAAAACAGTGTTTTAATTTGTTTAAAACAAAAATAAAAATACCTGGAAAAATTCAGCAGGTCTGGCAGCATCTGCGGAGAGGAACACAGTTAACGTTTCGAGTCCGTATGACTCTTCAACAGAACTAAGTAGAAATAGAAAAGAGGTGAAATATAAGCTGGTTTAAGGGTGGGGGGGTGGGACAAGTAGAGCTAGATAAAGGGCCAGTGATAGGTGGAGATATCCAAAAGATGTCATAGATAAAAGGACAAAGAGGTGTTGAAGGTGGTGATATTATCTAAGGAATGTGCTAATTAAGGGTAGAAAACAGGACAAGCAAGGTACAGATAGCCCTAGTGGGGGTGGGGTGGGGTGAAGGGAAGGGATCAAAATAGGCTAAAAGGTAGAGATAAAACAATGGATGGAAATACATTTAAAAATAATGGAAGTAGGTGGGAAAAGAAAAATCTATATAAATTATTGGGGAAAAAAAAGGGGGGGATCGGAAAGGGGGTAAGGATGGAGGAGAGAGTTCATGATCTAAAATTGTTGAACTCAATATTCAGTCCGGAAGGCTGTAAAGTGCCTAGTCGGAAGATGAGGTGCTGTTCCTCCAGTTTGCGTTGAGCTTCACTGGAACAATGCAGCAGGCCAAGGACAGACATGTGGGCATGAGGGCAGGGTGGAGTGTTGAAATGGCAAGTGAAAGGGAGGTGTGGATCATGCTTGTGGACAGACCGAAGTTCCGCAAAGTGGTCACCCAGTCTGCGTTTGGTCTCTCCAATGTAGAGGAAACCGCATTGGGAGCAGCGAATGCAGTAGACTAAATTAAGGGAAGTGCAAGTGAAATGCCACTTCACTTGAAAGGAGTGTTTGGGCTCTTGGATGGTGAGGAGGGGGGAAGTAAAGGGGCAGGTGTTGCACCTTCTGCGGTTGCATGGGAAGGTTCCGTGGGAGGGGGTTGAGGTGTAGGGGGTGATGGAGGAGTGGATCAGGGTGTCCCGGAGGGAATGATCCCTGTGGAATGCTGCCGGGGTGGGTGAAGGGAAGATGTGTTTGGTGGTAGCATCATGCTGGAGTTGGCGGAAATGGCAGAGGATGATCCTTTGAATGCGGAGGCTGGTGGGGTGATAAGTGGGGACAAGGGGGACCCTATCATGTTTCTGGGAGGGAGAGGAAGGTGTGAGGGCGGATGCACGGGAAATGGGCCGGACACGGTTGAGGGCCCTGTCAACCACTGTGGGTGGAAAACCTCGGTCAAGGAAGAAGGAAGACATGTCAGAGGAACTGTTTTTGAAGGTAGCATCATCAGAACAGATGCAACGGAAGCGAAGAAACTGAGAGAATAGGATGGACTCCTTACAGGAAGCAGGGTGTGAGGAGCTGTAGTCGAGGTAGCTGTGGGAGTCGGTAGGCTTGTTATATTGGTTGTCAGTCTATCATCAGAAATTGAGACAGAGAGGTCAAGGAAGGGAAGGGAAGTGTCAGAGATGGACCATGTGAAAATGATGGAGGGGTGGAAATTGGAAGCAAAATTAATAAATTTTTCCAGGTCCAGATGAGAGCATGAAGCAGCACCGAAGCAATCATCGATGTACCGGAGAAAGAGTTGTGGGAGGGGGCCGCAATAGGACTGGAAGAAGGAATGTTCCACATACCCCATAAAGAGACAGGCATAACTGGGGCCCATGTGTGTACCCATAGCCACACCTTTTATTTGGAGGAAGTGAGAGGAGTTTAAGGAGAAATTGTTCAGTGTGAGAACAAGTTCAGCCAGACGGAGGAGAGTAGTGGTGGATGAGGATTGTTTGGGCCTCTGTTCGAGGAAGAAGCGGAGAGCCATCAGACCATCCTGGTGGGGGATGGAGGTGTAGAGGATTGGACATCCATGGTGAAGAGGAGGTGGTTGAGGTCAGGAAACTGGAAATTGTTGATATGATGTAGGGTGTCAGAGGAATCACGGATGTCGGTGGGAAGGGACTGGACAAGGGGAGAGAGGATGGAGTCAAGATAGCAAGAAATGAGTTCTGTGGGGCAGGAACAGGCTGACACGATTGGTCTGCCGGGACAGTACTGTTTGTGGTAGGAGGTAGAAGCGGGCTGTCCGAGTTTGGGAGACTATGAGGTTGGAAGCTGTGGAAGGAAGATCTCCAGAGGAGATGAGGTCAGTAACAGTCCTGGAAACAATTTTTAATTTGTTTAGTTCAGTATCCTTTAAAGTTTTGTCTTTTGTTACAGTGCTCCTTTGAGGCTCTTTCAATTTAATTAGCTCATTGTTTATTAGTTTATTTTTGTTCTGTTGGTTTACTCAAGAGTATAAAAGGGGCTGTTAGTTTGTTCATTAGTTTATTTGTTATTTATTTTTATTGGTACGCAAAAGAGAGTCAGCTGGTGCATTGGGTTTGACAGGAGGCAGAGATCTGTGATGCTGCATCCTATGAATAAACATGCTATCAAAGAAAAGTACTGTCTTGTTTCGTACCTCACCAGCTGGCTTGGATCTATATAACAGTCAGGATTTGGAATGTACTATCTGAAGGGTGGTGGTTGCAGATTCAGTATTACTTTCAAAAGGAAATTGGATAAATACTTGAAGGGGAAAAAATTGCAGGGTTATGGGGAAAGAGCCGTGGAGTGGGACTAACTTGATTGCTCTTTGAATGAGTTAGCAATACACAATTGCCTCCTTCTGTGCTGCACTATTTGATGGTTCTATGTTTCTATGATGCCTTGTCACAATTATTTGGCTGTACTGACGATGGGCTAATATAATGACTGGGAATCCATAATCCTGCACTGCTGTATATTATATAAATTGCTATCACATTGAACTGCTGTGTTCCTAAATAGAAATGGAGATGGATTTGAGATATCTTGCTGATATGCACATTATATTGAAAAATGTATTTTACCGCTAGTACAACTTAGTATCCTTGTGTTATCCAATATTTTGTGTAAGTAGATTTTTCTTGTGAGGTCCTTTAGACCTTAAGATATTGTTGTAATGTAATGTGAGAAGAATTGGTGGCCTTAAAAGGGACAAGCCATCTTGTGCACAGAACCCTTTCGGAATAAGATATTGTGCAGAACCTAATACAATGTTTCCGTACAAAATGCATAGCCCCACTTACCTAGAGCTCACTTACCTCTGATTTACTTTTCTAAGAAATAGACATCAAATCAATTTACTTAATTTTTTTATTGCTTTTGGGAGAATCAGTTCCATTTGCTTTTCAACATCCCCATCCCAATAGGGGTTGGAGTTTAAAAATAGGGAAGCCTTGTTACAACTGTACAGGGTGTTGCTGAGGCCACACCTAGAGTACTGTGTATAGTTTTGGTCCCCGTATTTAAGATAGGATATACTGGCATTGGAGGCAGTTCAAAAGCAATTCACTAGGCTGATTCCTGGGATGAAGGGGTTGACTTATCAAGAATGGCTAAACAGGTTAAGCCATTATTCATTAGAGTTTAGAAGAATGAGGGGTGATCTTATTGAAACGTACAAGATTCTGAGGGGGCTTGACAGGGTGGATGTTGAGAAGATGTTTCCACTAGTGGGGGAATCTCAACCGAGGGGACATAGTTGCAGAATAAAGGGACATTCATTTAAAGCTGAGATGCAAAGGAATTTCTTCTCTCAGAGGGTAGTCCTATTCTGGAATTCTCTAGTTCAGAGAGTTGTGGAGGCTAGATTACTGAAAATATTTAAAGAGGAGGTAGATAGATTTTTGAAATATCGGGGAGTTGAGGGCTATGAGGAGCTGGCACGAAAGAGGAGTTGAGGCCTGGGGCAGATCATCCATGATCTTATTGAATGGCGGGGCAGGCTTGAAGGACCGAATGGCCTACTCCTGCTCCTATTTCTTATGTTGTTATGTTTTTAATTGACATAAACAATCACTCATTAAGACCATTCTCAAATAAATATGAACTTAAAAACTTATCTGGAATCTTTTAAATCTTTCCCACTTGAAGAAAAAACCTCTGCAATTTCCAGACCCTCCACACACACTCCAAAACAGGACCTTGTTGCCAGCTATTGTTTCTCATTATCATTTTTACATGTAAGGGATGCTTTCAGGAAGAACACAAAGGTTAGGGAAAACAGTTAAGAAGTAAGTACAATAATGGAAAGGAAGCTTATGACCAATCTATTTTTTTTTAAAGTTGTTAATAATTACCCGTAATGATAGGCTTGTCCACTATAAAACTATATTATTATTCTTGTATATGATGGAAACATTACCACAGTGTGCTTTCTGGAGTTTTAAATGCCGGGCAGTATTAATAAAAGCTAACTGTTACACATCCCATTACGTATGTTACGAGGCTATGCCCCTTTATTTTGGAAAATATGATTTTTCAAACTTAAAGCTGACTGGAAATTTTGTAATTTGAACAGAGACAGAGCAAGTGGCTGAGAAATGCAAGGCTACATTCCAAGGGGAAGGTGAGAAACCAACAAATCACCCTCAGTGGACTGTGAAGAGAGAGACATTTCCTAAAAGCCAGACACCCATCAAAACTCATAACTGTCTATGGAAGATACATTAAAATACAAAGAATTAGCTATTGAAAGAATGGCTGCCATAGACAGACACACACAAAACCTCTTGGAAATACACAAGGGGTGAAGTATTTCAAGGCAAGGCTGCCAGCCACCAGAGAGAGTTGGAAGTGACACAGGCAGTGTCAAGAAAGTCTTCAGCAGAGGAAACAAGCCGAGGGTTGTTCCCTCTCCCTCTTTCTCTTTTGGAATAAGTGTGTCACCTGGTTCAAGAAGCTCACTCTGTCAGAAACCCAGAAACCTACCAATGAACTGAGATCTTATAATAATTGCAAATCTTCTACACCTGACCACATCTGAGAAACCAGGTAAGCCAAATTGATTGAAGCATTTTAAAATCTACGTCTCAAGGACAGTCAAAGGACACTTAACTGAAAATTCTTTTACCTTTTTGCTTTATTGGACTCTAACTCCCCTTATTTCTGGTGTGTGCATGTGTGTGTGTGTGTGTGTGTGCATGCGTGTGTATGTCAGGATGACTGCATGAGGGCCGAATGCTTGACTTTGTGTTTTTTTTTTCTTGGGTTTAGTGATTACTAAATTTCTCTTTCTTTGGCTCAAGAAAACCTCACTTGATTGGCTCCTTATTGTTCACAGCTTAAATAGGTAAATACATTCTGATTTGGAAAAGGCATATCCTCGTGAAAAAGGAACTTAAAGCTTTGTAGTGACCAACCAAGGAGGTTGAATAAAGGGGAGCCAGTTCACCCCTTCTCACCTGGTCAGAAGAGTTACTAAGAATTATACCAAAAGTGGCCCTCCAGCCACAGTGCTAGTGAAGGGAGGAAAAACACATTATTAGGATGTCCCAAGGAGCATAAAAAACAGTGAAATATTTTGGAAATGCAGTCACTTATAAAGTAGTCAATCTGTATATAGCAAGGTTGCACTTTTGACAACGAGGTACCTGACCAGATAATTTACCTTTTAGTAGTGTCAGTAACTGTTGTCCAGGTCACCAGAGCACTGCCTTGCTTTTCTTTAAATAATGTACTGAACTTCTGTGTTCTGGACTGAAAATATGTTGTAAATTTTATTTGTTTCTTTTGAGGAACATCGCCACATTGCTGGTGGAGGGAAACTTAAATATTAACAACATGAAGTCCATCAAGTCTCTATTTGCATTTCATCAAAATAAAATAAACTGTAGTAAGAGTGTTGGTTCCATGTCTCATTTAGAATGACAGTTTGGTATGATAGTAACTACAGTGCAAGTCATAGGAACATTAGAACTGTAAAATTACACAATTAAAGGTGTTCATCCAGTTAGCAGAGAAGGTAGTAATTTTCAAATTAATGGGGCAATATCTCTGTTAAAATATGAGGGAGTGGGATTTCAGATGAATACATTAAGGCCAGGATTTTTCAGACAGCGTGCGGGGTGGGGCCCGACACGCCAGCGGGTAAAATGACGCGCGATGATGTCGGGTATGCGTCCTGACATCATTGCACTGTCTCGCGATGTTTCGTTCGGCGGGCGCACGCTGGAGTTGGCTGCGCACCCGCCGATAATTACAAGGCCTAATAAGGCCATTAAGGAACTAATCAATTTCAAATTTATGCTGCCCATCCAACCTAACGGTTGGCGGGCAGGTGAAAAGGCCAAGTGGCCTTTACATTTTTTTAGGAAACCTCATCCACGAGCGGGATGAGGATTCCTAAAGCTTTAACAAATTGAATTCAATTTTTTTCTGAAATATAAAAACATGTCCCATCTCATGTGACTGTGTCGCATGAGGGGACATGTTTCTTTAAATCTTTATTCCATTTATTTATTTATTTCAAAAGCGCTTCAATCTCCCTGGAGGCAGCTCCGTGCGTGTTTTGTATTACATGTCTTACGCTGGGCGGGCCTTAATTGTCCCGCCCGCATAAAATGGTGAAGTGGAGCTGATCGTGGGCAGCGGTTGGCTCGGCGACCACCCCCACCCCCGCCCATTTCCATCGAGCATGTCCGACGTGGGAAAAATTCAGGCCTAAGTGTCCACCCAATTATATGACAAGGAATAATTTTACGAACAGCGCTGGACACTTCCTCTAGAAACTTTGCGCTTTTTGATTGATCTTCATCCACTCCACTTGCTTTTCCTTTCGCCAGATTGCTTAAGCTGTTCCCTTTGGAAACACATTTGATCGAATCTTTTACTGTCTGCTTCAAAGCCCTTCTCTGGTGCCTTATTCTACCAATCAAAGATAAGCTACGAGGGTGATCTATTTTCTTTTTTAAATGGAGTGAAGATTTGTTAGAATATCAGCTTTATTAAAAATTCTAACTACGTATATTAACACATAATATGGTTTCCTGAGTTACTTCCCTCAATTTTGACAGGATACTCCTTTGTTCCTTGCAATGCTATAACATGGAACATAATCTCAAAACGGCACCAAGCAGAGGCCAGAACCTCCAATTGCTGTTACTAAATCCCGTTACTTCTGTGAATATCTGCCAGGTTATTCCTTGCTCTGTGATTCCATTCTCCCTTCTCTTTACAGCATATAAAGTACAGTAACCATTTATGGACAGTTCTGTAAATGTGCGTCTTTAGATATTTTCAAAAAATAGCTTTGGTTTATTTTTAAACTTGCAGTGTTTTGTTGGTTATATTACTATGAGATTTGCAATGCTCCATTGAATTGGCAAAGAAACGCATAACAATGTTGAAAAAGTGGTTGTATATTTAAAAGAATGCAGTGAAATAAAAACACTGTCCTTGTAGGAACCAATAATGTCCATAAAGCTCCACTATTTAAATATTAACACATAGAGTTGTACATAATCATACTTAAGTATGTGAAAAATAGACCTTGAGGTTTTAAGACTGTAACTGGAATTAATAACAGTTATCAAATATTCAAACATTTCTATATGTTTGCTTACATTAAGAAGATATGTTTATCAATATAACTAAATGCCCTCCATCATTCTGTAAGAGGCAAGTGGGATAAGCAGCCTCTAAAATTTCCCTTTTCTCCAGGAAATATTTCATTACTGTTTAGCAACCCTCGAAAGAAACAAATTAAATTAATATCAAATTTGTAGAAAAGGGTTTGAGGGGGCATATTTCTGGTAACCTGGACAACAGTCACTGACACTGCCAGAAGGCAAATTATTTGGTCGAGTTTCTTGTTGTAAGTGGGACCTTGCTATATCCAAATTGGCTAGCTTTTAAGCAATTGCATTCCCAAAGTATTTCATTGGTTGTAAAACTTCTTGGGACATCCCAATAATGTGAAAGGTTCTATATAATTGCCATTGTTTTTCCTTCTTTCACTAGCACTATGTGTTGACAAGCCACTTTCAGTGTAATCCTTAATAACATAATAGGATATGCAACAGTTAACTTTTATCAATTGTTAGAATCATATCTCTTTAAACTAGATTTTACATTTTAAAATATGGAAAGGCATTGCATTATTTGGACATTAGAGGTTGCCTGAGAGTTTTTTAAAAAGGGCCATAAGTTCACCTTGGAACTGTCAACAATCAGGCCTCTTCCAAGCAATCACCTGAACTATATGGTACTTGAGAAGGAGTTGTTTGTTTGTTTTGAACTGCAAAGCCCTTTAATTAATGAAAAGCTGGAAGAACAAAAAGGCAATCACATGGCAGAGGCAAACCTTAAGTTTGAACCTGTGGTTTTGTTTTCAGTCTTGTTGGGGATAGATTGAGAACAGAAGGTTACCCTGACTAGCTTGCTCTCCCCCTCTGCTTTGTGAAACCGTGGGTGGTTCTTGACCTGTAGCCAGCTAATCCTCATCTGAGGGTAGTTTGTCTGCATAATTTTGGACTTGCTAGCTGAGACAGGAAGAATTGGTCCAGCTATACTCTCCAACATGCTGAAGCATTGCTGGTGAACTTACCAACATTTACTGTGCCCAGCGGCATGTCTTCACCCAAGGGAGCTTCCGACTGACAGCATCGAACCTCCTTGAACTTTAATTTTCTTTTCCTTTCTAAGAAAGTTTTATTTCCATCCACCCGACTCTGCAGAGACTATCTATGTGTCTTTTGTTTGTTTGTGTATGTGCTGGGGAAGTTTAAAAGGGTTAGTTAGTTATACTTCCGGATTTCAATTGTATGTCAGCCAATTCTTGAAACTTGTTTTAAAAGAGTTTTGTTTTATAATAAATTAATCATTCTGAATTTTTTGAAAGAAGCCTGGTCAGAGTCTCTTTTCTTCTGGGTACTAGAAGTATAGGTAAACAATTGACCAGGTGAGAGAATTAAACGCTTAAATTAATGGTAGGACCTGCAGAGAAGTGGGGTTTGATCATTTGCACACTCCTCCCATCCCAGTAGTAACACAATACTGCCCAACCATTTAAAACTTCAGAAAACACACCACTGTGGAAATGTTTCCGTCATATATTAGAAGAATGTTATAGTTTTATAGTGGACAAGTCCTGTCATTACAAGTAATTAATAACACAAACTTTCTTGAAATAGATTGGTTGTAAGTTTTCTTACCATTTTTGTACTTCTTAACTGTTTTACTTAACCTCTGTGTTCTTACTGAAAGCATCTCTTACAAGTAAGAATGATAATGAAAAATAATAGCTGGCAACAATGTGCTATTTTGGAGTGTATGCGTACGGTACTGGTCACCTTATTTAAGGAAGAAAGTAAATGCATTGGAAGCAGCTCAGAGAAGGTTTACCAGACTAATACCTGGAATGGGCCGTTTGTCGTATGAGGAAAGGTTGGACAGGTAAGGCTTGTGTCCGCGGGAGTTTAGAAGAGTAACAGGCGACTTGATTGAAACATATAAGATCCTGAGTGATCTTGACAGGATGGATATGGAGAGGATATTTCCTCTTGTGGGAGAACTTAGAACCAGGGGTCACTGTTTAAAAATAAGAGGTCAACTATTTAAAATGCAAATGAGGCAAATCTTTTTCTCTCAGAAGGTGGTGAGTCTTTGGAACTCTTTTCCTGAAAAGATGGTGGAAGCAGAGTCTTTGAATATTTTTAAGGCAGAGGTGGATAGATTCTTGGTAAGCAAGAGGGTGATAGCTTTTGGAGGCAGGTGGGATGCAGATCTGAGGTTGCTATCAGATCAGCCATGATCTTATTAAATGGTGCAGCAGGCTTGTGGGGCAGAATGGCCTACTCCTTGTTCGTATGTGGAAGACCTGGAAACTGCAGAGGTTTTCTGTTCAGTTGGGGAAGATTGAAAAGATTCCAGCTAAGTTATTAACTTTTTAAAATTCATTCATGGGATGTGGTCTTCGCTGGCTGGGCCAGCATTTATTGCTCATCCCTAATTGCTCTTGAGAAGGTGGTGCTGAGCTGCTTTCTTGAACTGCTGCAGTCCATGTGATGTAGGTACATCCACAGTGCTGTTAGGAAGGGAGTTCCCGGGTTTTGACCCAGTGACAGTGAAGGAATGGCGATATATTCCCAAGTCAGGAAGATGAGTGACTTGGAGGTGGGCTTCCAGGTGGTGGTGTTCCCATCTATCTGCTGCCCTTGTGCTTCTAGATGGTGGTGGTCGTGGGTTTGGAAGGTGCTGTCGAAGTAGCCTTGGTGAATTCCTGCAGTGCATCTTGTAGATGGTGCACACTGCTGCTGCTGTGCATCGGTGGTGGAGGGAGTGAATGTTGGCAGTGGTGGATAGAATGCCAATCAAGTGGGCTGCTTTGTCCTGGATGGTGTCAAGGTTCTTGAGTGTTGTGGGAGCTGCACTCATCCAGGCAAGTGGAGAGTATTCCATCACACTCCTGACCCGTGCCTTGGAGATGGTGGACAGGCTTTGGGAAGTCAGGAGGTGGGTTACTCGTCATATGATTCCTAGCCTCTGACATGCTCTTGTAGCCACAGTATTTATATGGCTAGTCCAGTTCAGTTTCTGACCAATGGTAACCCCCAGGTTGTTGATAGTGGGGGATTCAGTGATGGTAATGCCATTGAATGTCAAGGGGTGATGGTTGGATTCTCTCTTGTTGGAGATGGTCATTGCCTGATGGTTGTGTGGCGTGAATGTTACTTGCCACTTGTCAGCCCAAGCCTGGATATTGTCCAGGTCTTGCTACATTTGGACATGAACTGCTTCAGTATCTGAGGAGTCACGAATGGTTCTGAACATTGTTCAATTATCAGGAAACATCCCCACTTCTGACCTTATGATGGAAGGAAAGTCATTGATGAAGCAGCTGAAGATGGTTGGGCCGAGGACACTACCCTGAGGAACTCCTGCAGTAATGTCCTGGAGCTGAGATGACTGACCTCCAACAACCACAACCATCTTCCTTTGTGCTAGATTTGACTCCAACCAGGGGAGAGTTTTCCCCCTGATTCCCATTGACTCCAGTTTTACTAGGGCTCCTTGATGCCACACTCAGTCAAATGCAGCCTTGACGTCAAGCATAGTCACTCTCACCTGACCTGGGGAGATCAGCTGTTTTGTCCATGTTTGAAGCAAGGCTGTAATTAGTTCAGGAGCTGAGTGACCCTGGCGGAACACAAACCGGGCATCAGAGAGCAGATTATTGGTAAGCAAGTGTCGCTTGATAGCACTGTTGATGACCCCTTCCATTACATTACTGATGATGGAGAGTAGACTGATGGGCGGTAATTGGCCAGGTTGGATTTGTCCTGCTTTTTATGTACAGGACATACCTGGGAATTTTCCACATTGCTGGGTAGATGCCAGTGTTGTAGCTGTACTGGAACAGCTTGGCTAGGGGCACAGCAAGTTCTGGAGCACAAGCCTTCAGTACTATTGCCAGAATGTTGTCAGGGCCCATAGCCTTTGCCTTCAGCCGTTTCTTGGTATTATGTGGAGTGAACCTGGCATCTGTGATGCTGGTGATCTCCGAAGGAGGCCGAGATGGATCATCTACTTGGCACTTTTGGCTGAAGATTGTAGAAGATGCTTCAGCCTTATCTTTTGCACTGATGTTCTGGACTCCTCCATCACTGAGGATGGAGATATTTGTGGAGCCTCCTACTCCTGTGAGTTGTTTAATTGTCCACCGCCATTCACGACTAGATGTGGCAGGACTGCAGAGCTTAGATCTGATCGTTGGTTGTGGGATCGCTTAGCTGTGTCTATCACTTGCTGCTTATGCTGTTTGGCACGCATGTAGTCCTGTGTTATAGCTTTAGCAGGTTGACACCTCATTTTTAGGTATGCCTGGTGCTGCTCCTGGCATGCTCTCCTGCAAATTTCATTGAACCAGTGTTGATCCCCTGGCTTGATGGTAATGGTAGAGTGGGGGATATGCCAGACCATGAGGATACAGATTGTGTTCGAGGACAATCCTGCTGCTGCTGATGGCCCACAGCACCTCATGGATGCCCAGCCTTGAGTTGCTAGATCTGTTCGAAATGGTGGTAGTGCCACACAACACGATGGAGGGTATCCTCAATGTGAAGGCGGAACTTCGTCTGCACAATGACTGTGCGGTGGTCACTCCTACCGACACTGTCATGGACCAATGTATCTGTGGCAGGCAGGTTGGTGAGGATGAGATCTAGTATGTTTTTCCCTCTTGTTGGTTCCCTCACCACCTGCCACAGACCCAGCCTAGCAGCTATGTCATTTAGGACTGGCCAGCTCAGTCAGTAATGGTGCTACCAAGCCACTCTTTGTGATGGACATTGAAGTCCCCCATCCAGAGTACATTCTGTGCCCTTGCCACCCTCAGTGCTTCCTCCAAGTTGTATTCAATAAGGAGGAATACTGATTCATCAGCTGAGGGAGGGCGGTATGTGGTAATCAGCAGGCGGTTTCCTTGCCTATGTTTGAGCTGATGCCCTGAGACTTCATGGGGCTAGGAGTCGATGTTGAGGATTCCCAGGGCAACCCTCTCCCGACCATATACCACTGTGCTGCCACCTCTGCTGTGCCTGTCCTCCCGGTGGGACAGGACATACCCATGGATGGTAATGCTGGTGTCTGGGACATGATCTGTAAAATATGATTCCATAAGAATGACTATGCCAGGCTGTTGCTTGAATAGTCTGTGAGACAGCTCTCCTAGTTTTGGCACTAGTCCCCAGTGAGGACTTTGCAGGGTTGACACGGCTGAGATTGCTGTTGTTGTTTCTGGTGCCTAGGTCGATGCCAGGTGGATCGTGCGGTTTTATTCCTTTTCTGTGACTTTGTAGCGGTTTTTTACAACTGAGTAGCTTGCTGGGCCATTTCAGAGGTACCCCACAACCCCCATGGGATGCCCGATTGCCCTCCCCACCCCCAGACTGCCCCCCCCGCCCCCCTGACTACAGCCTGCTACCCCCCAACTACATCCAGCATGGACTACCCCCCGACTACCGTCCTGAAGCCCCCTACTGACCACTCCCCTGACTATCAACTCTCCACTGACCACCCTCCACTAACCACGTGACCTCTTCACGCTGACCACCCCACACTGACCACCCCACACTAATGGCAGCGCGCCCTAAGGTGACACCCCTGAGGCGGATTCCTGGCGCTCCTCCTCTGTGTCAGTGTGCGATGGCACCTCCCTGTCTCCAGGAGGAGAAGGGAACCTGGAGGGAGGTTGAGGTGCCTCGTCTTCCTCTTGCCCAGCCAACGTTGTATTGAGTCCACGGCCAGAGTAACAACATGCAGGCTCGAGTGAAAATCTGACAGCCACTGAGTGTTCTGCTAGACCTGGTTCCCCATGGTTGTCACCAGCCTTTCCAAGGAGGAAGCCGTGTATTCACATGCCAGAGCCATGACAGAACTCATGGCTTGGATGGGCTGCTCTGCCGTTTACTCAAGGCTGCACATAACTTCTGACATCTCTGCTAGATGTTCCTCTGCTTGTCTCTGCAACTCAAGCAGGTTTCTTGTGGTTGTTCCCAGAGGCTCGTCATCAGCAAGGGGCCCAGCATGGGCCTGGCCTCCAACAGTCCTCTGACTGTCAGCATACTCGGTTGTCACATCCTCCGTCAGCTGCTGCGACGTGTCTGTGATGTGTTCACCAGATTATGACCCCAAGCATAACCGCGAAGGCATTCTGCTGAGGCGACTGTCTCTGTGCTGGTGGAGGGTGCCCACCAGGAGCTCTCTAAGCTTTGTACCACCAGAGGACGTCTGCCAAGGTCATCTCAGGCAACGGGGTATGATGTGATGGTGCGCCCTCTGAATGTTCTGTGTCATCATCCTCAGAGATGACGCCTGGTTTACTGCAGACTGTGTGTGATGTGTCTCCTGACTGCAAGGAACTGCAGTGGAGAACACAAAGAATTAGCTTTTCCTATCACTGAAACACGCGTGTCCCCTGTATGTCCTGTTATCAACACCAGTTTGGAGACATCCTCCCTCTGAAACTCCAGCCTCTTCATCTGTAACTGAGTGCTGCCTTTCTCGCTGCAAGTTCCACAGCCCCCTCCTCTGTAGTGGTCAACGTGCGGAGATCAGGACCACTGCCACCCATCTTCAAATGCTCCCTGATGTTATTTTTTTAAAAAATTCATTCACAAGATGTGGGCATTGCTGGCTAGGCCAGCATTTACTGCCCATTCGTAATTGCCCTTGAGAAGATAGTGGTAAACTGCCTTCTTGAACTGCTGCAGTCCATGTGGTGAAGGTACAACGACAGTGCTGTTAGAGGCGGGGTGCCAGGATTTTCACCCAGCGACAGTGAAGGAACAGTGATATAATTCTAAGTCAGGATGGTGTGTGACTTGGAGGGGAACTTGCAGGTGGTGGTGTTCCCATGCATCTGCTGCCCTTGACCTTCTAGGTGATAGAGGTCATGGGTTTGAAAGGTTCTGTCGAAGGAGCCTTGCTGAGCTGCTGCAGTGCATCATGTTGATGGTACACACTGCTACCACTGTGCATTGGTGGTGGAGGGACTGGATGCTGAAGGTGGTGGATGGAGTGCCAAACAAGTGGGATGCTTCTGTTCTGGATGGTATTGAGCTTCTTGAATGTTGTTGGAGTTGCACTCATCCAGGCAAGTGGAGAGTATTCCATCACACTCCTGACTTGTAGATGGTGGACAGGCTTTAAGGAGTCAGTTACTGTCTGCAGAATTCCAAGACTCTACCTGCTCTTGTAGCCACAGTATTTATGTGGTTGGTCGAGTTCAGTTTCTGGTCAATGGTTACCCCCAGGATGTTGATAGTGGGGGATTCAGCGATGGTAATACCATTGAATGCCAAGGGGAGATAGTTAGATTCTCTCTTGTTGGAGACAGTCCGTGCCTATGTTACGACTGGAATGGGCAGAGTGCAGCTTATCTAGCCCCACTACTCCACAGGTCGCACCATTAGTGTAAATGTTTAATTCACTCACCAAAATGGCCAATTGTTTACTTTTGCTGTTGTTAGACCCAGAATAAAAGAAACTTTAACCAGGTTTCTTTCAATAAATTTAGAATGATTGTATTATTTTGAAATGAAACTTATTTTTAAAAAAGCAAGTTGCAGAATTTGGTTAACATACAATTTGTAATCCGGAAGTGTAACTATATACCTCTTTATATTTCAACACACACACACACACACACACACACACACATAAAACAAAACAAAGAGGGCCTCTGCAGAGGTTGGCACTTAAGGGAAAAACACCTTTTGGCCAATGGGAAAACTTTATGAAAAAAGATAAAGTTTGAAGGGTTTTGACGCTGTTGATCTGGTCTTCCTGTGTGTGAAATGGATCACTGGTCACATCAGTTGTCTGGAAGATCTTTCCAAAGTAGCTTGGTGTGGAGGAGAACAGAACAGGATGAATGCCCTTGGGATCTCCCACTCTCATCTCAGCTTCTCAAGTTTCCAAATACGGACAAGTTATACTGAGATGAGGATTTTTCGCTGGAAACTGATAACCTACACTAAATTTCAGTCAAAGCAGGGAGAGAGAAAGTTGGGCCACTTCCACCTTTTTGGTTTATTCCCAAACCGAGTCCAAAAAATAAATTCAAAACAGATACTCATCCCAGTCAGATGGTTTCCAGAAAATCACCAGGGCCTCACAGCCTGCGATTAAAGTTCAAGTAAACAAATAGTTATTATCTTCTCAAGTGCCTTGCTGGGTCATTTAGTAGAAGTCATGTGACTACTTAGAAAAGGTTTGCTCACAGGCCAAAGTGAACTTACAATCTTTTGAAAAAAAAACAGGTCAGTTCCCAAGAAAGTATCCAAATAATTCAATGTCCTTCCAATTTTGAAAGGACATAGAGTTCTTGGAGATACGTGTTCATAACACCTGGTACCCATGTGGCATGAATGTTATTTGCTACTTATCAGCCCAAGCCTGAATATTGTTCAGGTCTTGCTGCATATTGACACAGATTCCTTCAGTATCTGAGGAGTCTCGAATCTACAAACATCCCCATTCTGACCTTATGATGGAGGGAAGATCATTGTTGAAGCAACTGAAGATGGTTGGGCCTAGGACATTACCCTGAGGAACTCCTGCAGCAAGACTGAGATAATTGGCCTCTAACAGCTACAACCATTTTCCTTTTAGCCAGGTATGACTCCAATCAGTGGAGAGGTTCCCCCCTGACCACTCAATGTTTTCAACAAAGTTTCAAAGAAGGATTGAGAATCATTTTATGGAGAGCAAACCCCTTTAAGAGCATGCAGGCCTACAACAGCTGGTGTCAGCTCCCTGGTAATTGTTACACACAATACTCTCCTGCAACCGGTATAACTTTCACAGCATGAACGGTCTCCCATACATCGTTCAGTCCATATGTTCCATCTAATGCTGAAGCCCAGAACCCAAACTCCTGCCTGCATACCTCTCCATTCACACATTTACGTTGTTTGATGCCACCATGAGTGCCACCTTGCAGTGACTACATCGTGCCACTTACCCTTGCAGAGTGCACAAAGTGCGGCATTGGACCCAGTTTCGCTTGCGGACACATAGTTGAAAACCTCCATTGCAATCTCCGTTCAGGCTGCCTTGGTCAGGCGGGAGAGTCTCCTGATGCCATCACTGGGAAACAGGACCTTACGCTGTTCCCGGATGGCCTGGAGGAAAACCTGCAGGGAAGCATCGCTTAACCATGGGGCCGCACATTCTCTGCACTGAGACCTTACCCAAAACCTGCAGGTGGTTGCAGCAGCAGTTACAGATTTCCAGGGGAGTCAGATTGGCAGTTTGCAGGAGCAGTTTTAATTTCAAAGCCTCCACTCACACAGCCAGACTGGTGTTCCTGGATTGTAGGGAGTGTATGCCTGTCTGGGTGCCATTTAAATATGGTGCCCAAACCTCTGACATCGGCATGGGGTAACGGCGATGTCGTTGATCTCCTGCCTGCCCTTGCCACACGATTGACTGGGAGCCTCCACAATGAATATTTAATTGGCTGGCCGCCACATAAACGTGTGTTGCCCGCTGCCTGACCTCCGAGCTGAAGTCCAGCACACTTCCAGTCCCACCGTCAGGATATTTGATGCAACGACACAATTCCACCCAAGGTGTGGCAACTACCTCACTGTCTCCACTGTGTCTATAATAGCAAATGATATAAGCCTGCAGGTTTTCGTGCAAGACTCATGTGGCTGGATTTAATGTTCCTGCATGGGTCTCACCCACTGGTTGGCGAACCGATGGGAAGACTACATCACTTCCATGGGGGAGGTCCTTGACTGGCCAGCATTTGGCTTTCCTTGAGCATATTTGCTGTAAAAGACACAAGGCACCAATCACACATAAGGGATCGGGTAAACACATTGTGGGTTCGTTTATTAAGACTAGGCACATGAGAACATTTATACACAGGTATAAAGCTTGAAGGCATCACAGCTGCATGTGTGTGCTCCACTCTAAACAAAAGTGAAACTAAGACTGGATCACATGACACATTTCCCTTCTAATGATGCTATGCTCATATCCCTTAAAGGCATATTACAACATCCCCCTTTCTTTTTAAAGATACTTTCCCCCTCTTCCAAAGAAGTATAACTTTACAATACATGTGCATGTTTAGTTACCATTACTTAAGTGCATAGAACTGATGAATCTATAAGTCACTAAAACGTAAAGGTAGTTGCTGGCTAGCCAGACCTTGTAATGGTAACCTTGTCTGGAGGTTTCTTTAATTGCTCACAGTGAATTGTGGGATTGTCATTCTTGGATGCTGTTCCTGGTTGGATTTGGGATCTTGTCCTCGATGCAATAGGGCTGCACAGTGGCTGAGGAGCTGGAATGGATCTGATTTGTCCTCGGTTGCACCTCACTGTTGCACCTTTGTGTGTAATGATTTCATAGGACCTTGGTTCCGAGCCAAACCTTGTCACCTCAACAGGTTGTCATGTACCTTCTGTGGGATCCTGGATGTAAACTTGCTGGCCCAACTGTAAACTTGGTAATTCTGTACCTGTGTTTTTATCTTGCACTTTGGTCATTTTCTCTTGTAGTTTTAAAAGCTGCTCTCTAACTGCTGAGAGAATAGAATGGGTAAGAATAGGTAAATTGGTACACATTGGTCTGCAAACATGAGCTCTGCTGGTGATGGAATAGTTAAACTTAAAGATGTTGCTCTCAGATGTAACATTTCAATGTGTAGATTTTGCTTGGTCTGTCTACATTTGAGAATTAGGGATTTCATTGTATGAATCTTTCGTTCAGGTAGGCCATTAGATCTAGGGTAATGAGGAGAAGTACTTCCACTTCTCACACATATCTTGAAATGGCTTAACAATAAATAGTGGATCATTATCCATAATGATCTCTCTAGGCACACCAAATAAACTGAAAATAGCACTTTAAAAAAATTATTTCATGGGATGTTGGCATCGCTGGCTAAGCCAGCATTTTTATTGCCTTAATTACCCTTGAGAAGGTTGTGGTGAGCTGCCTTCTTGAACCAGTTCAGTCCATGTGGTATAGGTACACCCACAGTGCTGTTAGGGAGGAAATTGTTGGACTTTGACCCACCGATAGTGAAGGAACAGCGATATATTTCCAAGTCAGGAATGTGTGTGCCTTGGAGGGGAACTTGTAGGTGGTGGTGTTCCTTTGTATCTGCTGCCATTGTCCTTCTAAGTGGTAGAGGTCATGCGTTTGGAAGATGTTGTCAAAGGAGCCTTGGTGAGTTGCTGCAGTGCATCTTGTAGATGGTACACACTGCTGCCATCATGCGTTGGTGGTGGAGGGAGTGGATGTTGGCGGTGGTGGATGGAATGCCAATCAAGTGGGCTGCTTTGTTCTGGATGGTGCCCAGTTGGTACACTTAGAGTATATGAGACAATTGTGCTGGACGTATTGTGCAATTGTCAAATAACGGGGTACTTGGTAAAGTAATCGATGATGATGAAGTCAGTGCTGGACATGAAAGAGGTCAGGTGCGATTCTGCACCAAGGATGGCTGGGAACTTAATATGGAATTAATGGTGCTTTGTGCTCTTGCCACACCTCGCACTTCTTGATGATGACTTCAATGTCATTGTTCATACCCGGCCAGCAGACTGTCTCTCTTGCCAGTCTTCTTGTTTTATCTATGCCTATGTGGGAGTGACGAAGTTGTTGAAGAACACCAGGTCGCAAAGATTCCGGTATGATGACATGCCTGTCTTTAAAAATAACTCCCCCGGGAGATGCCTAGCTCGCCCTGATAGGCCAAAATGTTTTCACGTGTTCTTGGACATGTTGAATTGGATTAAGCCATCCTTCAGTGATGGTTTTCCACAGTTTCTGTAGTGTTGAATCTTTTGCCATTTCTTCTTGTAGCTGCTGGCATTTGCATTGTGCAAAATGTACCAGATCAATTTGGAGAACACCTTCAAGTTCAATGTCAATAAAGTCAACTTGTAGATCTAAGGGTATATCTTCTGTTTTTGCTGGGTTAGGCAATCTGCTAAGTGATCATCAAGTTATTTGGCTTGTACCTAACCTGACAGATTAGAATCTTTATCAAGAGATGTTGCAATCTTGGCGGTGCACTGGTCAATGGTTTTTGCTAAACCATCTCCAGAGGCTTGTGGTCAATCACTACCACAAATCTTGCCAAATCGATAGGTATGAAAACGCATGATTCCAAACACTAAAATTAATGTTTCCTGCATGATGTTGGAGTGTTTGGGTTGCATTTTGGACAGAGATTTTGAAGCAAATGCAATCGGTTTTGCCTTTTTGTAGTGTGCATGTTCCAAGATTTTCTGTGAGGCATCTGTCTTCAGGATAGTTGTCTCCATAGGATCGTAAAATTGCAATGTCGTTGCTCCTGATAATGATGTTTCAGTGTTTCGGAGAGGTATTAGTGGTCTTCGTGTCACAGGAAAGGCACATCCTTTCTCAGCAATTCCCTTAGCAATGAAGAATTTTGAGTGAAATTGGAAACATATGGAGACAAGAAATGAAAGACACCTAGAGATCTTAGAAGATCATCTTTATCTTGAGGAGTTGGCATGGCCTTAATATCCTCTAATTTACTTGTATCAGGACATGTGCCAGCACTGGAATAAATGGAACCAAAGAAATGGGTCTGATCCATGTGTTCAGACAGTTGAACACTAATCCTTCATTATGAGCTGCTATGCAGATTGTTGTCATGTTCTTCCTTTGTTCTTCCCACAACAGCTATGTCATCTGCAACACGGATGCATCCTGGCACAATGCATATAATGCGGTCCATGTAAGCTTGAAAGAGATCCTGGCCAACAGATAGCCTGAAAGGAAGCCATTAAAACAGTACCATCCAAATGGGATACAAAATGTAGTAAGCTCTTGGGACATCTGCACGAGATGTACTGACTAGTAACCATGCTTGGCATCAAGCTTTGAGAAGATTTTTGCACCAGCAAATCTCAAATTTAACTCTTCTAATGTGAGCTTTTTGTAAGGACAACATTTCAAAGCTACGTTTAAACATCATGGATTGAGGCATACTCTCAATGATTTGTCCTTCTTTATGACACATGTAACTGAACTACACTAATCTGTGAGCTATTGTATTTTTCTAATACTTCTGTCTTTCTCCCTTTTGTCCATTTTGACCTTCAATTTGTCTTGTATTTGGATGCTGCACTTACGTGGTGGATCAATTGGCAGACTTGCAACCTTGGAAACCACTTTGGACATCTATGTTTTCCACGAGACTGACGGTGTGAAACATGTATTCACCACTCTTCATCCCATCATGCACATCATTGTCATTTTCTGGTTTGTTGATCACCTCATGTATATGTTCCTGATGGGATATTGGATAGTCATTCTTATTGCTTGAAGGCACCCATTATGTACGGCCTGGTAGGATCAGTGCACAGCTCTTTGTAGTTGCATCAGCCTTTGCTCTAGTGCACTGCCACTGCCAATGGCCCTTTCTGCCACATACCTTGCAGAATTGATGAAAAGCTGGGCATTTCTTTGGTGCATGTAGAAGGCCACACCTTCCACATGTCTTGCTAGGTTTAGGTGTTCTGGTAAGTGCGTCAACAATTGGGGTTGTACTTAGGACCTGTAAGCTTTTTCGACCTGTGAGGATCACTTTGTACTTACCTCCATCCTTGAATAACTCTCCGATGCTATACGTTTTGGGCTTGTCTAACAGATCTTTCTAGAATGCTTCCATGGGAGCTGATGTGTTCGCCAACTCAACAATTCTATCCAGTAGCTATGCATCTGAAAAAAATCACAGTACGTAACATACCCTTTTCTCTGCATTTGCTGGTGAAATGATCTATGGATTCTGTAGGATGTTGTCAAAATGACATGAACTGTAGCCGATGAATACAGAAAATTTAACCTGATTCTGAACCGGTATTCAATGTAGTCCATATCTTTTGGGGATCCTTTAACTCTTCTGCTGTTAATCCTGACATGTTCAGCCTGTGTAGACATTCATTCCCAATTGCTAGGTGAATTTTTATGGCTTGCTTGTCTGGTTCAGACACAACTGAATCAGGTAACCATAGCTCTGTACGCCATTTAAACATTTTGAATTCGGATAGTAGGTCAGCTGCATCCCAATTGAAACTGGGGAATTTTGTGAACGTTCTCATTATATCCCTTTGACATTCCTTCTTCTGTAGTATCTGGGATGATTGTCACTATAGCTGCTTTTGTGCGCTGTTCTGAAGCTCTGCCCATGAAGATCGATTGTGGTGAGCACGCATCATGGAGTAATGGCGTCTTTGATTTTTAGTCAGTTTATTGTTTAGCACCTCACGAAACTGCACATTAAAATTGCAACCGGGCCTGATTTTTATGACGTATTTTGTTCTTTGTTTCTCTTTTGTTGGACTCTCCCTTGCTCATTATCGATCTGGCCCACACACAGGTCACTCGTCTTTCCCGACTGAGCTAATCCAGTGCTGGACCTCTCGATACGCTGTCCCATTCACTCAGCTGACAGGCTACGCGCTGCAATCTCACCACAAGGGATCAGTCTGTTTGTCAGCTTTTTATTTCAGAACTAGCTTGTGCTGTGTCTTCAAAGCTTTTCTTTGCAGTCAGCACACTGATTCTCAACAATCTCCGATGCTGTGATTTCATTGCTATCGGACCAAAAACGTCAAGGGTCATCTCATCTCATGTAGCATGATCTAAGGCTGATTGCCATGTCGTTCGTACCTGTACTTAATCTTGCTGCCACCTGCCTGGCCATTGCTGATCACCATGTCATGTTCTAACAATTATATAAGTCGTTGACCTTATTTACTGTATAAGACACAGGGCACCAATCACTCATAAGGGATCAGGTAAACTCATTGTGGGTTCATTTATTAAGCTTAGGCACATGAGAACATAGGTATAAAGCTTGAAGGCATCAGAACTGTGTGTGTGTGTGTGCGCCCTGCTCTAAGCAAAAGTGAAATTAAGACTGGATCACAGGACACATTTCCCTTCTCCCAATGTCATGCTGATATCCCTTAAAGGCATATTAAAACAGGGAATCAAAGTTAAGAGCAGGGGCTGTATTTCAGCAGCTGCTCCCTTCCTGATGCTGGGTCTCTCGATCAGGCACACAGTGCCTGACAGTGAGGGACCCTTCTGCCCCTGTTAGGCTGCTGGCCTTCAGGAGGCTCGGAAAGGTCTTGCGGCTCCTATTTAATCCCTGAGCCACCACTAAATTCCTTTGGGCTCTGTGCTAATTGGTGTGAATTGACTCATTAATCAGCCTAATTTAAATACCTCCATAAACTGGCATGACTCCATTCCCTCCTCTGATGTAATCATGGAAGGCTTTGCCTCCTCCGGGAGACTGATATGCGGCCTCTCCCGGGATTAAGTGGGCCTGGCCACAATGTTTCCCACTGCAAGGGCCTGGGTTATCTTCTGCCCATGGTTGTAGTTTATGAACTCCAATTAGTAAATTCGCAAATTCTTTTTCATGCATTTTTCTCACAAAATGTAAGAATACCATGATATAACAGTGTTCAGTGAGTATTTCAGGTACCTGCAAGTACAGTATGTACATTTTTCATCCTGATTGTCACTGATAAAAAAATGAAGCAGGCTTACTAAGTATGTACATGCTGGTATTTTGCTACTGTTGGACAAAACAGGAGTTCATCTTTTATTAGGTTTCTACCTCCTTCTGCTGCCAGTCTGTTTGGATTTGAACTGTCAGCAGATAGGGAGGAGCTATATCTGAGGCATTAGACATCCATAAAAACTCTTAGTTAAAATTGCTGCTTTTGTTACTTGACAAAGTAATCATGCAGAGACAGGCTGATTAACTCTGAGTCTCTTTATTTGTAAATTCATGAAACCACAACCCTGTTTCCCAAAACACACATGATAAAACTTTACTTGAACTCCAAATGAAGTTCAGACAAGTTGTAAAATAGCAGTACAACTAAACCTACTTTTCACAAAAAAGCTATAGTTAGTTCCAAAACAACCTCTTGGAGTTTAGATTGAGTGTTACTAGAAATAATAAAAGGCATATTATCAAGTGTGGCATGATAAAATTTCCCAAAAATGGGTAAAATTAATTTCAGCAATTCTAGAAGTGCTGGTTGCTCCTTAGACGTGTATGGAATTTCTGGGAGCAGGAGAGTTCTGCTGGGGATGCAAAGTGGAGGGTCACAAGAGGCCCAGGGTTTCAGATGAGGCGCAGGGAAGCACGCCTCCTCCTATTCCCACAACAATACAAAAAGAAGGAAAATGAACTAATTTTTCTGGGCCAGTTTTGGTCTCAGATTCCCCCGCTGCTAGGCTTTGCTGCTACTGATAGGTCCAACATTTGGTGGGGCTGTTATGATTCTTAGTTAAAATTGTGTCGGGTTCCTAATTGTGTCTGATCCTGATTTTAATGCAGCCACGAGACCACACTTTGCCTTTGTCAGATGCCAGGATCACTCCTAAAGAGTGCAAAGTTCAAATAGTGGTGGCAGACCACATCAGGATAGAGCTGGAAATACTCTACCACTATGGATTAGGTGAGCCCTGAGGTTTAACAGAGTGTGGAATTGCAACGATCCAAGATCAAGCAGCTTTCTACTGTCAAGGCAAAGAATAGCCATTCAGTTGAGATCCTAGAGGGCTGTTGGCAACCATGGACCAATTTTGTTTTGCCACAATGCTACAGTCTCCCCACAAGCCTTGCCGGATAGGACTGTAGGATGGCGATTGGTGCTACAGTGTTGATGCCATATCTCCAATGTGAATGACCACCTAGCAAGGCTCCATGCTGGGGGTACAGGATTGCTACATTTCCCCTCATTTTTGACATGAGTTAATGCCTCAGGAGAGGAGAAGAGAGTATTAGGAAAAATTAACACTGAATGAATGAAAAAGGAAGTCTACGCCACCCAACCAATTTCAAAACAGGATGCTGGAATGGCGTTGTCTAATTGCATCTTGAGGTTGGTTTTAATTAGGAATGGTATACATGCAAGAGCCTCCATGCACTAAATATCTATTTGTGTCTACTGTACTGCTAATTAACATACAGAATTCAGTTTTCAAACTCAAATATGCATAGCTTTATTTATTCTATTTGGGATAACCTTGTCATAAATCTTGTTTAAAAACAGATGTTTGCTATTAGAAAGCAATTACTTTATGTGGCATATTTGCATGCTTACATATCCAAAACAACATTCCTGTGACCAAGGACAAAATGCACGTTTAAGTCGTACAAATATTTTGACTGGCTGTTTTCTTGATCCGTTGAAACAAGCGCTTGCAGAAAAATGCTTCCATTTTATGAGGATTTGATTTTACCCTAGAAGGTTGCCGTTAACTTGAGTCGTCTTTTAAAACGCAGAGCTATGGAAACAATTTCAAACATCACGGAATCTCCCCAAACTGCCTCGGTCGATCTGCCAACAAAACAATGAAAACCTATTTTTAAAGCTTCACACTTCACTACTTTAGTTACCTTTTGCTTTAAGCTATAGACAGTTACATCACTGGAATAAAATGTAATCTTTTGCAATGTTATTAAAACAAATTAAAAATAACATTGTAACCATGGTAACTCCATAGTGCAGCAAGCACTTTCCAAAATGCTTTGATTATTGTTTTATTCTGTTGATCTGATGCTGGACAAAGAGAATCACTCCAACTTTCCAGCCTTAGTAATCAATACTTCCCTTCTCTAATTCTCTTTTGGTTACTTTGGTGTCTGAAGTGTGGAAACATGTGAATAGCATTCTTTAAATCCACCTAGATGGAAACCTGCAAGTTCCAGTTGCTTCATGTGGAGTTCATGCGCTCTGCAAATAAAAAACATTCCATTAATCTCAGTCCAGAAAACTTACTGGCAGCAACCAAGACCAGGGAACCCCCAACTCAGTGCTTAAGATGTAGAACAGCAATCAACAAAGCACAACAAAGTGTAGCAGTTTAGTACAAGCCAAAGGAAATCAGGCTCAAACTGTATAGTATATTATTTAAACTACACCTTATGTACTATGCCCAGTTCTTGTAACTTAGTCACAAGGAGACCTTGGGAATTGATTGAGGTTGGCGTGGTGGAGGATTGGTACCAGGTTGGGCCAGGGTGCTAATTCTTGGGAGAAATTGTTATGGGGAAGGCTTACAATTATAGGAAACTGGCTAAATATTATTGAAAACCAAACAGTTAACAAGGGAGAGCCCAATGGACAGCAGGGAGGGCTTTGGCTTTCTGACCTCAAGAGCTAATTTAGGTTAAAATCGGAGCTGGTAAACCTTTGATCAGTCTTGGTGGCCCATCTAATCTCAGGGGAAAAATATAATCAAAATGATATTTAAAAATTATTTGTAATACATTAAAATCAAAATGTGTATGAATTGAATTAATTCTTTCATGGGATGTGGGCGTCACTGGTAAGGTCAGCATTTGTTGCCCATCTCTAATTGCCCTTGAGAAGGTGGTGGTGAGCTGCCTTCTTGAACCGCTGCAGTCCATGTGGTGTAGAAACACCCACAGTGCTGTTAGGAAAGGAGTTCCAGGATTTTGACTCAGCGACAGTGAAGGAATAGTGACATAGTTCCAAGAAAGGGTGGAGTTGGTTTGGAGGGTAACTTGCAGTTGGTGGTGTTCCCATGTGTCTGCTGCCCTTGTTCTTTTAGGTGGTAGAGGTCGTAGATTTGGAAGGTGCTGTCAATGGAGCATTGGCAATTTGCTGCAGTGCATCTTGTATAGAGTACACATTGCTGCCAAAGTGCATTGGTGATGGGGGGAGTGAACATTTAAGTTGGGGAATGGGGTGTCAATTAAGCAGTCTGCTTTGTCCTGGATGGTGTTGAGTTTCTTGAGTGTTGTTGGAGCTGCACTCATCCAGGCAAGTGGAGAGTATTCCATCACACCCCTGACTTGTGCTTTGTGGTTGGTGGGCAGGCTTTGGGGAGTCAGCAGGTGAGTTACTCCCCTCAAAATTCCCAACCTCTGACCTGCATTTGTAGCCACAGTATTTATATGGTGGGTCCAGATCAGTTTCTGGTCAATGTAACCTCCAGGATGTTTATAACGGGGAATTCAGCAATGGCAATGCCACTGAATGTGAGGGGAAGATAGTTAGATTCTCTTTAAAGGAGATGGTCATTGCCTGGCACTTGTGTGGAACATATGTTACCTGGCACTTGTCAGCCCAAGCCTGTATGTTCTTGCTGCATATTAGCACAGATTGCTATGTTTACTTGACCTTCTCTCAGGCTTTGCCAGTAACTTATTTTGCTGCATGCAGACTGTGTCAAAATTGAAATAATTATTTTCCCCCTATAAGTCACAACATCCCTTTATTGCTGCAGCCCTTCAAGGCTTTATTGGCATGTGCAATTTCCTGCCCTATATTTGCCAGGCCTAATATCATCCTGAAACTTGGCATAAGTAAGTGATAAGATTTTACCTTGGGAGATCCCACAAGGCTGGCCTGCCATGATATCACTGCTTTGTGCAATGCTCTGTTTCAATTAAGGGATTTTCCCAAAAACTCTATTGTGCTAAGAGTGTCAGTGTAAGCTTAAGGGATTTCCTTTTAAGAATCTCAAGTTGAGTATAATGGGAGTTTGACCTGAGCAATCTGTGTTTTGTTCTTGAATGATCCTTGCTGGAAACTCACCTGTCTCTATGTCTGACAGGGGTAGGAATGGGCTCAGCTGCCATTCCCTTTGCAGTCGAAGAGCCTTGCAGTCTCACTGCCAAAATAGACAAAATGCAAAGGGGCTAACTGGGTGTTTGTGGAAGTGTGACTCAGCAATGGGCCAATAATGTCATAGGAGAGGAAAGGGAGAAAATTGGCAGAAAAAGAAGAAAATATTATTAGTTGGAAGATAAATGATGCTCCTGTATCAACGTAGATAGAAGTTAATTTGTGCTAGTGTTAATTTATTTTCAAATTTTCCCCTTCTCCAATTAGAGAATTATGAAAGATCTAAAACATCATCAATCAATGTCCATCATAACTGGGATGCGGTAATTTGGTTCAGAAATGAACGTCCCCGCTTTGTAGATTTTCAAGTGAGTATATCCACATTGCAGGGTGTAAAATGAGTTGAAAATCAAACATAGTTTGGACATGTTGTAAACATATCCGCATCCTGGAAAAGTACAGGCCAAGCATAATGATACATTCGAACAATTTGTGATTGCAAAGAAAACGGAGCCGTTGGTATTGTTTCTAGAATAGCTTGGTCACGAGAGCGGAACTGAAGTTGCAAGACTAAAATATAACCATGACTTTAGCTTATAAAGGCCTTCGTCTGCTTCATCTTAACTGGATGCTGCTTAGTCTTAATTGGAGTTAAATCAAGCTTCAGGTGGAAAATGTCACTAATGCTACATCTGAGAGAAATGTGGTTTTTTTCTTTATTCTTTCAGGGTATGTGGGTGTCACTGGCAAGGCCAGCATTTGTTGCCCATCCCAAATTGCCCTTGAACTGAATGGCTTGCTAAGCAAAGTTAAGAGTCAGCCACATTACTGTGGGTCTGGATTCACATGTAGGCCAGACCAGGTAAGGATGGCAGATTTCCTTCCCAAAAGGACATTAGTTAACCAGATGGGCTCTGACAACAATTGATGATATTTTCATGGTCACCATCACTAAACCTAGCTTTATATCCCAGATTTATTAACTGAATTCAAATTCCACCAACTGCCATGGTGGGATTTGAACCCATATCCCCAGAGAATTAGCCTGGGCCGCTGGATCACTAGTCCAATAACATTACCATTACACCACTGTCTCCCCAAATGAAGGCAGGGCATGATTAATAATGGAAATTAAAATGTTTTTGAAAAGGATGCAAAGCTGGACACCTCCACCCAACAATGAAATTTGTTATAAGGGTCAACTTGCTCACAGTACGATTGGACTTTTATATAGCTTTGCAGCACAGAGTGAAAACTAAAATGAGAAACTCAATTTGCTCCAGGAAGAACAACTGTGTTCCTATAGCAGCTGCAAGCTCAAAGTAAAGCCTTCACTACCTAAAGAAATAATAATCAGCTACTGGCCACAACCCCCATTCTTCTTCAAATACTATTTACCAGACCCACAGCAACTCCAGTCTTCGCCATTCTGAAGCCACCTCCAGTTTTCTTAATGTCATGCTACGCATTGAGCTAGGGTTTCTTCAAAATTGTTGAATGATTTCCTCTTGCTGTGAAATGGTTAACCTACTAATTGAAATATATATATCCAAGAAAGTCAGCTCATATATTTAAAGTTGACGTGAAAATTTGCACTATGTGAGTGAAGCATTCATTCTTTCAAAGTTTAATGATGCTGTCAGACATACACTATGTGGGATGGGAGGGTATCAGGTGTAGTTCCTGGTTTGGAGCAGGGCAGAGAGGAGGACTTAACCTATGGGTCCAAAAACTGTGGGGGGGCAGTGTAATACAACCTCTATTCTTGCCACTGATTGTGGCTATGGTGTGGAATGCAAGAATGAGGGAATAAGCTGAACTTCACTTGTGGAGGCTCAGTGTTGTAATCCAAGTTTAGTATTGAGATCTGTGGGGTGGGTTAGAGCGACAACACAGAGGGTTGAGATAGGTGGGAGAGAGGTAGAGCCATGTGCCGTCAGCATATATGTGGAAACGGTTCCCATATGAGTGGATGATGTTGCTAAGAGGGACCATATGGGCAGCGAAGAGGATGGGATCCAGGGTAGATCTTTAGGAGACTCAGGAGGTAACAGTTTAATGAGTTGCAGACATAGACATTTAAGAAGAAAGGATTTACAGGGAAGTATTTATAAGTTCAGGCATATGTTCAGGTATGGAATTTCACCCAGCCAGAAATGAACATCGGGCGTTTAGTTACATCCCAGTGAGCAAGCACAGTCCCAGAAGGACAAATTTGCAAAGCTACCCCTAAGGGAGGAAGTCTGTACATCAGTGTAAGGTGCTTGGAAAAAACTAATCATGAAAGAACTTTAAGATTTCCTTAACACTACGCAGAAAAAGGCAAATGAGCTAATCAGTGATTCCATTGTTGGCTGTACAGCCTTCCTTTGTGTAATATAACATCTGTGACTGCTCGTAAAAGGGAATTAATTGCTGGCAAAAAGACTTGGCCATATGATATAAATGCAAGGGCATTCTTCTCTGCATGCTATGGCAGTGGCAGTGGCAGTGTTGTGAACAAGCTTTTGAAGATTTCCTCCAGTTGCAGTAACAACACTGTAAGAAATTACCTGGGTGCTGCAGTGTAAGCTCAGTTTGCTCACATGCAAGCTCTCATGCAATGGACACCAGTGTTTAGGGATGCCCTCAATGCACCCCAGGAGCGGTCAAACATCCCCTCTGACTCCCGGGGCTTGTGTACGTCAAAAATTGAGGTTTATTCAGGAAGGGACCGAACACAGGATCATGCAGAGGCAAAGTCGAGGTGTCAGAGAGAGCGCACAAACGTCCTAACAACTCATCTACCTGACCCTTGAAACACCACCCTGCATGTGGCAGAGTCTGCAGATCATGCATTGAACTTATCAGCCATTGCAAATCCATCGTATCGGAGTGGAAGCAAGTCATCCTTGATCTCGAGGGACTGCCTAAGAGAGTCAAATGGCCTTACAGGGTGACCTCCAACACATTACTAGGATTACCGAGGCACCACCGCAGGGGGAGTTGCAGTCGCTCCTTGAGCACAAGCCTGTTGTCCTCTCTGATGATGACAGCATTCACAACCCCATCTTTGTCACTCTGCCTGTGACCTTCAGGCAGCCAGCCCAGTCTGTTGCTGCACTTGCTGAGATAGTGCAGCATGTAGCCGGGCCTACTAAAGTTAGAGTTTTGCGAGATCATCCTGTACCATCTGCAGTTGTCCCTTGTGAAAGTCAGCAGTCTACCACAGGCTAAGCTGTATCCACTGGGGTTAGCACTGCACTGGAGCATTGGACCAGGCAAAGGCACACAAAGGACAAGCACTAGGGAATGCATAAGTGTAATTAGTTTATGTCTGCATGTTATATGGCATGGTTTGATTGATAAATTTGGTAGTGGCTTTTTTTAATTGCAGCTAAATGGATGCTGTGATGATTAGTAAAAGCGGAAGTAAGATGTGGAACTGTGGGTGAATGGGTATTTGGGGCCAAGTTTACTGATATTATCTTTGGATGAATCGATCATGGACAGCCTGGTGAGAAAGGGGCTGTGTTTTTTGCCTTCTCCTTTCCTTTTCCTCCAGGTCACACTGACTGCCCGTTAATTGGCCAGCCAGCATGAAATTGCAGTCAGGGCCCAATCGCAGGCGGTGGACCATTGTGTGGCCGCTCCCCGGCCTGCCCGCCACGCCTGCCCGATGAGGGGAAACCACCCCCATGATTCTCTTAAGTGGCATCTTAACAAAAACCAGCTGTAAGTCAAAGTAATGGGTATTTGGAACCTTCATACTTTAAGACAGCCTCTTCTACTGGAACAAGCAGCCACCACAATTATTTGATTGTACCTTCAGGAAAACATCCAGCAATTTGGGATAAAAAGAATAGATAACATTTAAATGATGTGTGAGTGCTTCAGGTGTTGTATTCACAATCTAATGACAATGTTATGCTGAGACTTCTACCTGCTTAGAGCAATACAGAGTGGAAGCGTTGCATTGCACTATTGGTTCTGCCTTGTTTTCTGTAAGGTCACAGGAGTTTCACATAAGCATATTTACAAAGGTGTGCAGATCTCCACTCATCACTGCCTGAACCGACATTTATCTGTAATATATTAAGTCTTTTGTCTGTGCACACATCCTATCTGTACAACTTGACTTACTGTAGTCATGCCTTCTTACATTTTTTGTGTCAACTTTAACTCATTATAAATTCCTACAGCTCTATTTAAAGTGGGTTTTGCGGTCATCATCTTGTGGTTGTACAAGTTCATCACCAGGTTGCTACAAATCACTCAAAACGCTCTCTGCACTTTGATCCAGCTACTATTTTATTCTCAGTAATTGAAATTTGTCCTTTCAAAATAAGGCAAGAAACAAAATTTAAAATTCAAAGATGACATATTTCACAATAATGAGTAATTTGGTCCATTGATAGGCCTTTTTTGTTTGATTTTCAGTGCCTTCAATAAAGGTTTTTTACCTAAAATCTTCAGCTTTTCCTGAAAGCTGGGGTTTGGGTTAATTAGCCGGGTGGGCGCTGCCTCCATGTGATAGTGTAAAACTGGTGATGGCAAACCAGCAGCTTCATGTACATCTCTCCTGATTTTTATTTCCATTGGTTTCGCTTTGCCATGGACTGACCTTGGTGAATTTCCGGGGTCACTCCCACTTTAATTATTTTGGCAAATTGCTGGCAGGAATCCAGTCTGTACCAAGAAGCCCACCCAGGGGCAGGAGGTGGAAAATCGCTGCTGCAAGTCTTGGGCTCTCCAGAAACTCTGTCGATGAGTCTTGACGTGGCTGCAGTAACCTCCTTTCCAAACTTAGAAGAGGCCAGTGCTCGTTTCAGGCAGCTGCAAGGGCCTTCCGTGCCAAATTTGTTATTGTTGTGCCTGTTTTACAACCATTAAATGAACGTCACTATGTTGAATTTTTATTCTGCAGCGTTTTCGGAGAACAGCAATAAAACTTCTCTGCCCCAATTTTTACATATGTTATTCAACGTTGAGAAGCCAGCTAAGGAAAAGTACAAAGTAACATCACAGCAGTGAGAACCGCTAAGAACTTTGGGCCTGAAACTACTGGGAATCTGAACTAAATGGTACACAGAAAATTGGTCACTTTTCAATAGTTCTTGAGTATTAACCTGTTAAGAAGATAGCTGCAGAGTTCCTTAATGCCCATGTTTTTGGCACAACTACCATTTCTGGTGCAAGCCACACAGCATGCCATTTTGGCATGGGCGTTAGTGCACATGCAGGAAGTATCTGCTGGAAGTATGCAGAGTAGACAAATACGCATAACACAAATTTAACGGCAGTGCTGCCAGTTCAGTGCTCAACAATCCAACCAGCAGGTCTCTTAAACACACACAGCTCAATATGCACTTAGGAGCAGGAAGGCATTACACCCACCCACCCCCACCGCACCCCCCATTCCACCCCCCTACCCGTCCACCAGCATTATTTAAAATGATCATCAACTACTGCCCGGTTTATTGTTAATTGATTTCTACTGGCTGTTGGCTATGGTTATAAAAGTGTTTGGTGGTTTCTAGACTTCTTTAAAGTTGGGAAAGAGTGTTGTGGCAGATGCTGAAGAACATTGTCCTGATTTCAAGGATCCTGCACAAGCCAGTTGCTTCCAGACATGGTGCAGTAGTATGCATTCCCGGACAACAGCCTGTCAAAGAGAATGGAAGAGATGATAAAGAGTAGAAGAAGGTCCAAGAAGAGTGGAGAGGGTGGGGTGGCTCCCAGAGGAGGCCATATACACCTGGCGTGCACAGGGAGCAATTATCCTACCTAGAACTCACTTAATTGTCGGTGGGCGCGCTGCTGACTGCTGGCGTGCCCATCGACTGAAATATCGCGTGAGTGTGTGATCACGTTGGATGCTCGCCCGATGTCAATGCGTGCTATTTCACGCTTGTGCATGCCGGGCGTGAGGTGAAAATTCAGCCCATGGGAATGTGTGGAATCATGGGCCAGGGAGCAAAATTGGTTGGAAGATGACTGAGTAGGTTAAGGGGCTAAGAAATCTAGGAATGCAAATAAATAAATCATTAAATGTAGCAATGCATGTTGATAAAGTGTACAGATACTGGGAATCATTTCTAGAGCAACAGAATGCAGTACAAAAATAATAAGGTAATGTTAAATTTCCATAGAGCCTTGGTTAGACCACAACTTGAATATTGTGAACAAATTTTGGCTCCACACTACAGCAGATAACTTCAATTCATATCCAGAGAAGCAGATGGGGGAGCATGAGGATTTACTAGGTTTGCCCATGGAGCAGGGGTGACATTGACTGTATGGACATCGCTTTGTGGGTGCCACATGCCAACTCTGCCATGTACCGGAACTGAAAGGGATTCCACTCCCTCAATATGCAGCCCGTATGTGACCATAGGCAGCAAACCAGGCAGCTCAATGCTGGGTTTCCCGGTATCAGTCATGATCCTTCATTCTGTGGCAACTGTATTTCCGCCACACAGCAAACCAGAGGGCATGTACTGGACGACAAGAGCTGTCTGCTGATGACATGACTCCAGCTCGTAACCAATGCATTCATGTGCAGCGTGCATACAATGAGGGCCATGCTGCCACCAAAATGTGACCGATCACGCCACTGACACACGGAAGCAATGATTCTGCTGTTGGAAGTGCTCTGGAGGAGCCCAGCAGTTCTCGGCTGAGCAGGTTTGAGTGTATCTGCATGCTGAAGAACCTTGCCATCAGGAGGGCACAGCCCTTGCCACACCTATTGGGTGAGAAGCCAAGGAGTAAGAGCACGAGGAGGAGGAGGAAGAAGATAAAGAGGAAGGGATTCTGCCTCTTTCTGCCTGGGTACGTGAAGAACTGCAATTCCAAGAATCTCAACCCCAATTCCCCATTCTTCAACAATGGTCCTACACTCCATACCTTCCCTCTGTCATTGACAATTACATCACCCTTTTGGCCACAATGCACAAATAAAACACAAAATACACATTTCAAACCAAATTTACGGATTAAAACATGCCATATTGCCATGTGCCTTTGCCTGACCCAGTGCTCCTCCACAGTGCTTCTTCAGTGCAGTGCTGCAGCATAGCTGGTGGAAGGCTCCGATATTCTTTGGAGGAGCTTACAGATGGCCTCGGGTGAACTCAAGCAGCTCTGAGCCTTGAACGCCCTGTTTCAGGCAGCACATCTTGGCATGGGCAGCAACAGTCAAGGTTGGCGGAGTGGCAGCGATGGGATCATGAATGATGTTATCCTGAGACAGGACACTATGTTCTTGTTCCATGGAGCCACTTCCACTCCCTTCAGGGTGGCACCTCAGCAAGCTGATTAATTTGTTGGAGGAGCGATTGCTGGATATCCTGCAAGCCTATTTGAATACTGGTATGCACAGTTGTGATGGTAGCAGTCTGAGACAGCAAGATGAGATTGCATTACAACAGTCTGAGCTCTCTTGGCAAAAAGCTGGCCTCACGTGACTTCCGTTTGAACTTCCACTGCAACATTCAGACCTTCGGTTGGAAGCTGAGGCATCAGACACGAGACGCTGCGTCATAAATGGATCCACAAGTGTGTTGATGGAGTTGGTCGGCAGTTCTGTGCTGGATAGAATGGGCTCTAAACTCTGCACAAGACGTGTGCCCGGTTGGCGCCGGACTCCTTCATGCTCCTTGACATTGACCACAGGCTTTCTGATTGGTTTCTCAATGCACCAAGCATCTCGTTGTGTGCATTCATCAGCCTTTTCTGTAGGGCTGCCCCACTGAAGTCCTCATCTAAGTCCGCTGCACCAGCACTCATGTGCAACCTTGCCCTTTGGGGAACTAACACTATCGCTATCCTAGCTCCTTGTCCTAGCTGCAGCGCACTTGTGCCTGGCATCTCACCAAGTGCAGAATGCACCTTGCTAGTTTTTTAGGACTATCCAATTTAATCCTCCTATATTCAGGTTACACAGCCTAATCTACATCAGTGAAAGTCATTTCCTCATTTTCAATACAGCACATTCTGGTTTCATGCAGATATATTAAAAAAATGTCCCAGGACCCGCCAATCCGAGAATGCCTCAGATTGACTGAATAGTATCAGAGCTGGGTCTTTGAGATTTGAGAGTTTGATCTTGGAATTTATGATAATATTAAATTAAATGGTGAATCAGAACTAAAGTATGCACACAGCTGCACACAGCTAAATTAAACCAAATCATGCTGGGCTGAATGTAACTATGCTAAAGAGGGTTAAACGCAGATAAGTTAAATGTGATCCAGGACATCAATAACTTGTTCATAGCACCAAATAGGAGCAGTATTATTGAGAAAAAGAATGATTCAGCTCCTGCTCTGACTATAGACATCAAGAATTTAGGTTATTTGGAATAAGTGAAACTTAGAGTTCGTTTAGCTTATTCCAAATCCTCTTAAATGCTGTCCTTCTGCCAGTAGTAGTGCTGGCAGGCTTTACTTGCCAATTTAAGGCTTTTAAGAAATGTTGCTGCCACTAGCCTTTCCCTCTCCAGCCCTTTTGCAATGTTCTTACCATTCCCACATGCCAGTTTCAAATGCAAAGTGAAGGGAAAAATATTTGTGAGAAGCAAAATTGCAAAAAAAGCAATTAGAAATCGTTGGGGAATAGTTCCTTTTTTTTCCTCTTTGATTTTAATGTGATCAGGAGAAAAGACTGGTTTCAGGCAAAGCCAGCGAAGCCTGTGGAGACAGGAGGCAGGCAGGTTGTGGCAGGTATTTGTTTCTCTCCAGCAACTGGAAGTCCCACAGTGAAAGACTGGAGGAGTTTCACCCACATGAATGTTTGACTCTGATTCTGGCTTCAGATCGTAGTATATTTGAGCCTGAGGTGGAATGAAAAGTAGATGATTCATGATAATAAAGTAATTAGACATAGTCCTTTTTCACAACTTCAGGATTTCTCACTAGGGAATTGTGCTTGAAGGGCACATGAGTGCTTCGGCAAATAAGTGCTGATTCTCTAACGTGAATTGCTTTGAAGTGTGCAGCTGGCTGTTGGCATCACCACATTGTGGAATTTGCACTCTATATATGCTTCTTTCAAGCAGTTCTCAGTTCAATTACAAACTTGCATTCCTGGAAACGGAATACATTTGGTAATTACTAAAAAAATGTCTTCAAAACTGTAAATTAACATTTCTGACTTTGACATTGTTGTGGTAAACAGGGTGCTTTTTACCATTTTAAGCCATTTTAAGCACAAGGACAAGTTTAGCACCACTATGGACAAAGTACAAGAAACCCTGGGAGAAGGGAGCATGAGTAAAGATATTTATTTTTATGTTTCCTGTATGATGAATTTTAAGAGGGTCAGACAATTATAACTGCGTGAGGAGCATCATTTCCCAAGAGGTTACTTAGCATTTAAACAATGTTTGTATCCAAAAGTTCAATTCAAAATTTGAACCATCGATCACAAGCAAAGTGCAGGCAAACCAAAGTGTATGTGCATGCTAGAACTTTTTAAAAATGGACTATATGCTGAAGTTATGTGTTTAGCCATGCTAAGACTAAGAGATCTTTCTTGACAAGACAAGTTCTTTCATAATGTAAAATAAAAACAAAATACTGTGGATGCTGGAAATCTGAAACAAAAACAAAAATTGCTGCAAAAACTCAGCAGGTCTGACAGCATCTGTGAAGAGAAAGACAGAGTTAGTGTTTTGCGTCCATATGACTCTTCTTCAGAACTAAAGAGAAGTACTTCTACTTCTACTTCTCTTTAGTTCTGAAGAAGAGTCATCTGGACTCGAACATTAATTTTGAGGTCCTTTCATAATGTTAATTAAAATACTCTTGTGAGTTGGGTCACTTTGGGGGTGATTTTCCACACAGGTGGGATTTTCCGGCCCTGACACCGACAGGCATCGTTGCAGATGGGACGGGAAAATTTGGAGAGCTGTTGCGGCCTGTGATGATGCTTGCTGGTGTCGGGGCCAGAAAATCCTACCCATGGTTTTTCCCACTTGGCCACCATTACTTCAGTGGAAGAGCAGTGGACTCCCATGTAAAAAAGTGTAAGTCCTCTAGAAATAGTCTGCAGCTGGGCCCTCTTAGGCATGAGCTCCAAGAGGTTGTCAACTACAAGAGTTTCAGGCCTCATCTGAGCAGTAGTGACCTTTGACCACCCATTCTAGGCGTTAACAAATGACAGCCTGAGATTTCCCATCTCACTAGTGTTGCTGCTCCTTTTGGGCTCATCGCACAGGCAAAACGGGCAGGCGGGCAGCCCATTATTAATGAATTGTCATCCAATGGGTGGCATAAAAAGGGTCTGGAGCATTGTCACTGTGAGTAGTGAGGAGTTTAGGAGATAGTTTGCTGCTGGTTGCTTAGTGAAACTTGACAGCTTTATTTCTGTTTTGAGCTTCAGTCTTTGCATTGCTTGCCTTTATTTCAGGGCTCATTGGTGTCTCCAAGGTCCCTGGAGGATTTATACAGTGTGGACCCGTCCAGTCACCAGATAGCCTTCTATTTCTCAGGTAATGGGGATTGTCTGCTCCACTGGTGGCACCTTTCTGAGGAGGAAGAGAGGGACAGAAGGGAGAGGAGGCCAGGTGTCCGTAGGCAGCGTCCAGGGGAGGGACCTGTGGGAGAAGAGGCGCAGGCACACGGGGCGCAGGGCCAGCAGGGTGTCCAAGGCGGAAAGGGCCACTGAAGGTGCCACTATCCTACTGCCAGAGTGTACAGGTAGCGATGCAGCTACCTCAACATGTCAGAGGTGCAGTGCCAAAGGAGGCTCCGCCTCTCCAGGGAGACCCTGACCACCATACGTCAGATGATTGGGTCTGAGATCACCCCCTACTGTGTGGGTGGCCACCCTGTGCCAGTGGCTCTGAAGGTCCACAGTGGCCATCAACTTCTATGCGTCCAGCTCTTTCCGGGGTCAGTGGGGTATCTTTGTGGAGTGTCTCAATCAGCTGTCCACAATTGTGTGAAGCTGGTGACTGACGCCCTTTTCAGACAGGTCATGACGTTTATTCATTTCCAGCCAGATGAAGCCAGTCAGGCTGAGCGAGCCAGAGGCTTCGGTGTAATTGCTGGGTTCCCCCACATCCAGGGTGCCATTGACTGCACACATGTGGCCATCAAGGCGCCAGCGGGTCAGCCGGGTGCCTTCATCAACAGGGATTCCACTCGATGAACATCCAGATAGTTTGTGACCACAGGACGCAGATTCTGCAAGTCTATGCAAGGTACCCTGGCAGCTCCCATGATGCTTATATCCTGAGACACTTACAGGTGCCAAGGCTGCTCATGGCTCCAGCCTGACTGGATGGATGGCTGCTGGGTGACAAGGGCTATCTGTTCAAAAGGTGGCTTATGATGCCTTAGGGGCACCCAAGAACAGAACCAGAGCAGAGTTATATAATAGGAGTCATGTCTCCGCAAGTGTGGTGATAGGTGAGGACCATAGATCTGCTGAAGATGCGTTTCTGATGCCTGGACCGTTCAGGGGCACAATGCAATACCCCTCAGAGTGGGTGTCACTGATGGTGGTTGCATGCTGCGCTCTCCACAATCTGGCACTGGCAAGGGGCACCCACTGGAGGAACAGGATCTTGAGGCAGCTCCACAGGCCACAGATGACTTCAGTGGTGGATCAGAAGAGGAGCCCGGGGAAGGACATGGTGAGGGTGTGGAGGCAGGCCCTTGGAGCCTTCAGGGAGGCAGGGACACCAGGGAGGCCTTGATTCAATGCTCCTCCACCTAGGCTGCCAAGGCACTGCTTCCACCTCAAGCCAGGAGTGCTGCCTCCTTACCGGATGCTGAAATGACCCGTTCCATTGAACCCAAAGTCCACTCAGTGCCTGTGCAATAAAGTTTAGAACCACACGTCCAGCGTGAGATACTGGCGTGCCCTACACCTACAAAACAAGTGAAGCATACTCAGGCCATTAACACAAAAGCAAAATTTATATCATGCTGGCACTCACAGAAAATTAACATAACAATATAAGGTGTTAATGGCCACACCTGTAAACAAATTAACAGAACATGGCAGAACAGAAGATCACCCGTGAAAAGTATTTCTTGCTCACGGTGCCTTAAATTTACGTTTGGGAGTGCTGCATCTTGGTGACCCTCGCGCTCCCCCACTCCCCCACCTCCGCTGGCAGCAGCATTGGAGACAGCCTGCTGACTGTGCTCTTCTGTTGGCCTTGATGACCTTGGCAGTCGTCCTCTGGCCAGTAGAGCCTGGGCTGGCCCCACCTGGCAGGAAGCGGCCAGTGCCATGGCTGGCATCTCCCCAGTCGCCACAGTCTCATCAGATGCCACAGTCATTGGCAGAGGGGCAGACAAGCTGCTGTCATCATCAAGAATGCCCTTAGAGGAGCCCCCAGAGATGACAGGCAGCTCGTAGGCTAATGTGAGGTCGCTCTGGACCTCCTTACTCACCATTGATGGATGGGCACCTAGCAGGGATACTGGGTGCCTCATCCATCTCCTACACTGGCAGTGACCACCTGAGGTAATTGCCTGTGTGAGGGCCTGCAGCGCCATTGCATCCTGGCCAACCCCATCTGAGGAACACCTTGCAGGGCACATCCGAGTCGTGGCCCTTAACCTGCAAAGCAATCAGTCCAAGCAGCCAGAGCTCACCTCCTTGGCCCTGATTCTGTCCCTGGAGCTGCCTCTTCATGAGAGTCGCCACTCTCTCAATGGAGGAGACAGTGCGCTCGGCCATGAGGGTCAACGCAGTGCTCATGCTCCACATGGGTAATTTTTCCACCACTCCATGACATAGACCATGGCACACAGGCCCTCAGGAATTCCTGCTGGATTCCCCTGTGCATCTCGCTGGACATGCAGCATCTGCAGCCTAATAGACAACTCCAGAGGCTCTTCATCTGCCTCGGACTCAGTCCTCCGACTGCCACCGCCCTGGACACTCTCTGCCTCCTCCTGCTTCTCATGTGAGTGTGCCGTGCCCTCGCTGCTGTGCACTGACCTTGTAGCCAATGGTTTAATGCACAATGAGGTGCTGGTATCTGCTCTGGTGCCTGGTGCAGAGAGATGTATGACACAGGTGCACCTGATGGGCACTGGTCTTCTGGCGCCAAGGGTGGCTCATCGGGGTCCTGCACTCGTTTGCTGGATGGTGATTCTAGGGGAGAAAAACGACAATTCATTAGTATTAGTCATTGCACTGTCACTGTGTGTGCTAGGTGGGCTGGTGAGACAATGGAGATCTGCATCATGGTGCCATTGTCTTTCAATGAATAATGGGGACTCAGGTTTGAGATTTCCATTACAGATGATAGAAGACAGCAATGTTTACACACTCCAACACTGCCACATCTGTACACTGCACTCTTACCTTCCTCAGTGACCCCTGCCTCTCCACGACTGGTGGACTGAGCTGGGCGCTGGCACTCCATCTCCCGGGCATCCATGTTGTTCCTCATCAATATGAGCACCTTGGGGGGGCCTCCACCTGTCCTTGACCTCTCAATGTTGTTACGGCTCCTCTTCTCCTGAAAGGACAGAGGATCATTGATTAATCCACTCTCTACCTGCAGCGCCATTGCATCCTGGCCAACCCCATCTGAGGAACACCTTGCAGGGCACATCCGAGTCGTGGCCCTTAACCTGCAAAGCAATCAGTCCAAGCAGCCAGAGCTCACCTCCTTGGCCAGTGCCAATGTCATTGACAGTTGGCACTCAGGCTCTTACAGCCCTGAGCACCACAGGGGGACAGCCAGCCATTAACACGTCTCCAAACAGATCCATGCCAACTTGGTACTCGCCCTTTCCAAGCACAGCAGATCGTTGAACCTTTTGCGGCTCTGCGCCCATGTGCGCCACACAACATCATGGCTGCTGACCTGGGCTGCCACCTCTACCCATGCATTCTTGGTCAGGTGTGGTGGCCTCCCCTTGTCATCCCTGGGGATGAGGATGCCCCGCCTGGCACTGACCTCCTCCGCGAGGATTCCCAGGCACTCATCTGAGAATCAGGGAGGCCGAGTGCCCACAAGACAATCCCCCCTGCCTGGTGTGCCCAGCAGGTGCAGATGCCATTGCAGCTCAAAAAAAATGTTTCCCAAACAAATCCAAAGCTACAACATGTCCCCTGGCCGCCTCCAAGGAGCTGCCTCTGCTGCTTTTAAATCCCCCAGTGGGTCACCATTGGAGCCGGCGCCCGAGAGGGTCCCGCCCCCATCCAGCCCTTCCGACCATTGAGAAAACACGTTTTACGTTTGGCAGCCGTTAATTGACCACCCAGCGCGAAATCGCATAGGAAATGTGATCTCACCTGGGAGCGGATTATACATCCACTTCCGGGCCCACCCACTTGGCGTGCACGCCAGCGAGAAATTCAGACCCATGAGTATAAAGAGACTTTGGGTGGAATTTTCTGTGCCGGCTGGTGTCGGGTGTGATTGGTGGCGTGAGCAGACAATATGGCGCAATCAGTTTCACCATGGCGTGAAACCAGTTCACAATCATGCTCTCAGACTGTCGCATTTTCCGCTATTGGATATTGGGAACCTCGTTGTCATACATCAGCATATCATTATCAGCCAGCCCGTCGGAATTGGCCCCCGCCCCACCGCTGGAACATCTGTCCACGTCGGCTGGAAAGCACGGCGACGTGTTTCACAACAGCACATTAGCGACTTGTACTTGGCAGCCTGCACTTTGAGGGGGACTCTGAGGTGAGTGCACAGTAACGTTATGCAGCACTCACCAGGGTCGCCTGTTGCTCTTCAAGCTTGAGAGGTGCGGGGGGATCAGGGTTAAGGGCAGCATTGCCATTGAGGTGACTTGTGAGCAATAGGGGGACAATCACAGCCCTGCAGTTGAGGTGACTTCTGAGGGTGGGCTGCAAGCGCAGCCTACCTTTGAGGAGACTTGTGAGGGGTGAGGGGAGGAGGGGGGGCAAGCGTAGCCCTGCAGTTGAGGCGACTTGTGAAGGGGGGTACCAAGGTCTTGCCACTGAATATAGTGCACAAGCATTCGGGGTATGGGATAGGGTGGGCGAGGGAAGTGGCCACGCATTAGGGAAATCTGTATAAGGTGACCATTCTTCTGCAACCCAAACAGTTCAGGCGCAGCCACATTGATATAATTGTAGTGGGACTTCTAGCTTATCTGCCTACTCAAGCAATGCAGAGGCATCAAAGTGCCACCTCTTCACCTTCCCTGGCCCCCAACCCGCGGCACACTCTGCAAAGCCATGAGCATTTTAGTGGACGGCAGAACAGTTGAATGACTGCACATGTTGTACAATCCCCTCACTAAAGCTGGCCATGGAGTGTTCACTGCTGGAGGTGCTCAGAGCCCCTTGCAATGTCAGCATCCCGGTTTGGACCAGTGTCTCCCATGGGTTGGGTGAAAGTGGTGGGGTTTCGGGCAGCCATGCAGCGCACTAACCTCTGGCCATCCGAGTGGTGGCCAGCGCTCTTGGGAATCATTAAGGGGCCTTCACACTTAACCAGGACAGGTTCTTAGTACACCCATGCTAACCATGTGTCTCTCTCTTTCATCCTGCAGGAGTACAACATCGGTATCATGGAGACTGCTGAACTAGCAGTATGGCCTACAGGGCGTGAGGAAGATGGAGGAGACAGTGACTGAGACTCCTGGCTGCTCAGAGGCAGGAGCAGCCAACTCAGGAAGAAGGGGTGGCTGGGGCTCCCGCACATACTGCCCAAGAGCCACAGCGAGCCATCGCAGGCCGACTGCCTAGCGACACCTAGGATCTGTAGATGCCACCTTGCAATCTGTGGATGACTGAGAACCAGTGTCACCGGAGACTTCACATGTCTAGGGAACTGGTTGGTCACATCAGCCAGCTGCTGCAGGATTTGGCGCCACAGGGACATGGAGGGCATCCACTGCCGTTGGCTGTAAAAGTGACTGCAGTGCTCAATTTCCACATCAGTGGCTCCTTTCAGGGCTCCACAGGTGACCTCTATGGGATTTCACAAGCCTCCACCCACAAATGCATCCATGAGGTCATGGATGCCAACTTCGCGAGGGCACACAACTTTGTGCATTTCGCCCGGGACCAGGACAGCCAGGATGCAAGAGCGATTGGATTCACCCAGGTCTTGAGTTTCCCACAGGTTCAGGATGCAATCGACTGCACTCATGTGGCGCTCAGATCTCCGTCACAACGCACGGTGGACATCATCATCCGCAAGGGCTTCCAGTCGCTGAACGTGCAGCTGGTGTGCGACCACCAGAAACGCATCCTGCAGGTGTGTGCACAGTTTCCAGGGAGTGTCCACGACACCTACCTCCTCAATTGGTTGCAGACCCTTGGAGTTTTCCACAGGTCCACAGAGACTGCAGGGATGGCTCCTTGGGGACAAGAGCTACCCGCAGAGGCATGACACCCATGCAGTGGCCTCAGACTGCAGCAGAGCGACGCTATAATGAGGCTCATGCAGCATCTCGCAACTTGGTGGAGCAGATCATCAGGATGCTGGAGATGAAGTTCGGGTGCCTGGACCAGTCTGGTGGAGCCCTGCAATATAGTCCACAGAGGGTGCCACGCATCGTCATCACCTGCTGCGCCATTTACAACCTGGCACTGCAACGGGGAGAGGAGCGGGCTGAGGAGGAGATGGAGGAGCTGCAGGTCTCCTCCGATGAGGAAGACACTGATGGGGATGAGAGTGAAGACGTTCTCAGAGGCAACGATGACGTGGATGAGGCCCTCGCACTGGCTAGAAGAGACAGGCACATGGGAGGCCCTCATAGCTGCCAGATTTGTGGAGGATGATGATGACATGCAGTGAGGTGACCCCATAGATCCTCACATTGCATCTGTGAACGTTTGACTCCAGTCTGGCTTATGGCAGCGCGAATACCCTCTGTGATAATGCTCCTGTCATAGAGAGGCGGTGGAGGCCCTAATAGTTGCTCGAGCACAGGAGGATGATGGCGATATGCAGTGAGGACACTCCATATATCTTCATATAGCCTCTGAGAATGTCTGACTCCTGTCTGGCCGGGGGAAGCTCGCTTGCGCTTTGTGATAAGAGTCTTATCATGGAGACACAGCCATGAAACTTTGGAAGCATCTGATCCTTTGTCTACCTTCAGCACCTGAGCCCTTCAGGAGAACAGCATCTGCGGTCACAGATGCTGAGGAAATCGGGGCCAGCTCCACCTTAAAGGTGCTGAGAGCACACAGAGAGAATGACGGAACTCTGTGGTGCGTGCCCACTACATTCTGGCAGCAATGACCAGCACCGCCAAGGTGCAGGCATCAGTAATGTTTCCAGGGAGTGTGAGGCCGGACCATCACACTTTGGTCCGAAGGCTGCACAAAGCACAGGGAAGAGGCCCTGGACTGAGGCACCTACCTTTATCTTGTGCAGAAAGTTTCACATCTGAGTGACAAGAACACTGCTCATCAGAAAAAGGAGCCATAGGCAGGGAGACATTCTTGGAAGTTTATTGACAATAATTAACAGTATGTACAAATGATTAACACCCGTGCCCAGGCTGTGCAACTAATTCTCCGTAACTTTTTTAACCCTGCCGCTATGTCTTGGTGCTCCTTGCACATCCACAGCGGAGGTGGAGGCAGCCTGCTACACCCTGTCTGTGATGGCCTTGGCAGGTGCCCTCTGGAGGGCCGAGACTTGGAGGGCCCCAGCCTGCTTTCGGGGTCCTGTTGTGTGGCAGTCGCCTCCTCGGCCTATGGACCTGGAGCTGCTGAGGTCACAGGAAGAAGGGAGTTGGATGGGCCGGATACTGCCGGATGGGTCCGGAGTGTGCACCTGCTGATCCTCCACCCTATGGGTACCCGGGGGCCCCAGGCTGACTCCTTGAGGAGCAGGGGTAGCTGGCGTGAGATCAAGCTGCACTGCACTCCTCTCATGTACACACTATTGGAGGCCAACTATGGCATCAGTGATGGATTTGAGCCTGCGCAGCAGTGCAGGAGCGAAGTCCTGGACCAAGGTCTCCATGGCGGCCACCATTCTACCAGTGTTGATATCAGTGCGTTGGCATGCTGGCGTTATCACCTCAGAGTGAAGACGGACGGAATCCTCCATTGTGCCTTGCAATCCAAGGAGTGCAGGGACATCGCTTCCTGATGTTCCCGAGCTTGCCTTTGCAGCTCCAGCAACTGTGACATGACCGAGTCCAGAGGCTCATCATCTGACTCGGACTCAGCAAATCCCCGGCCTCCAGCAACCCTCCGAGTGCCAGACACCAGGGAAATCCCTGCCGCCGCCTGCTGTGGATCAGGCAGTGCAATGTGCTCACCAGATTGTGATCCCAAGGCTATTCTCAAGCTAGGTCCCATCAAGGTGTGTGTCTCTGTGCTAGTGGAGTGTATGGGTGAGCGCTGTGATGGGACTTCAGGGAGGGTGCCTCCAGATCCCTCTTCAGAGGTTTCTTCGGGGCTTGATTGGAGGCCCAGGGTCATGGAGTCCAGCGGCTGTTTCCCAGATGTGCCTGCAGAAGCAAGGGGAGATAATTAGTGCATGGCAGTGGCCTGTGAAACAGGACACATCACTCACAGCATGGTTGTCTGACAGATGTTGCACTGCTGGACCCTCACTTGGTAGAGCATTGCCGACCTCACCGTCAGCACAGGACCGGTCCAGATCCTTGCCAACCAGCTGGATGGCTCTGTTTTCAAAGTCCGTGAGGACCTTGGTCTCAGGCATTCCGCCACTGGTCTGCGACCTCTCCCTGTTGTTGTGTGCCAGCTTGTCCTACATGAATAGAAATGGAGAATGTGTAAACAGGACGCCTGCCAGGCCAGATGATAAGTATGTGGTCTGTATGGGTGCTGAGTGGTCCCATAGACAACTTGGGGACAATGAAGGTGTGTGTGAGAGAACGAATGGTGACGTCCCTTGAACTGGCAGTGAGTGAGATCACTGTGGATGTGTGATGGGCTTGTGAGTGGGTAAGTTGAGGGCGATGAGAAGAGTGACTTACCCTGGTGGAACTGAAGAGACCATTCATCCTCTTGTGGAACCGGGTGGCTGTCCTGTTTTGAAGGGCGTTGACACTGACCATCGCTACCACCACCTCCCAAGCTGAGTTTGTGCTATTGCTGCCCATCCTGCGGCCAGAGCAGAGTAGAGGACATCCCGGTGGGCTTCACCGCATCTAAAAGGCACTCGAGGGACGTGTCGCTGAACTTGGGGGCCGCAGTCTTCTTCAGTTTCAGGGCCATGTCTTCCGTGCAGCAGAGGTGGTCTGGAAGCACTGAGATGTGTGCTTGTGGCTGGACTTTAAACATGATGCCCGGCGTGATGCAGCGACGGGATGATGCAGCGGCAGGTGGGTGAATGAGATCCTGTTCACCATGGAAATGGCGTGTTTCCTGAGAGTGCATAAATAATGTGGCGGGATTGGGGTGATACAGCGTGAAAACCCACCATCGCGGCCGGCAGGTAAAACATCATTTTATCCGTCCACTACCGCACTTAGTGCAAATCTGGGAAAATTCCACGCTTGAGTTTGCCAGGCACAATCTAAACAGTAGAGGTTTTCCAGCAAAGATAATTAGTGAAGGAAACCAACAACGACCTATTAAAAATGGATAAGTCCAATTCTGTGTAGTGAAGTTATAAGCTTGATGGTAAACTAAGGCATGCCACTTATGCAACAAAAGGAACGGTTTGATTTACGTCACATTGTTTAATAATGTATAGAATAAAACGACTGCAACGGAACTCAAGAGCAGGCATTGCATATGAAAGGTAGTTGATTTGATATCACTCATTTTGCACTACTGCCCAAGGGAAATTTCTACGCCAAAGTGTCCTATAACAGGCCTGATTATGTCCTACATCATATAAGGGCTGATATATAGCATTGCTTGTGACCGTACTGAGTAATGGCCTTTCTTCTATGGAGGTGAATCTTTCAAGGATGTCTGTCAACAAGGGAGGCATAAATAATATGCATTCAATCAAAGCTAAAAGGAAAATACTATAGAGCTAGTATTCTGCAGCTGAACATGACTCAAAAGGTGTCTTGAACTGTATACCAACTGGCATGATCCTCAGCTGTCGTTAGCACATCTCCCAGGTCTGTGTGACTTAATTTAATACATCCTCTTCCTTCAACTGTGATATAGAATTCGTATCTCGACTCTTAAAATTAGAAAATCAAAGAGGTAGTCGAAATTGGACCTTGTTACACCTGTATTATTGGCGCAATGAAGTCCTATATCCAGGATTAAACACTCTGGACCTGCAGCAATCAGTATATAATACATAGGCCAAGGGGACTTCTTCTATAAATACACGCTGAAGGATGTGTGCTCAAATTCTTACTTCATAAGTTAATATATCTCTCTCCATGCTTGAACCTCACTGATGTGAGTATGATGGAAAAGTAAAATAATTGTCTTGCGAGGCCAACAAAAACAGTTATCTGGAGAAAGGCAAGCTTATTCATCATTTTGTATTCACTTAACTAAACATTTTGTTATGATGTGAAGAAAAGCTGCATCCTGACCTTAAAATGCGTCAGCTTGGAAAAATGTAGGCACAACTAACATTCTCACACCTGATCAAGCTCTTTCTGCCAATCTTTGCTTTCATATTTAGTATGAGCTTGTGCTGTGGTGATTCTTTTTAAAAGCATCAATACTCCAGTATAATTTTATAGGAGAGAATTTGAATCTTCAGGATGGGTAGCATTGGGTATGGGTGGGGCTATATTCTTAAAAATTTGAAACCCAAACCAACCGCTGTGAACATGTTAATTTCCTGTTTAACTGGGGCAATTTTTGGGTTTGGACAACTAATGCGCTCTGCAGTGGTGAGTTGGTAATTATAATATTCCAGTGAGGCTGCGTGACTCAGGCTTTATGACCTATTGGGGATTTAGTGTCTGAGGAAATGTGGCAGCTAAAGGGAGGCGGGGGCTAACAGCTGCAGCAGCTGGGTGCTTTCCCAGCACTGCTTGTGGATCAGGAGCAGTAGCAATGCTTCCTTCCTATGATTGGCAGAGCCAGCCTCTCGCAATTGCTCAACCCCCTCCAGTGATCTGAGCCTATCCCCACCCTTGCCCGCTGACCTCCAATTTCTTCAATTTCCAGGGACCATCTCCAGTGGTCTATGGTTGTTGCTTTGCAGCACAGCCCTTCCCATCCAATAGCCAACCAGCCTTCAATCCGGCAACAAAATGGAGTGAAAGAATTCAAAGGTGATCCAACTGTTAAACTCAGCAGGACCTCTGCATTTCTGGGTTTCCTGACTGCAGACAGGTACCCCTGTTCTCTCCCTGTAAATATTGGATCCATTAGGTTAGACTTTTATCTTCGATGTACCCTGGAGCTTTCTCAGTTCCCTGGCACAGTGAAGAGGAAAAATGGGCAGATGTCACTGGGCATGCACCCAGACTTGGTAAGTTCCGAGCATTGTTCTAATAGTGAGGTGGATCATGGTAGGAGGAGGAGCATTCTTGTCCACCTTTTTCACTTTCCTCCTTGGTCAACTGTTGGAGGCATTTGAAAACTGGTGGTAGGACTGGCACCAGGACCCAGCAGCTCAAAAATCAACACCAAGCCAAAGAATAAGACAATAGGAGAGGTTTGGAGGTAGATTTTAATGCGGGTCTTAAAGTAGGAGGGAGACATGGAAAGTTGTAGAAGTTCACAGAGGGAATTCCAGAGTTATAAACCTGTATAGCTGAAGACATGGTCAATAGGGGAACCAGGAGAATTGGGATGCAATAGAGGATGCAGTGGAAGAGTACAGAATTATGTGTGCAAGGAGGTTACAGTGATAGTGAGGGGTAGGGTCATGATGAGATTTAAATATAAGGATGAGTAACTAAATTTGAGGCATTGGGAAACCAATATAGGTCAGTGTGCATGGGTGAACGGGGCTTGGTGTGGGATGAGCAGCAGAGTTTTGAACGAGCTGAAGCTTGTGGAGGTGGAGAAGAAGAGGCTGGCCAGAGGCGCATTGGGATAGTTGAGTCTAAATGCAGTATTTTCTCCCTCTTAGCTTGAAAATTTCCTTAAAGGGCAAGGGAGGAATTTTAAATCTCCCAGCTGGGTGGGAATGGACCGGGCCAACAGTTAAAATGGAGCTGTTCCATTTCCTGCCTATTTAACATTTTAGCGCTGCTAGTTTTGGGAGTAGTTGAGGTTCTTGTTGGACTCGGAATTCATGCATAAATGCTAATCAGGGTCTTAATCAGGACATTAAGAGCCTTTGGCATTTTAACCAAAGATTAGTGCAGGGACCAGTTTTGTTCACAATTTAACGATTTAGACTTTGGAATCGAAAACACAACTCCTATGTTTGAGATGACACCAAATTGGGAGGGATAGTCAAAACTGAGAAGGACTGCAACAAATTACAAGAAGACACGAGGAAATTGCAGAATGGGGATATAGTTGACAAATGAATTTCAACACAGATAAGTGCGGGGTATTACATTTTGGTGAGTAAAATGAAGGTGTCACAAATGACTTGGGAAATAAGAATCTAAATGGGGTAGAGGGGCAATGAAATTTGGAAGGATAAGTACTCAAATTAGCAAAAATTGCAACATAGGTTAATAAGTCCATAAAAAAGGAAATCAAGCCCTCAACTTTACTGCTAGAGGGATAGGATTGAGAGTAGAGAAACAAAACTTATATTGAACCTTGGTTAGATCACACATGGAGTGCTGTGCAGTGTTCTGGTCACCATATTATAAAAAGGATATAAACACATTGGAGAGAGTGCAAAGACGACTTACAAGGATGTTACAAAACTGTAAGTTTATACCTGCTGGGAAAGAATGAACATGCTGGGCCTCTTATCTCTTGAAAAGAGATGGCTGAAGGGTGACCTAATGGAGACCTATAAAATTATGAATTTTGATATAGTCAGAGAAAATGTTTCCACTAGTGGGGAAGAGCAAAACTAGAGGCTATCAATATAAGATAGTCACCAAGAAATCAAATATGGAATTCAGAAGAAACTTCTTTAGCAAGGGATTGGAGAAAATGTGAAACTTGCTTTTGAATGGAGTATTTAACAAGTTGTATAGATGCTTTTAAGAGGAGCTAGTTAAGCATATGGGGGAGAAAGGAATAGAGGGTTATATGAGAAATGATGGGAGGAGGCTCAAGTGGAGCATAAATGCTGGCATGGACTTGATGGGCTGAATGGCCTGTTTCTGTGCTGTGTATTCTATGCAATTCAATGTAACTGAGACATAAGAGACGAAACAGCTGTAGCATTCTCATCAGTGTGAAACAGGTCGGCAGTTAGCCTGCAGAGACAAGAGGTCCTCTCCCTTAGACAGGCCCTCGTGGTCGAGGATGACTTGCTTTCACTCCAGTTAGATAGATTCTGAGATGGCTGATAAGTCTAATGTGCGATCTGCAGACTCTGCCACATGCTGGGGAGGTGGTGATGAGTTTGGTAGATGAGTTGTTTGGAGGTTTGTGCGCTCTCTCTGACTCCTCGACTTGGTCTCTGCGTGATTCTGTCGAAGACTTTTGACATGTTCAATATCTTCCTGAATGAACCTTTTCCATTTTGGCCAATGCAGGGACTGCCATGAGTCGGTGGGATGTTTGACCTCTTCAGAGATTCAGAGACATTCCTAATGCACTTCCACTGTCCTCTTGAGAGTCTCCTGCCATGATCAAGTTCCAAGTAGTCTCTACTGGTGTCAGGCATATAAATGATATGTTCAGCCGAGAGCGGATCTGGTTTTGATTAATTAGCACCTCATTGCTGGGCATGTTGGCTTGGCAGAGGATGCTGCTGCTGGGCCATCTTTCTTGCCACTGAATTTGGAAGATTTTGGATGGAAGCTATGGTGTTAATTCTCCAGTGTTTTGAGGGATGCCATAGGCTGTCCAAGTCTCCGAAGCATATGGGAGCATGGGAATCCCTTTAAGAAAAGGATAATACTTTCCTTTGTGGGGCCAGGAGGAGCAGTAGTGCTCCTTATACACGCATTAGGAAAGTGGTATCCTCTCCTACCATGGTCTCTGTCCCTTTCCTGAAATAAAAATTTATACAACTTCCTCACTACTTAATTCCATGCTCACAAGCCTTCCCATAATGGCGGTTGGTGGTCTACCAGCCACACAAAATTCCTTTCCTGCCTGCTAGCCACCTGCTGCTACCCACCCTTTTTAAATGAATTAAAGTAACTGGGAACTGAGATTTCCGGCAACAGGTGTGTTTTGCACTTGCCCACGTGCCCTGTCCATCCAAAACCTGCTGAGGGTTAAAATCCAGCTCCAGATATCACTACAGGTGAAAAATGGGCCAGCACCTTCTAGTATTCATCACATATCTATGTTTAAAGTTTAACTTAGTCTGCAGTAGGGGATCTTGTCCAGATGAACATTTACAACGCATTCCAGTCGAGGAACTCAGATGAAAAAGATAAGGACAATTTTTTTTTTGTTTTACTTCTGAGCACATTTTGTACGAAAAACTTAATTGGACACTAAATTTGAGGAAATTGGTTGGATTTTCTTTTTGTAGTCAAACATAAACGAAGAGCTTTATCTTAAAATGTCAGGCATCACTATAAGGAGCCAGATTCAATGGCAAGAGACCAACAAAGCACTTTGTAATCAGAGAAGCAACACCCAGATAAAACGAACCCTGGGTAATTGCTTAAACAGCCGAAAAATAGAACTGTAACAATGCCAAAAGCCTGCTATTTAATTCTAACAATATGCTGTTTAATAGCGTTCTCGGATTGAAATCCATCAGTGTTACCTAGATTACTGTTGCTGCAATTGAAAAAAACTGTTTTTGAGATGCACAGTTATATAAAGTTTGTACCTCAAGAATTGGTCAGCTGCAAAGCGAGGCTTCCCACCATTCTTGTGCCAAGGCTGCAAAAATTTTCCTGGCTCCATTTCAGGAAAGAACAGCTATGGCTGCAGGATGGAAAGTTAAATGGACTTGCCTGGATACGATAAAATACAAACACTGCTTTGATATATGTTAAAGTCTTAGCAGGGCTGACAGGCTCAGCCTCATCTTTAACAGCAGGTTGATGTCTTATTTCGATTGAAAAAGTTTTGCATTTTAACTTTGAAGTGGTGACAAATCTCGCGGTGAACAAAATCTTTTGTCATTGTCATTAAAGCAAGCTGATTGAGTTGTAGGTAATTTATTCAATACAACACTGCTCTCATTGCAGCAACTTTAAAAAAGAACACAATGGAGAAGAGCCAAAATTATTGAGTTTCAAATAACAGTCATTGCATAAGAATCTCTTTGAACACATGGGGCACCATTTGTGCCTCTTCAACCCCTACTTAAAATGGTTTGTCCGCCCCCGCCTTTCTAGGTTGCTCAAACTGCTGTCCGATCCTTAACTGATATTAAGGGCTGGCAACTTTCACTTTGATTTCTGTTCAATAGGTTCAATATTCTGCAACTGTCCACTATGCACAGGAATTGCCCAGAGTGACTTGTGTACTAATATTCCTGCCATGTAGAGAAAAGTCTGAACACGGCTCTGCGCCAAACTTTGACATTACGGTTAAGGTTGGAATTTCTGTGGGCTGCAAGCCAGTTTATCTATTGGTGATGCACCATTCTTGAGCTACAGCCTGAGTCTCCAAATGATTTTTTTTTGTATAAATACAGAAAGTGCTGGAAAAAACTCAGCAGGTTGTGTAGCCTCTGTGGATAGAGAAACAGAGTTCACGTTTTGAGTCCAAAATGACTCTTCTTCAGGAGTTGCCTGCACAGCATGAGCAGCAAAGGCAGCCTGCAGTCATGATAGCGCCTGTCACTGCCTTGCAGAAGAGAGGAGGCAGCATGTTGAAGGGGCAGCAGACTCACTAGGCATATAAGTGGCCAAATGGTCAAATGAGAGGGATACACAAGATCCGGCACAAAATCCCTTAGTGCTAACAACTGAAAGGCCTTGATAGAATGGACGTGGGGAAGATGTTTCCATTAGTAGGAGAGACGAGGACCAGAGGGCACAGCCTCAGAGTAAAGGGAAGACCTTTTAGAACAGAGTTGAGGAGAAACTTCTTTAGCCAGAGAGTGGTGAATCTATGGAATTCATTGCCACAGAAGGCTGTGGAGGCCAGGTCATCAAGTGTATTTAAGACCAAGATAGATAGGTTCTTGATTGGTAAGGGGATCAAAGGTTACGGGGAGAAGGTGGGAGAATGGGGTTGAGAAACTTATCAGCCATGATTGAATGGCGGAGCAGACTCGCTGGGCCGAATGGCCTAATTTCTGCTCCTATGTCTTATGGTCTTATCATAAAAAAAGCACTTAATTGCTCTCCGCATTGAACTCGGTAGCTGTGTACTAACATGGGCCAGACCATTCGGGTTTTGTGATTTATGAATTGAAAATCGCCCTCTGGCCCACCCCTGCTCGTTAACAAACTCCTTAAGAAGCTTAACAGCCTCCTAATTGAAGATGATTGGGTTCCAGGGTCCCGGTCACCACCGCTCCCCCCACCCCGCCACCCACACTTTGAAATTCCAGCATGTCTCAGAGGTGTTACGACAGTGACATGTCATCCGGCCATGTTATTTTCAAAATTCATCCCCTTCTGTTTTTACCCACATAGGCATTTGAAAATCCCAGACCTCATGTCAAAAAAATGTACTTACCTTTTTTGGTGGCAGCTTCCAGTGATTCCTTTCAGGTTGCTTTGTGTTCAATAGGTCATAATTCAATTTGGCAAAGGGTTCTTGAAGGAGACATTAGGATTCCAATTTGCATTGGTAATGGACCTAATGCCTGTTTCAGGTGGATGCCCTGGACAACTACAGGGCGTTCTAACTAACATGGGGTACAAGGCACTTCTGGCATGGACTGAGGGAGCAACATGTACAGCACACGCCATATTGGATTCTTCAGCACCCATTTCTTGCCTGAGAAATGGTGATGCAAAATCAAATATCCTGGCTCCACACCCTGCAAGCATGTCAAGCCCAAGCGTCCACCCAATACATGCCACTTTGCTCCAAAACCAGCTCCTCTCCATTGTCCAATGATAGGCCCACCTATATCCTGAGTTATAAATTCTTACACTGCAGATCCAGGGGTTGCTATCTAAGGTCGGATACATTCCTGGGAGAGTAATAATTTGACATTTGATCATCTAACATTGTGAACATGGGAAACTCAGTCATGTGACATTTATTCACAGAACATTTGCTCACTGTTATTCAATGTTATTGTAGTTGAGTGCCTCAGTACTCTAGTAACCCTAAGGTAATGTAAGATATTGTGTCATACTCATTATGATCCTTGGCCAGACCCCAGGATGTTGGTGTGGCGGGGGGTCTGGTTAAGTACTAGTAACGCTTTGCAAAGGTTGAGGTTCAATACGTCTGCTTTTGGAATAAAGTCACAAGATTCCATGGGCAGAATCTTACGGCCCCGTTTTGGTGGGGGCGGGGCTGTAAAATGCAGCGAGACATTATAAATCCCATTGACTTCAGCGGGAATGTAAAATCCCGCGGCCGTAAAATTCTGCCCCATGGGTTTTGAACAAACAAAAACAAAATTTACTGTACAAGTTTAGAAAGATAATACAATTTACAATACGTATCTTACACTCTCACATTCAGGGTAAGTATGAGGCACATGTGAATTAACAGATGAACTATGGTTGGACACACCACAGTAAAGAGTAAATTACAGTTCCAATCAAGACAGAGTCCATAGATTTCTCATGAAATCACCCAGATGTTAGTCCCACTGTGAGTCAACCAATCTCACTGAAACTTCACCTTTCTCATGGGGGTTTCCAATCTCCACCTTTGAAGATCCTGCCTTGGAATTCTCTCCAAATATCTCTCCCTCTCAGATGGCTTTAATAATGGCCCATCTCGCAAGATTTCAATCTCGCCTTCTGAGAGTCTCCCTGGATTGCCGAGTGACTCAACACTAGCTCACAAGCACACTTTCAGCCCTATGGCCGTGCCAAGCAGAACACCATTGCTCCAATGGGGTATCTTTGCCCCAGCGGCCGAGTCAGTCTGCTAACTGCAACTCTTTCTTTAATTTAGAGCTTATTTATTTGCTCCCTTCTATGAACTTACTTATCAGAGCCTATTTCTGTCTCTGTATCTGTGACATTTCTTGGCTAGCAGACTACCTCAAACTGACTCACTGAGGAGACTTGTTCACTGACCCTTGAACTGACCTGAGCAACCTATCAAAACACTCCCAGAGGGGCCCGCCCTTGTTACTAGGCAGGAACCAATGTAACCTATGACCAATGTATCTTTGAATGTTACAATCTCCACAGATCAATGGGTTTCATGACATACTACACAATAATTTGCTTTAACTAAGCACATAATTTGGAAGGAAATCATCTTCAATCATCTTATCCCCAGAATTGGAATGACCAAAGGACAAAATCTGTCCCAAATTGCCCATACAGAGCAGCAACTTTATATAGAATACAGAGAGCTCCATTGTTCCAACTGGCTGGTTTACAATTATGTCATATGCTATAATATAAACTTATCTTAAAATATGAAATGTGAGAGAAAGGGGCTTTATTGCAAAGTCTCTGCTACCTTAAACAAAGCTGAGCAAATGAATCTTCATTGGTTTTTCTTTCCAGTTAATGCAAGTTCATGGAGGTAACTTTTATTTGTTTCATAATCAGTTTCTTTCCTTCAAATATTTAGAGTAAATAGACCAGAAATCACATATCTCTTGTTGGACATTCAAAACTGGCACAACACAAGTGTGTTTGCTAGGCATGCTGACCAATTTGAAGCACAGGCTTTTTGGCACAGGCACTCATAGACAGGCCAGACTGCATAAAAAAAGGCCGTTTCTTTCACATTTTTACGGTCAGAATAACAACTTTGCTCGCTATTTGTAAACTTGAAGGTTATAACAGTTGAAGCATACGTCTGGAATTTCCTTGTGATTGGATTCAGAACCACACTCTTGGCAAAGTTACGACAGTGACGCAGGCCCAACTATTAGGCAATTCCTATCCATTTTTTGAGATGGGGGAGCAGGGAATGGCTAGGAGCCTGTCGACAGAAGACAAACAGCAGTATTTGCGGAACCTCAGTGCCAAAAAGACAGGCATGATGGTGGGGGCTAGGGCCATAGAAACAGGAGTAGGCCATTCAACCCCTTGAGCCTGTTCTGCAAATCAATGAGATAATGAAAGATCTATACCTGAACTTCATTTATCCAACTTTGCTATAAATCCATTGATACCTTTACCTAATAAAAATCTAATGGTCTCAACATTGAAAATTTATTTTAATCCAGCATCCAAAGGCTTTTTGGGGAGTGAAGTCCAAACTTTCACTACTCATTGTGCGAGAAAGTGCTTTCTAATTTCCCTTCTAAATTACATAGCTCTAGTTTTAATGTTGTGCCACTTTGGCCTGGATTTCCCCACCAGAGGAAATAACTTTTCCGTATATACCCAATCGAATCCCCTAGTCATTTTATGATCCTCAGTTAGATCACCCCTTCAAATCTGAAGGGAATATAAATCAAGTTTATACAACCTGTCCTCAATTTAACCCTCTAGATCTTGCTCCCATTGCGGTGAATCTGTGTGATATCTTGTCCAAGGCTAATGTATTTTTCCTGAAGTTTTGTGCCCAATACTGAAGACAATATTCCTGATGGGGTCAATAGCGTTTGATGGTAAAGAGCCTTTCATAGATAAAGTGAACTGCTCTGAAATTAGCCACTGAGTTATGTTCATCCTTGACCCCAGTGCTGATAAAGCTAATGTGTGACCCTGAAACTGGTGAGGAGATTTCTCCCATAAAATATGAAAAGGTGGAGGAATACTGAACTGAATTTTATCCCAACGATGTGGCTCACGGCAGCAGCAGCGGTTGCTGTTTCCGTTTGGGAGTTACAGGGACAGGTGGGGGGGCGGTTGGTCAATCCCAGGCTCGGGTCGGCAAGGAGGGTAGCAAGCTCAGCGTCATGAGACACTTTGCTACAGCTGCCTTGAGTTGTTGCTGCTATTGCTGCCCTGGGTTTTCTGTTACTGCTGCCTTCAACCATCCTGCTGCTGCTCCTTTCATTGGAGACACAGACCAGCCAAGCAGCTTATCAGAAGGCTACAGCAACAATGGCAGAAGGAAGGCTCAGCCATGTTAATGCGAGAGGTTTCGTTTGGTGCTGAGGGAGTGATTACCCAGTTGTTGGCGAGGTGGGGCCAGACAGCAGTATATCCTGTCAGACGCATGCTTGCATCTATGTGAGGCACCCCTCTGTGTTCGCTGAACCCAAAAGTTTCCTCGAGGGTACCTGTAAGCACGAGGCATACCTGTACTCCCATTATGGGCCAATGGACATCCACTAACATTGGGCATTGTGCTTGTCTGCATGGGGAAACTAACAATTTTCCATTTTGTGCTTGCAGGAAAAATGGCATGCAACATTAAAGAGAGGGCCAAGGCTGGCTTTTAAAAAATTCATTCAAGCAATATGGCCGTCGCTGTCTAGACGAGCATTCGTTGCCCATCCCTGGTTGCCCTTGAGAAGGTGGTGGTGAGCTGCCTTCTTGAACTGCTGCAGTCCATGTGGTGTAGGTACATCCACAGTGCTGTTAGGGAGGGAGTTCCAGGATTTTGACCCAGTGACAGTGAAGGAACAGCAATATATTCCCCAGTCAGGATGGTGTGTGGCTTGGAGGGGATCTTTCAGGTAATGCTGTTCCCATGTATCTGCAGCTCTTGTCCTTCTAGGTGGTAGCGATCACAGGTTTGGAAGGTGTTGCCGAAAGAGACTTCGTGAATTGCTGCAGTGCATCTTGTAAGTGTTACACACTGCTGCCAGTGTGTGTCGGTGGTAGAGGGAGTGAAAGTTGAATGTGGTGGATGGGGTGCCAATCAAGCGAGCTGCTTTGTCCTGGATGGCATCGAGCTTCTTGAGTGTTGTTGGAGCTGCACTCATCCAGGCAACTGGAGATTTTTCCATCACACTCCTGACTTGTGCCTTGTAGATGATAGATAGGCTTTGGGGAGTCAGGAGATGCGTTACTCTCCACAAAATTCCCAGCCTCTGACCTGCTGTTGTAGCTACAGCTTTTATATGGCTGGTCCAGTTCAGTTTCTGGTCAATGATAACCCCCAAGATGTTGATAGTGGGGGAATCAGCAATGGTAATGTCATTGAATATCAAGGGGCGATGGATAAATTCTCGCTTGTTGGAGATGGTCATTGCCTGACACTTGTGTGACGTGAATATTACTTGCTGAGAGTGCTGTACCCCTACACCCTCACCCCCATGGACAAGGAGGCTCTGGAGTTGGTGGGCCATCGGTATGGCTGTGCTGATGGAAAAATGGGGGTGCCAATCCAAGAAGGTGAGTTTATGACTGCAGGTGCACAGGTTGCATCTGGTACACAGAGGCCATGGTGCCCATATGGCCAACGTTGGATGCCTAGAGCTCCTCAGGAAGCATAGTTGGAATGAGGAAATGGCAAGTCCAAACCCCTAAATATTTATGTGTTCTCATGAAGCTCAGAGTTAAGGTAAGGCATGAGGATCTCAGGAGGCCAGGAGCCTGACATCTCTGAGGGGGGAGGGGGTGCAGTTCTTAGAGGGTACAATATCACATTATTCTCCTTGCAACCTCCAAAAAAATAAGTTGCTTATCATTTGTAAATCGTCTGTCAGATCAACTGGTGCAGCCATTTGTTGTCACAATCTGCCCAGTTAGCAGACTTCCACCACATTCACAGCACATCTGTGTGAGCCCCCTTCCTGGTTTAGGGTGCAGCAAAAGCCACACAGAAGCAGCTGGAGGTGTCACAAACCTCACTCCACTCCAGCTTAAGGGAGTGCTATACATCCGAATTTTACACCCTAGGCTGAGTTGCACTGCTGCAGCTGGATCCCAGCAATGGACTAGAAAGGTGGGTGGGGTTGGGGGCTGCAAGCCCAGTTTGAAGGACCATCGGCTTTATCTTACAGGAGTCAGGCAATCAGCTTGTTATCTTTGGGGCCGCCATCCCTTTGAAGGACTGCTGCCCACCCCAGCTGGCCAATTGGAGGGCCAGCAGCTCAGCAATCTCAGCAGTGCCACCTGGAAAAATGGTCACTGCTGGGACTGCACTTGGAAGGCAAGGGTGCCATGGAAAGACACTATCCTCTCTACCAGGTAAGTGCGGTGTAGGGGTGCTGGGGCCAGTGAAGGCAGGCCCTGGTGAGGGTGGTCGGTGAGGACAGGTGGCATCATTGCATTGTGATTGGCCATTGCTGCCAAAGGCCTCTTTGAGGCCAAAGAAGAGGTGAATTAGAGCGTCCATCCCCAAGGCTGCAGGAAGGCCGGCAGTGTTCACCTGACAGTCGCTACATGGCTGAGGGTCCATCCAATGCTGGTAAAATGTCACTGGTGGCGGGAAGAGGTCCTTATTTGGACACTTAAGTGGCACAATTAGCCTCTGGGTGGGAGGGACATCCTCCACCTTCCCACCGCTGATAAAATAACACTTCACCTCTCCCCATCCATCTCTCAGCCCGTTCCCAGATGGCTGGTCAAACCTTGCCCCTCTATTTCTCATTAAATATGTTTGGAGTGGAATACTATGCCTCCTCCTTGACGTGCAACCACATTTAGGGCCGTATTTTATGTGCCCCTACCGGTTGTGTTTTGGGTGGGGTGGCACTTGAAATAGGGCTATAAAACACTTGGTGTGGTCAGACGGGCAGGAGCCTTTTTTTTTGAAAGAGTTCTTCAAAGGGTAGGAAGAAAGGTGGTGTTTGGTGTTTGGTCTTTGGAGGCTGCCCTTTGCCAATTGCAGGGCGGTCCCCCCCTAAGATCGAAACCCCCTCTTCCTTCTTACCCATCCACAGCCTTAAACCCAAACCCTCCCCCCAACCCTGTCCCCCTCCCTGACCTATCCAAACCCTACATGCCCACGACCCTGGACTTACCTACTCCGGGGATCCACGGGTCTTCTTAACTTCTTCTCCTGCAGTTCCGGCTGCTGCCACTGATATGTTCTTGGCGCTGCTGGGACTGATGAAGCTGCCACCTAATCCGATTGGCCGGCAGCTCCAGAGGGCTGGATGTCCTCCATGGTGAGGGGTGGAAGTCCCACCTGGCCCTAGTTTAACCACCCCTCATGCGTTACTGCTGCGGGGCGGGTCCACGTGGAGTGTGTCAGCTCCACGCGAGCCATCCATCTCCCTTGTATTATGCAGCCTTTAATGTGGAAAAGCTGAGCAGACATCAGCCACATAACATATGTGTGACCAATACATTGACATAATCCATTTTTCCGATAATCTGAAGAAAAGTGGAGCTAATCAGGCTACAAGTGCATTAGTTTTTTTTTAAAATCAATGTTATACAATAGTATAACCCAGAAGGATAATGGCATATCACATTCATTGATCCAAATAGATCAATGGATCAATTAATCTGCTTGAATAATAAGCTGTGCAAAATTCTTTTAGTCATTGAAGCAATAGATTGATAGAGAACAGAGGCAACTTTCCATTTAAATCAGAGATCAGTGTCCTGACTAATAATGTGTTGATTTCATATTGAATGAACACCAGCTGTTGTGGATTGTATTATTCATCCAATTTACAGTAAGTGTGAGTTGCCAAGCTATTTGCTAAGACCAAAAATAAATTTCAGAGTTTATTTTCTTATCACAGAAAGGCCAGCTGTCATCTGTAGGATTAGAACTGAATGAGAACGTCAATGCCAAGATATATGTTGTACTGTACCGCACCCACAATTCATGGTTTTACGGCATTTCTTTTGTTTTACATTTTCTGCCATTTTGTTTCCTCTTAATTGCCGGCTGATTTTTCAGTCAGACAATACGGAGCCACATGGGCCATACTAATTCCATGGCAACTATAAGTGTTAGTCCATGAATGGCTAACTCTGCAATACGCTCTTTTCTCTTTCTTGGGGTAAACTGATTTTAAGTATCAAACTTAACTTTTTTTAATAACTAGCAGAACGTGGATCTATTTTTGAATCCATGTGCATTCTTTGGCCCAAACAGAACAATTGGCTCTTATTTAATATTAGTCCCACTGCAGTAACTTGAGCACATAATCTAGGCTGATACTTCATGCTGCAGTGTGGGTGGTGGTGTTTTTTTGAAATGAGACATTTAACCACCTGCATGCTCAGATAGACAGAAAGGATTCTATGTAGGCATTTGAGGAAAAGCAGGGGAGTTTTCCCAATGTCCTGGTCAGCCTTTATCCCTCAAGGACTACCCAAAGCAGATACATTTTTAATGTGTTTTGTTGCTATTTGTGGAACTTTGTTGCAAGCAAATTAACTGTCATGTTCACTTATGTTATGACAGAGGCTAAACTTAAAAAAAGTGCTTCATTGGATCTGATGCTTTGGGGTTTTCTGAGGATGTGGAATGTGCTATATAAATGCACTTTGTTAGAAAGCATTTCCCGTAAGACAGAAAGTAATATTGGTATAATATTGGTGGAAGAGTCAGTTACACCCATTTGTTATTTCCTCTTGGATGGTGTTGAAGCAGCATTCCCTGCTCCACTTGGTAACCCAGCTAAAAACTGGCAAACTTCATCCAATAAGGATGATTGAAATGGAACATCGGTTAATGCTGGTATTCACACCTATCGCCTTCTAGCTGGGCTCCAGGGCCCTTCCCTTTGGGAAGATTCGAGCAACTTTAATTAGAGAAAAACCCACAATTGCTTAATTACAGTGGGATTTGAACAACACAATGCTGAACCACTGCAACATTCAATTTGTTTACGCTATATCAATGTAAGTAACAATACTTTATTCAAATTCAACGGACAGAATCATCCCAGATTTGCACTAAGTGTGGTATCCGTTTTACCCGCCAGCCACAATGGCGGGCTTTCACGCCATATCGTCCCAAACCCGCCGCATTAGTTATGCATTCCCGGGAAACACGCCATTTCCACAGCAGGCGGGCTCCAATTCACCCGCCACGCCATCACCTTGCTGCTTCATCAGGCCGGGCGCCATGTTTTAAGTCCAGCCATGTGCACACAACTCAGTGCTTCCAGCCCACGACTACTGCAAGGAAGATGTCCATGAAAAGGCAAAAAGATTGCAGCCCCCAGGTTTAGTGACGTGTCACTGGAATGCCTTTTGGACGCTGTGGAGGCCTGCCATGATGTCCCCTACCCTTGCTCTGGCTGCAGGATGGGCAGCATTAGGCTTGGGAGGCGATGGCAGTGGTGATCAGTACTAATGCTGCACAGAAGAGGTTGGCCATTCAATGCAGATGGAGGATGAATAATCTCATCCGTGCAGTCAGGGTAAGGCAACCATCTCATCACTCTAAACTCACACACTCAAGCCCATCACACGTTCACTGGCATCTCAGTCACTGCCAGTTCAAGGGACATCACCACCCATTCACTCACACATATACCTTCACATGTCCATCTGGCCTCATCTCCTCTGGAGACTGCCTCCTCAGCCCTCACCATCTTGAAGCCATTTGCACAGATCAACATGTGCCCCCACACACACCCTGGGATACCCTCCTTTCCCAGTACAGCCCTCATCCTGCATCCTCTTCCCTTGCCTGAGGCCACTTCTCCCCCTTTGCCAAGCAAGCCCTAGCCCTGCAGCCATTGAAAAGCCTCCCACATATGGCTGATCTGGTAGGTAGAGACCTGCTGTGAGTCCCCTAAAAGTGACGTCGTGCTGTCTGTGAGGTCTGGCGCTGATGACTGCGAGTGCTGATCAAAGCAAGGTAGGCAAACAAACCTTGAAGTCCTGAGCAAAGTGCAGCCCACCAGGGGAATGTTGCTTATGTGCTGTTGTGAAACACATTGGCATGTTTTCTCACCAACGTGGACGGACGATCTGGCCGTGTGGTGCAGGCCTTATAATGATGTGCTGATGTATTACAATGAGGTTCCCAACGTCCGATGGCGGAAAATGTGGCCTGCCATGGGCGGGCTGAGCGGACGCTTGTGAACTGGTTTCGCGCCATTGTGAAACCGATCATGCCATATTGTCCACTCATGCCACCGAACACATCCAACACTGGCGGGCACGGAAAATCCCAGCCAACGTTTCTGTGTTTTTGGTCCTCAATAACTAGGTCAAAATATTTTCTGCCAAATGTTACTTTTGAATAGATAGTCAGTGATTATCTAACGCAAAGTGCTTGAATGAAAAGCACTACATAAGAAAAAAGATTTTTGGCCTATTCTGATAATCTTTCTTTCCATCTTACATTGATACAATTTCAGAAAGAAATTTTGTTCCATTTTCTACTTATGATTGCCATTCAACTGCATTTTGTTGGAATGCAAATGATGAAATAAACAAATCTAACCTGTCCCTGACCCTCCTACATCATTAAAGCAAGAGAACAATCCTTTTTAATGTACTATCTGAATTTACAATCCTTAATTTGATTTCTTTCAAAGTTGGCAAACATATTGCAACCACCGAAAACACCATACTCTAGACAGGAACAGACCACGAGTGATAAGGTTACATCTTGATCTTTGTTTAAAAGAGAGAGATCCCTCCTTTCTTATTACAGGGAAGAAATGGTTTTGCTGTGCATGCAAGAACATTTCTTCCACGGTAGAATTCCAGTGTTGTGTCACAAAAGAGAGTTGATACGTGCACGGGTGTGGCTATTAATGTGGGAAAACAAAATGGTGTTTATACCACCATGCAGGACAAGCAAAGTGCTTCAAGTCTCGGTGAGGCACATTATTGGGCTGAAGATTACTCCTGGCTTCTGGACCTTGATGTCGGGACAAAAAGGGTGTCCCAAGTCGCACCTGCTGGCAGCGGGACCAGTTCAACCATTTTACTACAGGCGCTCTACTAATTGTCCGATTAAGGGTGATGGGCGGGTTCCAGATGATGCAGACCCAATCAAATGGCCAGCAGCTCTGAAGCCTCAGCAGCGCCACTGGGAGAGGAAGACCCCTCCGGGGTGATCACTGGAGCTGCCTTTCCTGCCCACAACTCCCTCTTTGGACCACGGACCCTTCAGCTCTGAGGATCCCCTGGGCTGCCCCAGGCAGACTGCCTCCTTGAAGCTGGTAGCCTCCCTATGTGGCTAGGGGGCATCCCTGGTATATAGTAAAATGTCCGTGGTCCCTTTAAATGGCCCTTAATAGGACCTTTAACATTGAAAATCTGCTGCCTGCCTCCTTGGTGCGGGCTGATCTATAGCTCACCGCTGGGAAAATTCTCTGGTGGTGGGGCTGTGTCGGTGAGGCATCATGACGTTATTTTACCAGCTTACCCGCCTCCTAGCCTGCCACTAGAGGGCCAGTAAAATTCTGCGTAATATCATGGCGCCCAAGCTAACATGAGTTCAAAATAGAATTCAGCCCAAAAACGGCATAAAATGTAAAAACTCACCAATAAACCACATTACCATTTCCCAAATAGCAGTGTTTTTGATGAAGAATTAGCCTGGACTTGGTAAATAATTCGCATTTCTATGGCAATGTTAGCCAGCAGAACCATTTGAAAGAGCAATTGAACTAGGCTGACAAGTTTATGATAGCCCAGAAATTCCTGTATTTGATCAATAAATGGCATCCACTGTTGGCTGGTCTTGCCTTCTTTCCCTCTTTAATTGCTATAATATTTTGTGCTATAAATTGCTGGAAGTGTGAGATGGAGACTGCGCAGCCATTTCTACAGGAAATGAACAAGGCAAGCAACTGTGTAACTCCTTGACCAATTAGATTTAAGCATTGTGAAATTAACAGCATGAAGTCTGCACAAGGAATTGTAAGTTTTTGAGTGGATGAATTTAATGTCAGGTCAGGTACAGAAAGAGAAATAAAGAGAGAGAAAGAAAGATTGGATTGAGAGAGAAAAAAGGAGACAGGAAAAAATAAGTTTTAACAATTTAATTCTTTTTAAAAATCAGGACATTAGACTGAATGCTTGACTTAACTTTCTGTAGCAAGTTTACTTCATATCTACTGTACAAGTACAAACTTCACTGTACTCAATACATTTGAAGGGGGCAACAGCAAGATGAAGCTAATAGCAGAACGGCACATCTCCAGTAACTTGGCGATTTCTATGTTTAATTACGCATCTGTGCTGTGGCATTTGCAGATCCCAAGCAGTGATTAATCTCACTGACAGCAGTTTTTGGACCAATATTACGTGGAACACAACAGAATATTAAAAACATAAAATGTAAATCAGAACCCTGTAACTGCAATTGGACAACGTTCATGGTTCATATGTTGAACAATTCATAGTTTCTTTTGCTAAATAGTCACTGGAAATAAAATGGACCTTATTTATAAGTTCCCCTGCTCCTCATATGTGAGTTTTCTCTGATTTTTCTCCTTGTTTCATATTTTGGACTCCTATCCTCGGATTTCTATTCAGACTCTCTCTGAATGGCACAGCTATGATTGGTAACTCAACGTGGAGGAATGTGGCCATGACCCAAGTCTTATCATTCAACACAGTGCAGGATGGTGCTCTAATCTGCTATAGCATTGTAAATGCCAGGGTATGTTTATGGAGTTGAATTGTTCCATTTATAGTCAAAATACTTGACTTAAAAAGGGAAATGTAGTTTGGAACACGAGTTAATAACATTCTCAGCTATTTTCCCTGGTTACAATACAGGTCCTTGAAACAGACTGTGGAAAACTTAACCAATTGCAGCATTTGATGGAAAAGATTATTTGAATTGAAAGACTCAACAACTATGTTTCCTCAGTTTAGTATATTGCTGTTTAAAATGTGCCAATGATCACTTTAACGAAACAAATTTAGATCTATACTCATTGCAGTTCAACATAATTTGGTAATGGAATACCAGGCTCTGGTATTAAACTCATCACACATGAGACATGACACCACTGACCATTACAACTAAGTTTTATAAATTAGAACTATTAGCAAATGAACTTTGTCAGCTGCGAGTTTGCAGAGTTATCCCAGTCCCAAACACCAGTACTGCGTACAGTAACTGATTCTACATGCTCGAAGTCAATTCAGGCTGTGATGTCTGGTGAATCACTAGCCTGGAATGTAGCACATGGAAGCTGGGGCTGACAGTGTTAGGGTCAACTGCTTCACAGTGAGGGTTGGAACCAAAACATTAAAAGGTCTACATTTTGTTAGCATCTGTTTTTCTTTAATTGCGTTCTGGGTAAAAATAGCCAGAAGGGAATTCCTACTTAGCAGAGGCATTTAAGTTGCCAAGTAGTGTAATCTCACTGCAACAAAACAACCTATCATGATTAAATGATTCTTCTGCCTGCGGACCCCTTTCATTGTTGGCTTAAGTGCTAGTTTTTGCATGTATTCTATCTAACGTAAAGCTACAATGCCTCATGTATCTTGGTAACATTTCACTGAAGTGCCAGGTTCAGTTACTGTTACTAACTTAAGAACATAAGAATTAGAAGCAGGATGGTCCACCCTGCCCACCGAGTCTGCTCCCCCACTCAATATGATCATGGCTGATCTTGGGCTTCAACTCCGTTTTCCCGCCCGTTCCCCATATCCCTTAATTCCCTGAGAGATTAAAAATCTATCTTTACCAGCCTTAAATTTATTCAGTGATAGAGCATCCACAGCTCTTGGGGTAGAGAATCCCAAAGATTCATAACCCTTTGAGTGAAGTACTTTCTCCGCATCTCAGTCCTAAATGATTGGTCCCTTATCCTGAGACTGTGCTCCTAAATTCCCTAACCAACAGAAACAATTTCTCAGTGTCCACCCTGTTGAGCCCTCTCAGAATTTTGTAGGTTTCAATGAGATCGCCTCTCATTCTTCAATACACCAGAGAATATAAGCCCAATTTACTTAGTCTCTCATCATAGGACAACCCATTCATCCCAGGTACCAGTTTAGTGAACCTTTGTTGTACCACCTCCAATGCAAGTAATGTGGAGACCAAAACTGCACACAGTACTCCATATGTGGTCTCACCAAAACCCTGGGCAACTGTAGCAATAAGTCTTTATTCTTGTACTACAATTCCCCAGCAATAAAGGCCACCATGCCATTTGCCTTCCTAATTGCTTGCTGCTCCTGAATGCTAACTTTTGGCGTTCCTTGTCCAAACACACCCAAGTCTCTTTGAACATCAACATTTATAAGTTTCTCACATTTTAAAAAATATTCTGCTTTTCTATTCTTATGACCAAAGTGAATAACTTCACACTTCTCTATATTATACTCCATCTGCCATCTTGTTACCCACTCACTTAACCTGTCTATATCTCTTTGCAGCCTCTCTGTGTCCTCCCCACAGCTTATCGTTCCACCTAGCTTGGTATCATCAACAAACGTAGATACGTTACTCTCTGGCCAGAATTTTTGGCTGGGTGAGCGGGGGCGGGGCCCGCTCGCTGAGGCGTAAAATGATGCGGGGTGATGTTGGGCGTGCGTCCCGACATCACCGCGCGTCATTTAGAATTTCAGTTTGGCGGGCGCGCAGCCGAGACCTATTAAGGCCATTTAAATATCAATTAAAGTTATTAACTGAGCTGTCCGTCCAACCTTAAGGTTGGAGGGCAGGCGAAGAGCCCAGGCAGCCTTCGCGTTTTTCATGGAACCTCATCGACAGGCAAGATGAGGTTTCATGAAGGGTTTATAAATTAAATAAATTTTTTCATTAATGTTCCTTGACATGGCCCAGCTCACATGACACTGTCACATGAGGGGACATGTCTTAAAATATTTTATTTTCTTTATTTAAATTTTTAAACCTTAAACTAATCATTTCCGCATGCGCAAAGAGCTCAGGCCCCGACTCAGGGAACCGGCCCCCCCACCTGCCCGCTTAGGGAGCGCTCAGCACTTCTGGGCGCACGTCATGTTGGGCGGGTCTTAATTGGCTCGCCCACGTAAAATGGCGGCGGGGACCCGATCGGGGGCACCAATCAGGTTTGCACCCGCTCCCGCCTGCCCCCGCACAACCCCCCTAATGGGGGGAAATTCTCCCCTCTGTCTTTTCATCAAAGTAATCAATATGGATTGTAAGGAGCTGAAGCCCCAGCACTGATCCTTGCAGCACACCACTATTTGCTGTCTGCCAACTTGAAAAAGCCCCATTTATGCCCACTCTCTGTTTTCCATCTGTTAACCAATCCTCTCTCTATGCTAATATATCATCCCCAATTCCCTAAGCCCTTATATTGCCTACTAACCTTGTGTGCAGCACCTTATTGAATTGCAGTTCGGAAATCCAGGTATACTACATCTACTGGTTCCCATTTATCTACCCTGTACTAGTATGAGATACACTCTCAAAAAACTCTAATAAATTTGTCAAACAGGATTTCCATTTAGTAAAGCCATGTTGACCTGTTCTAATCATTCTATGCTTTTCTAAGTGCATTGTTAAGATTTCCCTAATAATAGATTCCAGCATTTTTCCAGCAACTGATGTTAGGCGCTCTGTCCTGTAGTTCACTTTATTCTCTCTCCCTCCTTTATTGAAAAGCGGTGTAACATTTGCCAACTTCCAGTCTAGTGGGACCGTTCCTGAATCTAAGGAATTTTGGAAAATCATAGCTAGCATATCTCTGTATCTATCTCTTTTAGAACCCTAGGATGTAGGCCATCTGGTCTCAGGGATGTCAGATTTTAGTCCCTTAAGTTTCTCCTAAACTTTATCTCTGCTGATATTAATTTTCCTAATTTCTTCGCTCTTAATAGCCCCTAGGTTATTGTCTATTTTTGGTATGGAACTTGTGTCTCCTACTGTGAAGACAGATACAAATTGTTAACCTATTGTTGGTTAATCTCATAATACAGGTGACTCTTAAGTTAGACCTGGCTACCAGACATGTAGCTTTACATTATATAGGATTATGAAATCAACTGATAAAAAACCCCAGCTAAAAGATGAATGAGAAGAGTTATGTACATTTTAAGATTAAAAAGTTTGAGAGGGTTTCAGATTTGATACACCTAGTTGAGAATGAGTCTTAACTTCTAACTAAAGGTCAAAAATACCGAAACCTTTGTATTTGCCTCCTCTACAAACCCCGCTCCCTCACTTCTAACTCGATCTTCCTCCTCAGCTACTATCTCAGCCTGAAGCATAATCTTTGACCCCACCATTCAATTTTATTTTCATGTCCTTTGCATCATATCCACTGATTAATAACATTGGACATTAGCTCAACACGGAAACTGTCACACATGCCTTAGCCACTTTCAAACTCAACTAGTCTAGTCTGCTCCTTTAGCCTCCCATCCTCTATAGCCTCCAAGTTATCCAAATTCTGCTGCTCATATCCCATCTTACATCAAATTCTTTTCACCTATCACCATGTGCTCATTATCTCCTGCACTCCTCTCCTGGTCCCCCGATGCCTCATATTTAAAATTCTTGTCCTGTTTATTTAAATATGGGAACACCACCACCTGCAAGTTCCCCTCCAAACCACATACCAGCCTGACTTGGAACTAGATCGCTGTTCCTTCATGGTCTCTGGGTCAAAATCCTGGAACTCCTTCCCTAACAGCACTGTGGGTATACTTACATCACATGGACTGCAGCGATTCAAGAAGGGGGCTCACCACCACCTTTTCAAGGGCAGTTAGGGATGGGCAGTAAAAATGCTGGCCTAGCCAGTGACGCCCATATTTTGTGAAACAATAAAAATAATTTTAAAAATACGTCCATATCTCCCCCACTCACTTTCTCCAGGCCTACAACCTCTGTACCACCAGCATTCAGTTTCCTCAGATTTGGCTGAAGCGCCTTAGGGCATTTTCCAGTTTTTAAAATTCATATATAAACAAAATTTGCTGTTGAATAAAAACTAACAGCTGCCAAAACTATTCTTCTACTTAGGTCCGGATTTTTACTCCCGGTTTGGCTGAGCAAAGTCGGAACATTTTCTGGCCCCATGAACCCAAACCAGGAAGAAGAGGCTCGGAAGGTCAGATTTTCATTCCTGGAGTCGGGGGTGGGGCGGTGGGGGGAGGTGCGTTGGGCCTCTGTCGGCATTTTCGTACATACAGAGAGGCTCTTCTGTCAACATCAAAATTCAGGCCTTAGTTTCCGCCATGTTTGCTTTCCCTACATTACAGTAGTACCTACATTACTTCAAAAACTACTTAATTGGCTGCATTGGCTTAATTGGATGCTTTGCGACTTCCTCAGATAAGACAAGGTACTATATAACTGCAAGTTATTTCATTCTTTAAAGCTGTACATACAAAACGCTGGACCATAAAACATTTAGATGTCATAGCAGATAGATTTTACTTTTTAAGTCATGTATCATTTTGAAAGTGATTTTCATAAGAATACAACTTAGCCAAAGATGAAAACTATTACATGTTTCCTTTTATGGTAACAAAAGAAAAGCTTGTTATTTCTGATCAAATGGGAATTCTTTCACAGGTATTTGAGCAGAGGAACTTAAATATTTACAATAAGCTATCCAGGATTTATTAAATGCATACTCAATGCCTTCCAGTTACATTGTGCTCCTAACTGTTTTAACCCTTACTGTCCGTGTTGCATGGTGTTCTGAGTTTTGTACAAGAACTACACATTTATTAGCAATACACAACAAAAATTCAATCTGTTAGGCCTGGAGCTGTATTTTGTGAAACATTCTGGACATTGTCTGGCAATTATGTGTCAGACCAGAGGGAATGGTTAGGCCTAGCAAGACCTGAATTTTACTGAAAACTTTGCCCTGGCCAGCATTCCAAACAGAATGTTTGGTCAGCTGGATAGGATCTTCTCCAGATTTATCTGGGTGGTAAACAGCATCTGTACTTTCCCCCCCTTTGAGGCTTTGGGTGGGACAGTGTTATTGAATGTTCAGTAATATTTTTAGGCAATATATATTATATTTATATTTAATTATATCTGGTGACAATGTCAGTGAGCAATAAATTGAAAACTTGCTTCCAATTTGTGGATGAAACTTGCTAACTGTCAAATACCAAGAACTTAGACACAAAACCAATGGCTTAGTTTATTTTGCATTGAGACTATGGGCTGAATTTTGCCGTCGGCAAGCAGGGGGCGGGGCTTGCTCGCCGACACGCAAAATGACGCAGGATGACGTCGGGCAGAACCCCCGACGTCATCCCGCCCCATTTAAATATTCAGGAAGGCGGGCCCATAGCAAAATCAGCTGCGGGCCTGCTGACCTGTCCATAGCCAATTGAGGCCATTGACAGGATCATTAAAACAAATAAAGGACCTGCCCGTCCAACCTTAAGGTTGGCGGGTCGGCCAGGAGCCCCGGCGTCAAATAGAAAAAACATGAAACCTCATCCACCGGCGAGATGAGGTTTCATATAGGGATTTAAGAAGTTTAATAAAGTTTTAGTGTACATTATGAACATGTCCCATATCATGTGACATTGTCACATGAGGGGGACATGTTAAGGATTTTTTTCTTCTATTTTTAATGTTTTTAGAACTGTCAGCAACCTCCCTGAGGCAGCTGTCTTGCTTTTGGGGAACCCCCCCTCCCCCGCCCGCACAGGAAGCGCATAGCGCTTCTTGCCGGACGTCACGCTGGTCGGGCCTTAATTGACCCGCCCACGTAAGCTGGCGACAGGGCCCGCTTCTCTGGCAGGGATCAGCTCCCCGCCCGCCGGAGATTGGGTCGGGCCCGCCTGCCTGGAAGACAGAAAATTCTGCCCTATGAGATTATATAAATTCAAACCTACTTGACTCCATTCACTTCTCATTCTGACTTTTAGTGAGATGTGTTCAATCCCATTTTTCACTCCTAGAAGGACAGTGCTTGAAGTGGTCAGCCTGTTTATTATGCAATACATCAACTGAGTCTTTAGACCAGACTGAGCATGCACTGAAATAGAGTCTTTGATCTCTATAAATAATTCCTTACTGAAGCACCTCAGGTGGAGATTGTTTGCTTTGTATAAAATCGACGATGAAGCTCTATTTCAAATTTCTCTATTACTGATATGGTGAGAAGTGAATTTGAAGAGTCCAAAGATCACAGCAGAGTGTTGACACCATTTTACTGGCCTATGGTTGTCAACTTTAGTTGAAACGTATTCTAGGAGGTTTCAATACGTGGCCACTGAACTCTAATCATCCAGCCCAGTCCCGTTGGTTGCCTAACACATTAATCTTTGTGGCAATGATTAATGACGGCAGTGACAATTTCCACAATCCATTTCATTCCAGAAACTGCTGTATCTGCAACATGATTTTATTGGAGTCAGCATGTATCAGAGGCATATTGCACCCTGGATGCGTTTCAGTCCTGTTGTTTGTAATGGATCTGGCTGGAGTGAAATGAAAGAAGAAAATGCCCTTATAATTTTTATCCCGGATTCTTTTTGGTAGTATTTAGGAGATTGACCTCTTATCCTGGGAGACTCCAGGATAGTCTAGGAGGGTTGACACCTTATGCTGGGCTCACTTCTGTATTTCACATAACGCCTACATTGGATGGATAGAATTCCCTTCATGAATGGGAATTCCTTTTGCAGCAGAGTGGAGAGCTGGCAATACTGGGTACTGCCTCATTTTCTGGTCTTGACATCTGCTACCAGCTGGTCATCTACCTATGGATGCTACGGGCTCAAGAAATGTTGGTGCCGTTACCTGGTCAATCATTCATGCATTTGCTTTTTGTAGGACTTTTCTGATGCATAACAGCAGTGACAGCATTTCAGTAGTAATCCATGGTTTAAAAGCAGGTTTAGGCAATTGAAGACATGTAAAGGTGCTAAATTAATAGGCCTGCTTTCTTATTAAAAGTTTGTGTAACAGATGTCGGAGAGAGCTAACCATTCAATCTGGTATTCAGGCACTGTGACAAAGGATCGAGAGATGATCAATCAGTGCTTCACAGCAGTGTTCCAATCCACATCTTCATCCAGCCTGGTAAATTGAAGATATTCTAAGGTGGCTATTTTTTTTCATTGGTGTATAACATATGTGATATGGCTACAATATAGAGAACACCACCAGGGCAAATCATTTTCACAAACAGAAATGCAAATATTATCAATGCCGTTTAATAAATGCCTGGGATATTTGGCATTTCATGTCACCACTTCTATGTTATGCTTGACTGGTTTTCAATAAAAAAGGTAAATTTTAACACAATAAGTTATAAAAACAAATTAAGAAAGAATTGAAACTCATAAAAATCAGGAAAATGTGCCCAGTGCTCACATTTGCTCTTGCAGCCAGTTAGTCAGACAGATACAAAGAGTCAAACAAACATCTGATATCGTCATGAAGTCTCCAGAACACAAAATAGGACAGAGTGTTTGGAAAGGGCTAGGAATCTAACTTCAAGCACATCAGATAAAGGGACGGCAATGAGAAAGGGGACGGGAAATACAGGACTGAAGGTGTTGTATCTGAATGCACGCAGTATACGAAATAAAGTAAATGAGCTTGTGGCGCAGATTGAAATTGGCAGGTATGATGTGGTGGGCATCACGGAGACATGGCTGAAAGGGGATCAGGACTGGGAGCTAAATATCCAAGGATATACATCCTATCGAAAAGATAGGCAGGTTGGCAGAGGGGGTGGGGTTGCTTTGTTAGTAAGAAATGAAATTAAATCGATAGCAAGAAATGACGTAGGGTCAGATGATGTAGAATCTGTGTGGGTAGAGTTGAGGAACCGCAAAGGGGAAAAAACCATAATGGGAGTTATGTACAGGCCTCCGAACAGTAGTCAGGATGTGGGGCACAAGATACACCAGGAGATAGAAAAGGCGTGTAGGAAAGGCAAGGTTACAGTAATCATGGGGGATTTCAATATGCAGGTAGACTGGGAAAATCAGGTTGGTAGTGGATCCCAAGAAAAGGAATTTGTGGAATGTCTACAAGATGGCTTTTTGGAGCAGCTTGTGGTGGAGCCCACTAGGGAACAGGCAATTCTAGATTTAGTGATGTGTAATGAGGCAGATTTGATAAGGGAGCTTAAGGTGAAGGAACCCATAGGAGGAAGTGACCATAATATGATAGAATTTACCCTGAAATTTGAGAGGAAAAAGCTGGAATCAGATGTAACGGTATTACAGTTGAATAAAGGCAACTACAGAGGCATGAGGGAGGAGCTGGCCAGAATTGACTGGGAGATGAGCCTAGCAGGAAAGACAGTGGAACAGCAATGGCAGGAGTTTCTGGGAGTAATTTGGGAGACACAGCAAAAATTCATCCCTAGGAAGAAGAAGCATACTAAAGGGAGGACAAGGCAACCATGGCTAACAAGGGAAGTCAGGGACAGCATAAAAGCTAAAGAGAAAGCATACAATGCGGCGAAGAGCAATGGGAAACCAGGGGATTGGGAGCCTACAAAGACCAACAGAGGACAACTAAAAAAGAAATAAGGAGGGAGAAGATTAAATATGAGGGTAAACTAGCCAGTAATATAAAAGAAGACTGCAAGAGTTTTTTTAGATATATAAAGGGTAAGAGAGAGGCAAAAGTGGACATTGGGCCACTGGAAAATGACGCTGGAGAAGTATTAGTGGGGAACAAAGAAATGGCGGAGGAACTGAATAGGTACTTTGCGTCAGTCTTCACGATGGAAGACACGAGTAACATCCCCAAAGTTCAAGAGAGTTGGGGGGGCAGAGGTGAGTATGGTGGCCATTACCAAGGAGAAGGTGCTAGGAAAACTGAAAGGTCTGAAGGTGGATAAATCACCTGGACCAGATGGATTACACCCAGAGTTCTGAAGGAGATAGCTGAAGAGATAGTGGAAGCATTAGTGGTGATCTTTCAAGAATCACTCGAGTCAGGGAGGGTCCCAGAGGACTGGAAAATCGCTAATGTAACCCCCCTGTTTAAGAAGGGAGTGAGGCAAAAGATGAGAAATTACAGGCCGATTAGCCTGACCTCGGTCGTTGGTAAGATTTGAGTCCATTATTAAGGATGAGATTTCAGAATACTTGGAAGTGCTTGGTAAAATAGGGCAAAGTCAGCATGGTTTCATCAAGGGGAGGTCATGCCTGACAAATCTGTTAGAATTCTTTGAGGAGGTAACGAGTAGGTTAGACAAAAGAGAGCCAATGGATGTTATCTACTTGGACTCCCAGAAGGCCTTTGAAAAGGTGCCGCACAGGAGGCTGCTCAGTAAGATATGAGCCCATGGTGTTAGAGGCAAGGTACTAGCAATGATAGAAGATTGGCTGTCTGGCAGGAGGCAGAGAGTGGGGATAAGGGGGTCCTTCTCAGGATGGTGGCCGGTGACTAGTGGAGTTCCACAGGTGTCAGTGTTGGGACCACAACTTTTCACTTTATACATTAATGATCTAGATGAAGGAACTGAGGGCATCCTGGCTAAGTTTGCAGATGATACAAAGATAGGTGGAGGGACAGGTAGTATTGAGGAGGCGGGGAGGCTTCAGAAGGATTTGGACAGGTTAGGAGAATGGGCAAAGAAGTGGCAGATGGAATACAACGTGGGGAAGTGTGAGGTCATGCACTTTGGTAGGAAGAATAGAAGCATAGACTATTTTCTAAATGGGGAGAGAATTCAGAAATCTGGAGTGCAAAGGGACTTGGGAGTCCTAGTCCAGGATTCTCTTAAGGTTAACTTGCGGGTTGAGTCGGTAGTTAGGAAGGCAAATGCAATGTTGGCATTTATTTCGAGAGGACTAGAATATAAAAGCAGGGATGTGCTGCTGAGGCTTTATAAGGCTCTGGTCAGACCACATTTAGAATATTGTGAGCAATTTTGGGCCCCGTATCTCAGGAAGGATGTTCTGGCCCTGGAGAGGGTCCAGAGGAGGTTCACGAGAACGATCCCAGGAATGAAAGGCTTAACATATGAGGAACGTTTGAGGACTCTGGGTCTATACTCGATGGAGTTTAGAAGGATGAGGGGGGATCTGATTGAAACTTACAGAATACTGAAAGGCCTGGATAAAGTGGACGTGGGGAAGATGTTTCCATTAGTAGGAGAGACTAGGACCCGAGGGCACAGCCTCAGAGTAAAGGGAAGACCTTTTAGAACGGAGATGAAGAGAAACTGCTTTAGCCAGAAAGTGGTGAATCTGTGGAATTCTTTGCCACAGAAGACTGTGGAGGCCAGGTCATTGAGTGTATTTAAGACCGAGATAGATAGGTTCTTGATTGGTAAGGGGATCAAAGGTTACGGGGAGAAGGCGGGAGAATGGGGTTGAGAAACTTATCAGCCATGATTGAATGGCGGAGCAGACTCGATGGGCCGAATGGCCTAATTTCTGCACCTATGTCTTATGGTCTTATGAAAAAAAATCAATTCTTTAGCTGAACTGACAGAAAATCATGCCTCTACACATTAACTTCCAAGGGAGATGTTTGTAAAATGAAGGCATACACCTATACCACTGATAGCAAAATCATTAATGCTACCATGCTCTGATAGTGTAAGTCACTTTGATGTCATATGTCATCAACACACTTATAAAGTTGCTACAGGTTAGAGTACAGTAGGAAAGGAATAGGGAATTGGAAGCAACTGTGTCTAGGAATCTGTCAATCAGCAGGAAGCAATAGATATGAAAATGAAGAATGAATTATGAATAGACTGAAAAATATTACTATTCGTTTTGTCACTCTTTGATGTTCTTTGTATATCTCCCATTTGCCAGGATCTGTGCTTTTTTTTTGCATTTTTAAAAAATTTAATGTTGCCTTTTACCTCTTTAGTTATCCATGATTTTTTTAACAATAGAGCTCTTGTCCCAGGGGTATAAATTGGTTCTGTATTACATTAACCCCCCCTCACTGATCTCTGTCATTTTACCCATTAACATATTTGCCCAGTTTACTGTGAACAGCCTCTGTCTCATCTCATTCAATCTTAACAGCCGTTTTGCATTTCTCCCTTTCAAACATTATGTCAAATGCGACCATGATCTCTCTTTGATAACATTCACGCACTGTTTGGTTGTTAACTAAATCTGGTTCATTACTCAATATTAATTTAAAATAGCCTGCCACCTTGTTGGTTCCACGGCATTTTGTTGCAGAAAACTATCCTGAACACACTCAGAACATTCACTATCTTTCTGACATCTGCTAGTTTGCTTGTCTATGAAAGTTAAATCCCCCATTAAATCCTGTGCCTTTACAATATGCTTGTCAAGTATCTGGTCTTTGCATTTATACAATCCATCACTTTGCAGCTGCTACCAGCTACTATCGGGGTACTTAAACAGAACTCCCACTACAGTCCTGTAGGCATTATAACCTGATATATTTAGTTCCCAGTCCTGACTGTCTTGCAGCAATGCCTCAGTAATGCCCACTTTTTCATACCCTCCAAGCTGGATTTGTGCCTGCAATCCATTCAGTTTGTTCCTTATGCTCCATACTTTTGGATAAATAATGCAAATTTAGGCCAGGCACCCTAACCTATCCTTCTGCTCTAATTTTTTCCTAACACTTTTCTTATTTCTCTTTTCTCTTTTTGGATTAATTATTTAGCATATTTTAGTTTTGCTTTACCTGTAGTGCCTAAAGTACAATTTCTGCCAGCTATTTTACCCTTTTCCCTTTTGTTTCTTTTTTAAATATTATTTATACTAACTTTTCCATCTGAGCCCTCTTCCATTTTTTATTAAAAGTCCTTGTGACCATCCTATTTATCCTTTCCATTAAGACCCTCATTCCAGCCCACCCCCAAAAAAATCACCTGTTCCTTCCTGTCCAATATTGATAGACTGGCAGCTGTGACCACACTTTATTTTTAAACATTCAAAAGTCTTCAGAGTGCACTTCTATCCTGAGGCGCCGTTTCGGTCTCCCACCTACAAGGGCAGTGCCCACCTCACCGAGTGGCACTGCCAGCCACCCACAGCACTCCAATTGGCCTTCCGCCAGTGGAGCCTGCCCATTGCCCTTAGTTGGACAGGATTCCCAGAGGTGGCCCAGCTGTTAATTGATCGTGCAGGCAGCAGATCTCAGAAACCCTTGGGGTTAAGAAATGGCCCTGGTCTACATTTAAAAACTAAGGTGGTATAATTGTGCCCATTGAGTGTTTCAGTGAGGTATTGTACCATAAGAGCCAGTTATCAAGCTGTACCTGACTCGAGTGATCATTATTCTTGCAATTTTATGCATTGACAGTGTGTGTGCTGGAAGGCATCACTGCTTGTCCTTTTCTGATCAACTCGAAGTTGCTAGATATTTACTAGAAGTGGGAACCCTGGACAATTCTTCCTCACTATGCCCCACCAACATATACACCTACACTACATCACCCACCCATCACCCACCCTCAGCCCCCACACCCCTGCCACATCATGACCTCTCCTGTCCCCTGGAGAAATCAGTTAACTTAGCTCTGACGGAGATTAAAATTGAGATCTATCCTGTTTACATAGTTCAGAAATGGAAACTTTACCTCTGACTCATTGGGACTTTAACCTATTTGTTTTAAAGACTCTTAGTCACAGAGCAAGTCAGAACTAGAAAATGAACAGTTGGATAATATTTGACTCCAGGCCAGAACAACATTTTCTTGGCATGGTGATGAAGAAGGGAGGAGGAAGACAGAAGAACAATTCTTTGCTTCTGAAGGGACTCAGCCTTCAGTGTTTCATGTCCACAGACTGAACTATGGTGGTGCAGAAAGGACAATTTGGCAACACAAATCCAGCAGTGCCTTTAAACTGAGCCTCTTCGGCATCAGGATGATTCATTAGCATAGAGAAGTTAATAATGCTGCAATGTTAGGTTTGTAGCAGTTTAATTTTATTATTTATCCATATCTTGATGAAAGGTTGATAGTTGTGCATCATCACATTGTTAACCAACCAAACATACCCTTTGTTAGTGACTTTGAAACTGGCAGTAATTCATAAACATTCTTTGGTTTATCCATTTTTGTAGGCACTCCTATTTAATCAAAATTATAGTTTTTAAAAAAAAAGTCTTAAAAGTAAGTGTGCTCAATTATTTCTATGGAATGACAGTCTGATATAGAGCAATTATATAGCTTGAACTGCTATACAGATATAATAGCAACATTCAGAAAAAATTTCCTTGTGCTTTTCATAGAATTATAGAATCTAGAGTATGCAAGGAGACTATTCGGATTATTACGTGGATATTAAAATGAACTGTTTAACAGAAGTTATCTATTTAAAGGAGGTCTTGTGACGCAGTGGGTAGCAAGCTTGCCTCTGGGTTCAAGTCCCACTCCAGGACTTGATGACCAAAGTACACAGCCAAACAGCTTGAGTATTAACTTTTAAATCCTTCCAACATGTGGTAATGGCAGGCAGTAAGAGTGGGAGAGATTCCTGGTCAGGCATGTGTTGGTAAGAAATTGGAGCCTCTACCTTCACTATCCATAACTTCAAGCTATGACATACATGTAAAAGTTCATGTTGCCACGGCAACAGGGACACCTCAGGAGGCTGGTTGGCTGGGCAGCTGGTGGGGATCAGATCGGTTCTAATAGCATGAGCTTGATCCCTGTTCTGGCTAGGGTGGATTTGGAACCAGCCTCCTTGGTCTACCCATATTTGGGGTGTGGCACTTTTGTTTGGGCCTGTCTTTGGGCAGAGAACTGAAGAAAAAAAAAACTGCCGGCTCCTCTCAGGGCGCCCCGGGTGAGGGCAGCAGCTCCTCTGCCCCTCTGCCAATGACCATGGCATCTGATGAGGCTGCGGCGAGATGCCAGCCGTGGCACTGACCACTTCCTCCCAGTTGGGGCCAGCACAGGCTCCATGGGCCAGAGGACGCCCGCCGAGGTCATCAAGGCCAACAGGAGAGCAGAGTGAGCAGGCTGTCTCCAATGCCAGTGCCAGCGAGGGGGGAGCACCGAGACGTAGCACCTACAAGAGTAAATGTAATCACCTTAGGCACAACACGGGCTGATTACTCGTTACGGGTTTTCTTTTGCCCCCGAATTAGTTGCTTTTCATTAGGTGTGCAGCTCAACACCTTTTAATGCACTTTCATTTCTGTTCTGTAGTATGCAATCATTAAATGTTTTAGTTCTCAACAAGCCTCTGGTTGCTTCATTAGTTCTGCAGGTGAAGGGGAACCCATGATGTAATGAGTGACTTGTTTCTCATTGAGCTTTATTGAAAAGGCACATAGTTAATGTTCCTGACCAGGCAAATGTTGCTCTCAGGTATCGAGTATTGAGCCTGCAACCCTGGCATGTGTTGGAGGTCCTGTGGTGGGCTAGCTGAAGGATTGTTGGATCAAAGCCTCCCAGGTTTCCCTGCCTCCCTGGAGGTTCCCTGGGTTGGTGTCTATCCCCTCAGCGTTCTCCTTTGTGTGCTCATCCTCGGACTCACTCCTGGACTCATCGTCTGCAGCCAAAGCATCTGTGTCTACATCTTCTTCCTCCACTGCGTCTCCCCTTTCCAGCGCCAGATTGTGGAGCATGCAACCACTATCAGTGACACACGATCTGGGGGGTACTGGAGTGTGTCTAGGTATCGGAAACGCATCTTGAGAAGACTGATGGTTCTGATGGTTCTCTCTACCACAGCCCTTGTGGAGGCATGGATCCTGTTGTACCGCTGCTCGGCCTCTGTTCCTGGATGGTAGAGGGGCGTCATGAGCCACCTTCTGAGGGGATAGGCCTTGTCACCCAGCAGCCATCCATCCAGTCGCACTGGAGCACTGAAGAGCCTCGGCACCTGGGAGTGTCTCAGGATGTAGGCATCATGGGAGCTGCCAGGGTACCTTGCACAGACTTGTAGAATCAGCATCCTGTGGTCACACACTATCTGCATGTTCATGGAGTGGTATTCCTTCCTGTTGACAAAGGCACCGGGCTCACCTGCTGGCACTTTGATGGCCACATGTGTGCAGTCTATTGCACCCTGGACACGGGGAAGCCAGCAATCGCTGCAAAGCCTGCTATGGCTGGCCTCGTCCGAGCGGTACTGAATGAAAGTCAATGCACACCTTAACAGAGCGTTTGTCACCAGCTCGACACAAGTGTGAACAACTGATTGGGAGACTCGGCAAAGATCACCCACCAACCCCTGGAAAGAGCCGGAGGCATAGAAGTTGAGGGCAGCCATGACCTTCAACGCCTCTGGCATGGGGTGTCCACCCGCACAGTTGGAGCTGATCTCAGGGCCTATCATCTGACAGATGGAGGTCACCGTCTCCTTGAGAGATGAAGCCTCCTTCGGCACCGCACCTCAGACATATTGGGGTAGCTGCATCACCCACCGCCTGTAAACCCTGGCAGCAGGATAGTGGCATCTTCTGCGACCCCTTCTGCCTTGCACATCCTGTTGGCCCTGCGCCCCTTGTGCCTGCACCTGTCCTTCTAAAGGTGGCTCCCCTGGAGGCTGCATATGGACTTCTGGCCTCCTCCCCCTTCTGGCCCTCCCTTCCTCCTCAGAGGAGGTGCCTCCAGTGGAGAGCACAATCCCCATTCCCAGGGTAAGGGAAGGCTGTCTGATACTTGCAAGGCCCCAAGAGTTATGTTTCCTCCAGAGTCTTGACCCGAAGCCTGTTATTCCTGTCAAAGCAGCTCTGCTGAGATTTTAAAGTCTCCTGTTCACACAAGTAAGTACCAGTAAGTTTCTAAAGTAAATGACTAACAACTTGAATTCGTGAGCCCACTCACCTTTCTTATCCCGCCCGTGGATGAGGTTTTTAAAAATGTGGCCTATCCGCCTGCCCGTTGCGTCCGTGCGACGGTCTGAAAATCGTACGGGCTGAGAAAAATCACTGTGTTATTGCTGCCTTAAGGGCCTTAACTGGCCCGTTAATTAATGGCGGGCGCACCTCGGAACTCATAGCACACCAGCCCTCCGAAATATCGCGATGGCGCGCGGTGACGTTGGGACGCACGCCCGACATCATCGCGCATCATTTTACACGTCGGCGTATTGGGCCCGCCCCCACACGCCGACTGAAAGATTCTGCCCATGGAGTCCAGTGTGACTTTCACCAGACGTGCCTTGGGTGTCACTTTAGACCTCAAAGGGCACTCAGAGCGAAGAAAAAACCCTGAGGTGATGAATTTGAATTTTGGGCCCCACAAAGGTGTCAAGATAAAAAAGTGACTGTTTCCTGCAGGCAGCAAATATCTAACTTCATAAATAGGGCTCATTGCCTTAGAGGTCAGGATTGCTTGCCATCTTTCTGGCACTCTGCCCATTAGGCCACTTTGGGAAGAACCTGGTGTCCACCTTCTGCATTTAAATGAGATCTTCCAGGGGCACAGTGCTTTCATTTCTTCTGGTCAGGAGCAGAAAATGAATATCAATCTTGTAAGGCTTTAAGAAGTGTTTGATTGTCTACATTTATAATATTCTTATAACCTTGTGAATTAGTCACAACTTTTCTAAAAACTATTTTAACGAAAATATTTTAAAAGATCTAGTTGCTATATGAAGACTTTGACTTGGGTTCAAGTATCAAGGTAAGCAGCAAGATCTGAGAGCTTTGTTGATCCCAACTCATCTCAGAGCCAGATAAGAGACTGGATACATGAAAGTGGTTCTTTGATCTTCCCCAGGCTGCTTTAACTTTTGTCTCATTTGAAATTTCTCTTCCAATGAGCAGATATTTTAAAAAACCTTCTTGCACTAAGGCTCCTGGGAAAGGTAATTTTCATTAAGGTATTCCCTGCAAGGAGTGAGATTTCTCTGCAAATTTTCATACAAATACTGGAAAATGTGTGACATAAGTTAAACTTTAATGTGGGCTTTTTAATAATTTGCGATCCTCGGCTTCAATAGCTGTTGATGATATTTTGCCTACCATAAAAATTGCAGAAAAGGCATTCATACAAGTTTGTGTGAATTTGTGCATACCAACCTGGTTGCAGTCTCCCACTTGATATCCTAAAGCGAACTGCATTGAATCAAAATGATTGAATGCTGTCAAATATTGTTTGTTAGCTCTCTTGCGAAGTGTCTTGGACATTTTATTACATCAAAGGTACATAAATTGTCCACAAAAATCCAATCCAGCCCCATTTCTGCACAATTAATCTACTCCCAATCATCAGTATAATGATGAAAGGTCTCTTTAACACTGCTATCAAGCACCACATGCTCACCAATAACCTGCTTCCCAATACTCGGTTGGATTCTGCTTGAACCACTTGGCTCCAGATCTCATTACAGCCTTTGTCCGAGCATGGACAAAAGAACTGAATTCCAGAGGTGAGGTGAGAGTGACTGTTCTTGACATCAAGATATCATTTGACTGAGCATGGTATGAAGGAGCCCTAGTAAAATTGAAGTCAATGGGAATTGGGGAAAACTCTCCACTGACTAGAGTCATAACTAACACAAAGGAAAATGGTTGTGGCTGTAGGAGGCCAATCATCTTAGCTTCAGAAGATTGCTGAAGAAGTTTCTCAAGGTGTCCAAGGCCCAACCATCTTAAGCTGCTTCATCTATTACTCTTCTTCCACCCTAAGAACAAAAGTGGATATATTCGCTGATGAGTGCAGTGCAGCTCCATTTCCAACCCCTCAGGCAATGAAGCAAGACCTGGAAAACATTCAGATTTGGGTTGATAAGTGGAAAGTAGCATTTCTGTCACACAAGCACCTCCTCTTGATGTTCAATGGCATCACCATTGCTGAATCCCTGACCATCAACACCTTGGGAGTCACCATTGACTAGAAATGTAACTGCAACAGCCATATAAATACTGTGGCTACAAGATAAGGTTAGACGCTGGGAATCCTGTGGCATGTGACTCACCTCCTGACTCTCCCAAGTCTTTTTACCATAACCAAAACAAAAGTCAATGTAATGGCATCCAAGTGCCTGGATGAGTGCAGCTCCAACATTCAAGATGTGTGACGCCATCCAGGGTGAAGTCGCCTGCTTGGCGGCCAACCCATGCACCACTTTAAACATTCACTGCTTCCACCACTGCCACCACACTCTGTCGCAGTGCGCATCATCTACAAGATGCACCAAAGCAACTCACCAAGTCTTCTTCAACACCACCTTCCAAACCCATGAGCTCTACTGCCTAGAACAAGGGAAGCAGGAGCATGGGAACATCACCACCTGCAAATTCTCCTCTAAATCACACGCTATCCTGACTTAGAGCTATATTACCGTTCTTTCACTGTTGCTGGGTCAAAATCCTGGAACTCCCTCCCTAACAACACTCTGGGTGTAGCACAGGTGGCTCACCACCACCTTCTCAAGGACAATCAGGAATGGACAATAAATGCTGGTCTTTCCAATGATGCCCACATTTCCATGTAAGAACAAAAAAGAAAATATATAAACACTAGTTATTGTTGTTATAACAACATTCCTTGTCCTTGATTAACCAAGCATATCAATCATAAAATGAAAATCAGTTTTAGGCTTGATCCAGCATTTCATATAAACAGTTTTTCAAACGTCATATTTCCAAATATAATGTTCATATACTTTGCACTATATTTTTACAAATTAGGGTAAATCTTGTATTTGCAAAGTAGACTGGATTATATTTGAAACAAGAACTATTAAATTCTTGCTGAACATGAACTGAAAATGTGACCACTGGAACTAACACATCAAACCTACATGAAGCTTTAAATATTTTTTATGGGAAGGATTGAATTTACTTCCCAAAAATGCTTTGTGAACCTGTTCCAACTTAAACTGGTTGAACCCAGTGATGATTTTAAATGGTCTGTCATTTCTCAAGACTATCAGGCATTCTGCAAAGGCAATCTGGGAGAACCTTGTACCATTCACTGTGCTCATACTCTGCATATTCTTTGCACATTCCACAACCAAATGTAAATCATGATTTCAATTTTAACACATAGGTTTACCAGTTTTCTGTGAAATTTGTACATTTAAAATTAAAAGATTCGGGGCAGTATTTGACACGTAAACCTTTTAAAGATTTTTCTTCAGAAGTAGCTTTTAATTAAAATAGACTTGACTGATTTTAATTTCTGTAAGACTGCTTTTCTTACTTCGTAGGTCATTTGTGAACCTGCTACGGTTTCACAGAGCATAGCTGTAGCAGCCACAGTCTTTGTGACATTTTCACCAATGCCATGCTGGCAAATGATTCAAATATAGGGGCTGATTTTAATCCAGAGTGGGTTTTGGATGGGTTGCAGGCCAGCTGAGTATGGATTGCGCTCAGTGGCCTAAATTTCAGGCCTGGGAAGAACTAACACTCGGGCCAAATTCTGCAAATCCATTTCTTGTCTGGAATGGGCATAAAGAGGACAAACTGATAGGTAAAGTTCAGGTGGTTCCTGGCCACCCACTGGCTACCAGGTAAGTGGCAACAGGGAAGTTTGGGAGGGTCTTGCAGGCCGAAAATCCTTATTAATAGGAGTAGGCCATTCAATCCCTCTGGCTGCTCCACCATTCAGTTATATCATGGCTGATCTCTACATCAATTCTATTTACCCGCCTTTGATTCTTATCCCTTACCCATCCTTAATAAAAATCTGTCGATACCAGTTTTGAAGTTTTCAGTTGATACAACATCCAGAGCCACTTGTGAGAGAGATTGCCACATTTCTAATTAGTCTTAGTATGAAATAGTGCTTTATCGTTATTACACCATGGAATAGTCTAGCTTTAATTTTAAGATTGTTTCCCCTTGTTCTGCATTCTCTCTGCATCTACTCTATCAAATCTTTTTATCATTTTGAACACATCCATTAGATGATTTCCAAACTTTCAAAACTCAAGGGAGTGCAAGCCAGGTTTATGCAACCTGTCCTCCTAATTTAATTTCTTTAAGTTTTGATAACATTCAGCCGAATCTGTGCTTTATCCCTTCCAATGTTAATATATCATTCTTTTCATTTCCCATAGTAAGGGAAGCCAGTACTTGATGCACAGCAGCACTGTGATTGCTGAAATATGCATTCCCTTATCTATTTATTGTGTTCTTGTAATTTAATAGAATGGAGAAAAATGGCTGCATTATTCTCCAACACAAATTAAAGTCAGCAAGCAAGTAACTTTTATGCTATACAAGTGCCAGATAATCATAAGATCACAAGATCATAAGAAATAGGAGCAGCAGTAGGCCATTCGACCCATCGAGCCTGCTCTGCCATTCACTAAGATCATGGCTGATCTGATTGTGACCTTAACTCCACTTTCCTGCCTGTCCTACATAACCCTTAACTCCCCTGTCAATCAAAAATCTGTCAAACACACTCTGAATATATTCAATGATCCAGCCTCCACTGCTCTCTATGGAAGAGAATGCCAAAGACTAATGCCTCCGAGAGAAGAAATTCCTCCTAATTTCCATCTTAAATTGGGGTCGCCTTATTTTGAAACTGACTGTGTCCCCTAGTCCTAGATCTCCCCCATGAGAGGAAACATCCACTACACCAAGCCCCCTCTCATTCTTCTAAATTCCAGTGTGTATAGGCTCAACCTGTTAAACATTTCCTCATAGGACAACTGCCATTCAGCCCAGGAATCAGCCTAGTGAAGTATCTCAAAACTGTTTCCAATGCAAGTATTTCCTTTCTTAAGTAAGTAGAACAAACCTGTACACAGTACTCCAGGTGTGGCCTCACTAATGGCCTGTAGGGATGTAGCAAGACTTCCCTACCTTTTTACTCCATTCCCCCTTGCAATAAAGGCCAATATTCCATTTGCCTTCCTAATTACTTCCTGTACCTGGATGCTAACATTTTTGTGATTCATATACAAGGACACCCAGGTCCCTCTGTACTGCATTTTTCAGCAGTCTCTCTCTATTTAAATGGTATTCTGTTTTTCTATTCTTCTCACCAACATGGACCACCTCACATTTTTCCACATTATACTCCATCTGCTCCTCTCGTTCTCGATCCTTTCACGAGTGGGAACAGTTTGTCCCTATCTACTCTGTCTAGACCCCCCATGATTTTAAATACCTCTATCAAATCTCCTCTCAGCACCCCCTTCTCCATACGTACATACAAATTAGGAGCAGGAACAGGCCATTCAGCTCTTTGAGGCTGCTCTGCCGTCCAATAAGATCATGGCTGATCTTATGGTGGTCTCAACTCCAGGTTTTGCCCACCCCGATAACCTTTCACTCCCTTGTTAGACAAGAATCTATCTACCTTTGCCTTAAAAATATTCATTGACCACCGCTCTCTGGGGAAGAGAGTTCCAAAGACTCACAGCCCTCGAGATGTAAAATGACGCGGAGTGACATCAGGCGTGCGTCTTGACGTCACTGCGCGTCATTTAGATTTTCAGTTCGGTGGGCACGCAGCTGAGTCGGCTGCGCGCCCGCTGAACTATCAGAGGCCTGTTAAGGCCGTTAATTAACTAATTAACCCTATTGAGAAAGCTGCCCGTCCAACCTCAAGGCTGACGGGCAGGCAAAGAGACCAGGCGGCCTTCGCATTTTTTATGGAACCTCATCCATAGGCGGGATGAGGTTTCATGAAGGGTTAATAAATTAAATACATTTTTCCATTGAAGTTCACTGACATGTCCCAGCTCATGTGACACTGTCACATGAGGGGACGTGTCTTAAATTTTTTTTTCTTCATTAAAATTTTTAAAACTTAAAACATATCTCCCTGAGGCACCTCGGCCTCAGGAAGATTTCTGTGCTCTTTCGCGTGCATGCACGAAAGAGCGTAGGCCCCACTCAGGGAACCGCACCCCTGCCTACACAGGCTGCGCACAGCGCTTCTGGGTGCACGTCACGCTGGGCAGGCCTTAGTTGGCCCGCCCACGCGAAATGGCGGTGTGGACCCTATCGGGGGCCCCCGCACAAGCCCATCTTTTCCTTCAATTTGGTATCAACCGAACTTCCTTCGTTAGCCATGGATGGTGCATCCCTCGCACAGAGTCTTTCTTTCTCAATACAATATATTTTGTTGAGAGTTATGAAACACTTCCTTAAACATCTGCCACTGCTTATTTATCAACACATTTTCCCAGTCCACTTTAACCAAATCTGTCTGCATACTTTTGTAATTGCCTTTATTTAAGTTTAAAACACTAGTTTTAGGCCCAACTTTCTCACCTTCAAACTGAATGTGAAATTCTATCATGTTATGATCACTCTTACCTAGAGGATCTTTACTATGAGGTCATTTATTAATCCCATCTCATTACACATTACCAAGGGCAGAAATTTTTGCTCAGTGGGCGGGCACATGCCCGACCCGCTCAAGCGTGAAATGACGCGCGTTGACGTTGGCCGAGCGTGCCGACGTCAACACGCAGTCACGCGACAGTTCAGTCGGTGGGCATGCGCCGGAGTCAGCAGCGAGCCCACTGCCAATTAAAAGGCCTGTTAAGGCAATTAAATAATCATTAAATTAATTTTTTTGCTGCCCGTCCAACCTTACAGTTGGCAGGCAGGCGAAAAGGCCAAGCAAATAATAATAAAAGTTTTAAAATGTAATTAATAACATGTCCCTGCTCATGTGTCAGTTACATGAGGGGATATGTTTCATTACCTTTTTTAAAATTAATTTTTAAAATATCTCTTCATCTCCCTGAGACAACTCCACGCCTCAAGGAGATTATGTAGCGCTCACTTGCGCGCATGTGAGAAGTTCATGCTCAGCCTGCTTGCCCTCCTTCCCCCCACTTAATTGGCCCGTCAGCGTGAAATCGTGGTGTGGTGCTGATCACGGGCGGTGGTCGACTTCCTGACTGCCCAAGCCTGCCCCTGCTGAGCACCCCCGCCAAGGGCAAAATTCTGCCCCAGGTCTGAAACAGCCTGTTCCCTGGTTAGTTCCAGAATGTATTGTTCTAAGACACTGTCCCAATACACTCCATGAACTCATTCTTCATGCTACCATTGCCAATTTGGCTCTTCCAATCTACATGAAGATTATAATCTCTCATGACTATTACGGTATGTTTCTTACAAACCCCATTATTTCTTGATTTATATTCTGTCCTACAGTGTAACTACTGTAAGTGGGCCTATAAACCACTCTCACCAGTGACTTCTTTCCATTGCTCCATCTCCACCTAAACTGATTCCACATTTTGATCCTTTGAATTTAGATAGTTTGTCACCACTGTACTGATCTCATCCCTCATTAACAGAGTCACTCCGCCTCTTTTTCCCTTCTTCTCTTTCTGAAGTGTCAAATACCCATGAATATTCAGATCCTACCTGTGGTCACATGGCAACCACATCTCTGTATTGAATATCATATCATACTCAACTATTTGTGCTTTCAGCTCATCTATCTCCAATAAAAAAGAGTCTAATTACATACCCTTGACATTCAATGGCATTACCATCATTGAATTCCCCATCGTCAACATTCCAGGGGCTTTACCATTGATCAGAAACTCAACTGGATCAGCCATATAAATACTTTGGTTATAAGGGCAAGTCAGAGACTGGGTATCCTGCAGTGAATAACTCACTTCTTGACTCCCCAAAGCCTTTCCACCAGCTACAAGGTACAACTTGGGTATGTAATGGAATACTCTCCACTAACCTGGATGAGTGCAGCTACAACACTCAAGAAGCTCAACACCACTCAGAAGAAGGGAGCCTCTTGGCTGTACTGCATTGGCTGTAAAGCACTTTGGGACGTCCAGTGGTTGTGAAAGGTGCTATATTAATGCAAATTCTTTTTTTTGTTGGCACACTAGCCATCTTGAGCATTCTTTCCCTCCATCACTGCTTGAGCATTCTTTCCCTCCACCACCCGACCGTTTACAAGATACACTGCAGAGGAGAGGGTATAAGGGATAGGCAGGAAAGTAGAGTTGAGGCCACAGTCAGGTCAGCCATGATCTTATCAAATGGCGGAGCAGACTGGAGGGGCCAAATGGCCTACTCCTGTTCCCAATTCGTATCTTCATATATATGTTCGTACATAAGTTTGTAACAACACATGAAGGCTCTTTGACAGCTCCTTCCTCACCAGCAATCTTTACATGTAGAACAATAAGGGCACGAGGTGCATGGGAACACCACACTTGCAAGTTCCCCTCCAAGTCACGTATCATGCTGGCTTGGAAATATATTACTGTTCCATCACTGTGGCTGGGTGAAAACCACCACCTTCTCAGGGGGAAGTTAGGGATGTGCAATCAATGCTGGCCTTGCCAGTGATGCTCACATTCCATAAATGAGTAAGAAAAGGTATTGGATACTTCCAGCATTATACTAGAATATTAACAGAATATTTTATGTACTGTGTGCTTAGAGCATCAAAAGTTTAAAGATTGATTCCTCAACAACCTGGTCAACAAAATCTCATTTTCAAATACTTTTGTTTTGTTATTGATCCTCTCTAGTCCTTCTTAGATTAATATTCTCAATCCATAATATGCTTCTTCTTCACCATGATTGAGGAACGTATGAACTACGCCTGCTTCTACTTCTTATGGTTGTTACGGTCTCCGGGAGACCAGTAACATTTTTTTTAAAACAAAAGAAATCTGAAATCCCAGTTCTTTACTAAAAGAATGAAGTCATAAGATTTCACAGTTTAAAACAGAATAATTTTTACTATACAAGAGTCAAACAAAGCAAACACTAAATATTACCTTAGATAACCTCCTATACTCTAACATCCTGAATCAAAGTAAGTTAAACATGAATTAACAGGCAAATTGTGGTTGATTATGAACCATAAATTAAACATTAAATGGAAGATACAACCAAGGCAGAACTTCTGAATTGGGTCTGCAGTCCACTCGGCGTGTAGGCATTAAACTTAGTCACAAAGTCCTTCAAAACTCTGTATTTTTTACAAAGAATATCAGCTCCTCTCCTTCTAGAACGTAGCCTGATCCCCAGCTGCCATTAGTATACAACTAACACGATCTTCACTACAAATTGCACATGTCTGCAGAACCTCTTCAACTTGATCTAAATGGTGTAGATCCACCAATGCTGTTTTTAAGTAAAAGAAACAGCTGCAGCAACTTATTCCCAGCTACTGGATCTAGCCTCTGTCTTCTTCAGCCTGCCTGTACTGCACCACTGGACTCCTCCCCTGCTTTAATGCTGAGCTTGGATGGCTCAGCGTCCCTTTATATAAACCTCAACCAGTTTCAGTCTGCCCAGAAGTTTTGGTTTCCAAATCTCAGATTCAGTTTTCATTTCCTTAGGAACTGGTAGGATCAGTTTCCATCCTTTGTTCCTTTTCTTGGTCTCCCTTTTCAGCTGCTGTTTTCAATTAATGTCTGCCTGAAAAACACAAGCTAGCAACCACTGATTCCATGACAATGGTCAACAAACTAGGAAGGTTCAATCCACATCTAACAGGAGTGTTTGCAAAAGTCTTTTGTTACCAATTTCAGATGTAATGCATCATTGGATACTTTGGGGGTAAACTTCAACTTCAGTGGCTGATTTTCCTTTGAAGTCAATGGAAAGGGGAATGGACCATCTACTACCATCTATTTTGGGACCCGGCAGAGTTGAATTTCATCCCCAATTAACTCAGTCTCAGACATCAAAATATCAGCTAAAGCAGCAATTCATGTAGCAGATCAGCACAATCCCCATTGTTGAAGTAATCTTGACTATACAGTCCAATTTGAGCAGGTTATACTCATCTACTTTGAAATTTACTCTCCAGCCAAAATCAGTCAAATAAACATGCTGGTAAAAGCAAAAAACTGCGGATGCTGGAAATCCAAAACAAAAATAAAAATAAAAATACCTGGAAAAACTCAGCAGGTCTGGCAGCATCTGCGGAGAGGAACACAGTTAACGTTTCGAGTCCGTATGACTCTTCAACAGAACTAAGTAAAAATAGAAGAGAGGTGAAATATAAGCTGGTTTAAAGGGGGGTGGGACAAGTGGAACAAGGCAAAAGAGAGATACAGAAACAAAAACAGAATTACCTGGAAAAACTCAGCAGGTTTGGCAGCATCGGCGGAGAAGAAATCAGTTAACGTTTCGAGCCTTCATGGCCCTTCGGCAGAACTGAAGCATAGTTAGAAGAAGGGAGAAATATAAATTGGTTTAAGGTGGTTGGGGGGGGGGGGGGGGGTGGTGTGGAGAGAGAGACATTGAGGGTGTGGTGATTGTGGAGATGAGCAGATAATCAAAAGATGTCACAAACAAAAGGGTCAAAAGTCCTGTCGGAGAGAAGAGCAATACTTCTTCAAGGTCGGCATTCCTTGAAGAGAAATGGCAGTCAATTAAACACTAAGATTAAAGCAAAAAACTGCGTTTGCTGCACATGCTACTGCCCAGGATTACTGTCACCCATTTCCCTAGCAGCCATTGAATTGTAACAAAACCCAAACTACATTGTGTCAAAGATAGAGCAACAAACCCTGTACTGCTTCCTAACTGAAGCATCAAATGTGTTATTGAGTCGGGAGCTGAATCATCATTCAATTCTGTTTGGATTTCTCCCATAAAACTGTCCTATATGGTATCAGTCAAGCTACCAATATAGACATCCCCAAAATAATTTACTGCATGTTACCATTCCAGATTTCATCACCATGGTGATGCTTGGGAGGAAGTGCCGGGGGTGTTTTTGTCCTGCAACCTCTGCACGCAGCAATACTAAAACTGCAGGTAATTCTGGATAAAAGTCGAACCTGATTTTTAAGTGAAACAGGGCAGCACTCCATCACAAAGGTGGTTTTCTTCTCCTTGATGTAAATCCAATGCAATTTGAATTTGGCTAAGAAAATGTTTCGGAGATCTATTAAACCACCTGAGTGCTTTTAAAAATTACTCACATTTGATTGACATGGTTAGAAAGTGCAAACATTCCTGCTTTCATTCTCAGAGCATTTAAATGTTAATGGTGAGGAGGGGCACTTCAGAGAAGCAGAGCTGGAATCAGAGTTAAATGAGGTATTTGCTAGCTGGAACTCAATCTGCAATTACCAGTTTCAACCTGAATAAATGAACCTCTGAAAAGAAACCCATTTGCGATTTATGTACCTTGGTGATAAAACAGAACATCCTCCAACCCTGGGTTCATAAACATTAGCATTCTTTTGGAAAGCAGGACATCAGCTATTTTGAGAGATTAATCTTGTGGAGTTTAATTCTATTTCAGTTAATACGTCATTCTAGTTGATTTGGCAGTTGAAATGGATCAACCATGAGATGGGCCTCCCTCCCCCCACTTCCCCTCCCCCACTGCTCTGTCTCCCCCTCCCCCACACCTCCTCTTCTGACAATCTTCTATCACTTCCAACATAAGCCAGCCAACATCAAAAATCTGCCCTTAGGAAAGACTGAGTGTTAAGGCCTAATACAGGAATTTCAGATGCATTCCTTTAGTGGGCCATGTCTTATGTGGATTTTTAATGCAGTTGAAGTAATGTTAACTATAAGATAAAAGCAAAAAACTGCGGATGCTGGAAATCCAAAACAAAAACAAAAATAAAAATACCTGGAAAGACTCAGCAGGTCTGGCAGCATCTGCGGAGAGGAACACAGTTAACGTTTCGAGTCCGTATCACTCTTCAACAGAACTGTTGAAGAGTCATACGGACTCGAAACGTTAACTGTGTTCCTCTCTGCAGATGCTGCCAGACCTGCTGAGTTTTTCCAGGTATTTTTATTTTTGTTTTTGTTAATGTTGACTATATATTGGTGCATCCAGTGCAGATAAAATATCACCAGAAGCCTTCAAAGGTTTAAGTTCAAATGCTAAATAATACATCTGCATTGTCAAATATTCAGTGTTAAATGATCCTCAAAAGGTACAGAATATTCAAGGCCCTTTAGAGAAAATGGCATTTCACCAAATAGCTCAGCCTGTCATTGAACAGCGAGTTAATCATTTGCTTGTAAGTTGGGTTCAAAACAAATTGCTTCCAGCACACAGTTTAAGTAGACTTTATGTATCTCATTAAAATCCTGATCATCCCCTCATAACACCCTGGTACATATCACACTACAGTGAGTGGGTATTTATTAGTTTTATAGCACTATATGGGCAGCAATGCATTCTTCCACTGAATTTTATTACCTTTTAAACTTTTCCAGGGACCTGTCAAAATATTTTGTACGCTCAGTATGGAATGAGCTTAGTCCTTTATAAACATGGAACTTGAACTTCAAAACAGAGTTTGTCCAAGAAATAATCAGGGGCAGAATCTTGCCCTTGTCTGGTGGGCTCGGAGGGGACGGGCAGGGGTGGGTGGGAAACCGACCACCGCCCGTGATCGAAGGGGATTTCTTGCTAGCGGGCCAATTAATGCCTGCCCAGCTCTTTGTCTGTCTGTCTATCTCTCTCCCTCTCTGTCTCTCACTCTCTCTCTCTATCTTGCACTGCCTGTGCGAGTGTGGGGGAGGGGAGGAGGGTGAGCGTGGACTTTGCGCATGCGTGTGAGTGCATGCTTCAGAATCTCCCTGAGGCTCAGAGCTGCCTCAGGAAAGTGAAGAGTTAAAAAAAAAATTGAAAATGTTGTAAAACTCTGTCACATGAACAGGGGCATGTCATTAATTAAATTTGATAACTTTTATTTTATTATTATTTGCTTTAGGAAACCTCATCCTGCCATTGATGAGGTTTCCTAAAAAGTGCAAAGGCTGCTTGGCCTTTTCGCCTACCCACCAACTGTAAGGTTGGACGGGCAGCGAAACATATCTTTTAATAGCTTTGTTAATGGCCTTAACAGGCCTTTTAATTGTTGGCGGGCGCGTGCCTGTTGACCGAAATACCGTGCGAATGCGCGTTGATGTCAGGAGGCTCGCCTGATATCAACGTGTGTCATTTTACGCTTGAGCTGGTCGGGCGCATGCCTCTCTGCCGAGCTAAAAATTTTGCCCCAGATATCAGAATTATGTTGGATCTATATATTCGTTACTCTGCCATTGAAGATGGGCAGAGATAATATTTTCATCCCTGTTGGTCTGTTCGGCTGTAAACAATAGAGCCCAGATTTTTGTGGAGTCGGGCTGACTCCAGAGTATTAAAAATGGTTGGAGGGAACTGATTCCGGCCCTCATTCCCAGTGCTGGCTATTTTTGCCGGCTCAAGATAATGGTGCAGGTAGTGAGGTTGAACTCTGGAACTCCTGACCTGGCTGGCTCTATTGTGGGGGGAGGCATCTCATAGGCCCCCACAGGTTTTGTGGAGTTGGGCCAGCTTCTCGATGACTTGTGCTTCATGGCCTCTCAGAAGAATCGTGAACCATAGTGAGGATCCGGGATGCCTTTGAAAGGTAAGTTCAAAAGGTCTTAAACATGCCCCTATGCTCCTTCCGTGTTCTTCATACCCCCTTCATGCCAACACTATGTCCTCCACACCATCACTGCAGTAGTCCCTTAGGGTAGTGCCTTAGGCCAAACCATCTTCAGCTGCTTCATCAATGACCTTCCCTTCATCATAAGGTCAGAAGTGGGGATATTCGCTGATGATTGCACAATGTGCAGCACCATTCATGATTCCTCAGATACTGAAGCAGTCCATGTCCATATGCAGCAAAGCCTGGACAATATCCAGGCTTGGGCTGATAAGTGGCAACTAACATTTGTACCAATATCAATTAGTTTTTAACAGGCCTTAATAGGCCTTAGACAGTCCTCGGCTGCGCGCCCGCCGAACTGAAAATCTAAATGACACGCGGTGTCATCGGGACCCTCGCCCGACGTCATCGTGCGTCATTTTACGTGTCGGCGAGCAGGCCCTGCCCCCGCTCACCGACCGGAAAATTCTTTCCATTAACTTTGTTTCTCTCTCCACAGATGCTGTCAGACCTGCTGGGTTTTTCCAGCATTTTCTGTTTTTGTTTCAAATTTCCAGCATCTGCAATATTTTGCTTTTATCTTAATATAAATACTGTGGCTTCAAGAGCAGGTCAGAGCCTGGGAATTTTGTAGTAAGTGACTCACTTCCTGACTCCCCAAAGCCTATCCATCATCTACAAGGCACAAGTCAGGAGTGTGATGGAATACTCTCCGCTTGCCTGGATGAGTGCAGCTCCAACAACCCTCAAAAGCTTGACACCATCCAAGACAAAGCAGCCTGTTTGATTGGCATCCACCACCTTAAACATTCACTTCCTCCACCGTGCACAGTGCCAGCAGTGTGTACCATCTACAAGATGCACTGCAGCAACTCATAAGCCTGCTCGACAGCCTCTTTCAAACCCATGACCTCCACCACCTCGAAGGACAAGGGCAGCAGATGCATGGGAATTCCAGCACCCGCAAGTTTTCCTTCAATCTACAAATCATCTTGACTTGGAAATATATCGCCGTTCCTTCACTGTCGCTGGATCAAAATCCTGGAACTCCCTTCTTAACACTGCAGTGGGTGTACCTACACCACATGGACTGCAGCGGTTCAAGAAGGTGGATCATCATCACCTTCTCAAAGGTAATTAGGGATGGGCAATAAATGCTGGCCTAGCCAGTGACGCCCAAAGCCCATGGAAGAATAAATGGAAAAAAAAACGAATTCTCGTACTGGCAACAGGAATTCCTGTGTTGCTTCAGGAACGCATTCATCTGGAACCGGAGGAAAATCTCAAACGACAAACGGGATAGAAATTGGTAATGCACTGGACTCATTTTGAGAAATGCCTAGTCAAAGTACATGAACTGTTTTTAATCTGACACATGGGAAACTCAAAAGATGAATTATTGCAGTAGCAGCCAACAGCTGCTAAAATTACAGGATTAAAAACATTTCATGTTCAAATTTCACCTGGCATTTCATCCCTTAATTTTCACTACAATATTTTTTAATACTGCAATAAATAACAGATTGACACATTGGGAGTGATAAACTGTACTAAGGTAAGTTGTGTTGGTTTTCATGTAGGAAATTCTGATAGTTAGAATCTCTGGAAGTGATGATGTGCCCCAGGGCATTGACCCATATATTACTAGCACAGGCCTAGCAGATTACAGCATTACAGTATGTACATTGTCTACAATAACATATTGAGCATCTGCCACGAGTAAAATGCATGAAGATTCTATTTTCATATTTTCTATATAAATAGCAGAAAGAATAGCGAGTACTCAGAGTGCTGGACTGGAAAAAGGCAACTTTCAATGAGATAAGAAGGGATTTAATGCAAATGAAATGGGGCAGAAAAATTAGCAAAGAAGATTACAGATCATCAGTGAATAACTATTAAGTGAAATGGATTGAGTACAAAGTAGATATATCCTTATGAGATGATAAATGTGCATTGAAGGATAGAATTGTGTGGATAAATACACCAATGAAAATTGAAGAGCAACTTAAAAGGGAAACATGATAAAACTTAGGCCAACAGTAAAAAATCACGTGGAATACAGAAAGTGTACTGAGGAGGTGAAAATGGAGATCAGGCTGGCTATAAAGGATAACAAATTTTTACTTGATTCATCTATTTGCCTTCGTTATATTTATGTTACACTGCTTCTTGCGTAAAAGAAATATAATCTTTTCTTTGAGGTCTCATTCATTCTTCAGAGACTGAATTTCATTGATAAGACTGGCAATATTGTAAAGACATTTGGAGATTGAGGGCAAGATTCCCACTGTGACAATTAATCAAGACCTAAGTGGAATGGCCTCCTTGGACAAAAGCTCGACTAATTTGACCTGTTGCTTTACCCAATGGCATGCATAACGACAAACCCATGTGTAAAGCAAATAAGTTCATTGCTACATTAATGGGCATTGCATTTACACCTGAGCAGAACTATGCTTGGTTCTTCTCAACTCCGCCGATGAGTTCTGAACTCCAACTTGTCTCGAATGTTTATATCTCGCTGTCCTTGGAGCATTGTTTATTCAATTATGACTGCTTAACTGCACAGATAAGAGGCTGCCCTGCACCAGTTTAAGGAATACCTGACAAACTCATTTTTCCCTTGCACTTTCAAACAGCTGGCTGAAGAGCAGCAGAGAAATGGGAGGCGATCATACTCTGAAGTCGAGGATCAGAGCAAGAGCATACCCCCAAAGAGACATCAATAAATCTTCAAAGAGACGAGGGAAAATAATTCGCTAAAATTAGATATGTTAAAAGAATTCCCTCCGGATTTCCCCATATTAGATTGCCATAAATGGTATAGTCTACCAGGATAGCATCTGGAACTAATTAATCCTTTTCAACCACGCTCTGCCTTCCTTCAGCTAAGCAGTCTGCTGAACACTTGTACAGATATTTTGGCTCAAAAATCAAATTGGACTGCGCCTGTTTTACACAAATTGGTGCCTAAGGGTACATTATGTCAGTTGCGTTTGTGTATTCTGTGCTGCCGTCATATTGGATCGGGTTCCTCCATAGGCATCTAGGGCACGTCAGAAATGTTCAAAACACTTATCAAAAAATGGGCCCTCGCTTGTTGCTTTACCAAGGAGCCTGTCACTGAGATACACCATCTGTTGCAGCACAGTTCACACTTCACACCAAAATACGGACAGCACAACCTGTAGCTGTCGAACATCACTGTGGCTGTAAGGATTTCTACAACATGGTCCTTCCAGGCTGCAACTGGCAACATCAATGACATCTCCCAGTTTGCAGTCACTGTTGCATTAGGGAGATCTTGGAGGTCCTCTAGGATAGGAGAAACACCTACATCTAATACCCCACGGACAGAGTGAAGCAGGATGAAAGAGCCGTAGGTTTTGCTCCCCATCATCATCCTGAATAGAAAGGGACTCCACTGCAGCTTGCTACTGACCATCATGCTGGTCTGTGCCTATTTTCCTGGCAGCAGTCATGACTTATTCAATCTGTGCCAGCCCTGTGTGTTAGCTTACTCCAAACAAGCTATTGGGTGAGTCTCAATGCTGGGCGACAAACTATCCACTCCAAACGTGGCTCAAGGCTCCTGTCAAGAACCCAGACACAGCAGCAGGGCTGGCATACAAGAACTATACTTCCACTCCAAAGATTATGAAGCAGACAGTCTGCGTGCTCACACATTTCCATTGTCTGGACTATTTGGAAGGGGATCTGCAGTACGGCCCTGATCATGTATTTGTGGTTGCCTGCTGCATGACTCTGCCATCATGAGGGAACTGCACATAGCCTCAAACAGCAAGTACAGAAAGAGGAGCATGAAGAGGAACTGCAGGCATGGCATCGATCACCTCACTACACCACCTGAGTCCATTCCTTCAGTCCAAACATATTGGTCTTCCCTTCACTTCACTACAAATAATCACACCAAATCCAGAAAACAAAAAAAATCCAGCTACTCTGTTCCATCTCCTAACAGATAATTAAACATTACAGCTTACCTTGTGTATTTATCTATTATTCTTATGAAATATTTTCCCAGTGGCTACAACTTAGATGCTGAAATGCTGCTCATCACCCATTGGGGACACTTCAGATGCTCAATGTAGATAACCTGTAGTAGGCCTTCGAGGATCCAGCTGCAGACTGCAGCCTCTCTGCATGAATTGGGGCAATTTAGCCCAACTGTCACTGCCACTAAAAAGGGCATTGGTTGACTGGGTAACAGGGATGCTGTAATTGTCAAAGGACAGGAGGTGTCTCTCCTATAGAACCAAGGTTAGTTTCCTGCGAATGCCCCTCAGCACTCCTGCACAAGAACGGTGCAGGACTGGTGAGATGTTCTGGAAGCTTTCATCAACATTGGCCCTCAGAACCAAACTGGCAGTCATATGAGGTTCCACATCAACTGTGGGCACTGCCATGGAGGGTATTAAGAAGCTCCAGGATGGTCTCTATGCTTTGTGCAAAGCCTATACAAGTTGCAGCTCAACTCCTCCACATTCTGAGCCAGTGTGAAAGCTCACTGGCAAACTATCCAGTACACCTAGTTTGTCCTGATGATTGTCCATCATTGTCTATTGAGGTAGCCTGGGCCCTCAAAGTCAACATCTAAGTCCTCATCTGCAGAGCTAGCGAGTAATCTCAGCTTCCAACAAGGCTGCACCTATGGCATCCTAATCCACACCCCCCTCCCTCCCTCAAAACCCCCGTCCCAGTTCCTGCAGAGTTGTGGATGGTGATTTCATCATGTGAAGCTCTCTCATCTGGCCTACTCACTACGGTTTTACCAGTGAAGCCTGATTTTCCACACCCACAGGTGCCCTAAAACAGGCATGCAGCCAATAGTGGTGGCTGCTGCCTGACTCATGATAATGAGCTGCCAGCATTTATGTGAAAGAACACTGTGAACAGGTGTGTGCAACACACAGGTTTTTAAGGAGTGATTTGAATTTCTAGGGCTTTGTGCTTTAGCTACAATAATGTCCAACAGGGAAACACACATCTGAAGTACTGAACGTTTAGTGAAAAACAGCTCAAGTAGAATTTTATTCTGAGCCCAAGAAAGTACACAAGCTCCAATCTTGCCTGAATAGGTATTTTCTAAGTATGAAAAGGGAATACCTTTTCAGATATTTTTATAATGAGATTTCCAGCTTTGATCTTCCGATCATACAGATACTTTTCATGAAGCATACAATGAACTTTTTGCAAAAGAGGTGACTTCACGAGAATTACATGCAGTACATAGATTCCTTAGGCATGACCATGCAACATATTCATCCTTTCAATGCAACTTTTGACCACTAACAAATGCTTATATGTTGTAATAAAAGAGCAATTCCTCAATTCACAATACACCAATCTATATATTGTATAAATCAAAGAAAAAGAGAATTGAAATCAGCATTTAAATTTATTGCCATTATTCTCGCCCCTTCTTTAAGCCGTCAACTTCTTCTTGCAGTCTACTGAGCAGAAGAGCATTCCTTCTACTGGCATGAACTTCTGGCCGATCAAGCATTTGCCACAACAGGAGCACAGGAAACAGTCAGGTGTAGCATGCCAGTTGTAGTTCCCATATGTAACGCGTTGGGCCTCCGGATCAATGACATTATGGCAACACTGGCACACCTAAAAATTAAGACATTGGTGCAGAGAAAGAAATTCAGTAATACAGAATTTACACGGGCATCTATAAAAACCTGTCTGGTAGCAATGTGCAACATTTGGATATTTAGCTCCTGCTGCCAGTTTGCTCAAGTTCCAACTTTGTTGCATTTTCCTTGGGCCTCCTCAACTCATGAGAAGCAGCTTCTAAGAAATGCCAAAAGTTGGCACTCTCTTAGTTTTCCCAAATGTGTTGTGTTATAAGCAAATCCAACTAGGGGCAGAGTCATTCTAAAATTTAGAATTATTAAAATGTATGATATCATTGAAAAATTGAGTTGGTATCCATTAGAAATTTTGGCTCTGCAAGTGAACCTAGTTGTAAACCAACCTCAATTACTACAGTTTCACTTCTGTCCTCAAAGAATTAAAGTTCCTAAACCACATGGCTCGCCAATTCTGTGGGTCAATTTATATGATTTTGACATTACCTTTCTTTCTAGGCAATACCGAACTGCAAAAATGATCTCTTATCTCTTTACTCTAACCCGAGGATAAGGTCTTCCCCATATAGTCTTCGGTTTCAAAATCTGACTAACTTACCCCGGGTCGCTTTTATTCTTCTTGTATTCCCAAGAAGTGAAGGAACAGTGCCTCTAACTCCTCCTCCGTTTAGGAATTCAACTGTGAACCAAATCAACTACCCCTCCTCCCAAGGCCTGAATTTTACTCTACCCCCCTCGCCAGTGGGTTCTGAGGTGGGGTGAGGGTGGGGTAGGGGGGTGGGAGGGAGGGAGTGTGTAATTGCACGGACGGGATACCCTCCAGGTTCCTACCCACCCGGACCTTATAGCAATTTTACTGTGGGGCAGGCAGGGCCTCGGATGGGAAGCCAGCCCTTGCCCCAGTTAAGGCCCCAATGTGGCCACTTAAGGGTCTTTTCCCACCCAGCCTCAATTTTTAGGCTGGCAGGTGGATGACAGCTTGGGAGTGGGGGGGATACTCGGAAATAAACTGAGTTTGATCTCAGGCAGGAAGAGCGTTGGGGGGGGGGGGGGGGGTGCCTTTATCTAAAAGGCCCCTCCCCTTAAGGGCCGATCACCTCGCCCTTCCTGTCCCCACAGCCATCACCGCCCCCTTGCCGGCCTATCTCTCGAGACCCGCCATCCTGAAAATTCATGTCCAAGAGTATATCAGCAGCAGAAACCTTGTGCTGGTCTAATTTCTCATTTAATAAAAAAAATCCCTACTGTAACAGCTTTGGATATTTTGTTAGGCCGCCTGAATGGTGGTAACATTGTTTCATGTCCTTGGTGGTAGTGAAAAACTCTCATTACCTCAACTACTACCTGCCCTGTCTCAGGCTAGAAGCTGTGCATTTTGGACATTTAGAAATTAATTTGTTGTAAAACAACACCTACTGCAGGTTGCAGCAAACAAGTCAACCCCATTTTCTCCCTGCCGAAAATTAACTTTAGGCTTATACTCAGAGTACAAGTCAAGCCCTCTTTTCTGCTAAGAAGTACTATACTGGCCTCAATCTTTCATCTCAGAAATGCATGCTTTACTCCTCTTATAAGTTGGTGCATGGGACTAAGCAGGCAACACGGACCGTGTTTCTAAGATGATGCACAGGAATTTAAGACACGTCCACACAGACCAGACCACCCGTGGTGAATGATGAACAGAAATGGGTCCTCTGGAAAAAAAGAATGAAGTACGAAGCTGGCTTCAATCTAAAAGCCATAACATTTGCTAACTCGTCAAATAACAACACTGCAGTGAGGGAACTCCGTGTTAGTGAAAAACTGGTGCGAGAATGGAAGGAGGAGGAATCTGCCCTGAAGGAGGTGCCCAAGACCAAATGCACTATGAGGTCAGGGAGCAGCCACTGGCTTGATCTTGGGAGGCAAGTACCTGACTGGGTCCTTAAGAATCGTTGGAACGGTTACATTGTCACCAGAAATGCAATGTGTACACGCACATTTAAGTGGGCCAAATCAAATGCTGAGTCCAGCAAAGATTTCAGATCTGATTGGTGTAACCGCTCTGTGGAATGAAAATGTCTAGTGTTGTGGCAGAAGAGCAAGATCGCTCACCTCAGAGAATGCAAAAATACCAATTTCCAGTGGCTCATCATCCGATAGCAGCAAAAACACAAGTACCTATTATGTCACCGGCAACGTGGATGAAACGCCCAGGAGTTTAGATATGCCCTGCAGCTGAACTGTGGAGTGGAAAAGTTCGAAAACAGTTCTCTGAAAACCACGGGGCATGAGAAGACAGTGTTCACGGTAGTACAAGTTTGCATGGCCAATGGGATGAAATCAAAGCCTATGGTAATTTTCAAACGTAAAACCATGCCGAGAATCAAGTTCCCTGCAGGGACTTCAGGGCATGTCCATGACAACAGCTGGATGGATGAGGATGGAGTGAAACTGTGGATTGGTAATGTCTGGAATAGGTGTCCCGGTGGCCTACGCAAAGAACGCAACTTATTAGTGTGGGACATATTCAGATCCCATACAACTGATGAGATCAAGAGGCGCTTGCGAAGAAATAACATCCAAATTGCTGTTACACCAGGGGGGTCTAACATCCATAGTTCAACCTTTGGCATTGAAGGATCATGCTTGTGCTGAATGGAATAGGTGGGTGGTTGACAGTGGGAAAAAACCTTGACAAAGAGCGGAACTATATCTGCTTGTGTGGTTTCATCATCAAATCGTGGGTGCTATTAATGCAAAAACTTTCATCAGATAATTCAAAAAAATGCAGAATATCCAATTCAATGGATGGAGAGGAAGACGATTTGTTATGCAGGGATGAATCTGAAACCGAAGGCACCAAATCTGATCTACAGCAGGATCCTTACGATGACGTCATAGTCACAGTGACTCAGGTTGAATTTGATGAACTCTTTGCATTGGATACTAAAGACAATAAATTGGACTGTTTTTACAACATTTTGATTGGGATTAAAGGTACGTCTGTAGAATTGGCTCATTCAATAAAACATATCACATTGATTAAATTTGAATTACTGGTGTTTTTTTTTTTCACATTTCAAACTGGTGAACCGGTGGTTCAGATTTTATACTTGGCACGTAAGTTGACTGTTTTCAGGAGGGATTTTTGAGGCTTCAAAGGTTGACTTATACCCCACGATCTACAGTAACATCTCATCTGCAAATCCCTTCTATGAAGCAAAATAAAATCAAGAAATCTCAAATACGACATTATTCAATAAGAATATTTTCAAAAAATGGTAAAATAGTCAAGTAAACTTGATGTGATGGAAGGGTAGGGTGACTGCCAAAAGAATCAGAAGCAACATGGGGGAAAAAACCTTTTTACACAGCCAGTGATTAGGGTTTAGAATGTAATGCCTGATAGGGTAGTGGAAACAGATTCAATAGTAGATTTCAAAAGGGAATTGAATAAATACTTGGAGAAAAAAATTGCAAGGTTATAGGGAAGAAAGTTGGGGAGTTGGCACAGACTCGAATGGCCGAATGGCCTCTTTGTGCTGCGTGGTTTATGATTTCATAGCTCAATAATAGACCAGTCCATTCCCTTTTGTATGGATAATCACCCAGCTAGAGTATTTTAAAAATAAAGCATTTTGGGATTACCGTTTGCAGTTTCACATTAATATAGTTGCTGGATCCAAAAAATATGTAAATGTACTTTTCTTTGTGCACATTTATAAGACATGAGGGGCCAAAAATATCTGTCCACAAATAGCTATGGCAGCTGCATTTTTAGTAAAGGTTATATTGAAAATCCCTCAAGTCTCTAAGAATAAGTAAAGCTCAAGGGTGGAATCAGTCTTTGATATGACCATTTGCAGTTTTATAATCTCCCAGTTATAAATTCAGATATTCTGGCAAGATACATTACCGCAGCATGAAGCTTCACATAGCAAGGTTTGCAGACAGGCTTGTCATTCACCATCACATAGATTTCTCCAGCAAGGACACAGTCACATTCGAAACAGCAGAAATGCTTCAAGTGCCAATTCTGGCCTTCAGCTTGAGTATATTCATTGCTGAATATTAACTAGCGAGTGAGGGAAACAAAGAGTAAAAGAGTAAACGCACAGAATGCAATTTTATATTGTAAGCACAATATATAATCATTAAATCTGTCTGAGGTATTAAAATCACAAAAAAAAAAGATGCAGTGCAAGTGCCAGAATATGTAATGTTTAAAAGGAATTTGCTTAATTCACACCATCCATTGTGCAACAAAAATAGAGGCAGTCCTAAAAACATAATTTTCATAAGGAATGAATAAGCCTTCAGACTGTATATCACATATTCTAGAAACAAACATTAAATCTTTAAAAACTGCAGCACCAGATATATTTTTTGAGGTGATTTAAAAAGGGGAAGAAGATGTCTACAGAATCAAAAATATTCCATGAAGGCTGTAAAAGGACAACTCTAATACACTGTGGGAGGCACAATAACAGCGATTTCAGTATGTGGAGTTTATGACAGAATACCAATGTCATGACTTTTTCTGTAAATCTGTCTATTCATACAGTTACAAAAATATTGTGTTTTATTATTGAGGCACAAAGAACGGGAGAACACACCTGGCAGCACCAACTTTGTTCTCATATACAGACAGGCCCCATTACAAAGCCAGGTTTGAAACTGTTTATTTGGCAGTACAGAATGGGTTTGGAGTAAGTTCTGGAACTAGAACATGGAACTATTAGAACACAAAATGTGCAGCCTCAGTAATCGTTTCAGTGAAGTAGAATGCACACTGGTTATTCACATAATTCTAACATACAAGTTAACAAATCAAATGTAGACTTTCGAGCTATTCCTCATGGTGTTTTGGATTGTAGTAAAATGACAAGAGACGTGCAATAAGAAATCTTGGGGACTCAAACAACAAGAATGAAGGGGGGGGGGGGGGGGGCGGTGGTGTGATATAGGGTTCATTGCAGACTTTATCTTCACTCTAAATGTACCCAATTCCACTTCTTTTGCCCCACATCTCTCCAGAGCAGTAGCCTGAAGTTTCCCCACAATGAGCGGGTCCAATTTCTGCCCGTTTGCTTGTCCTAATGGCTGATTTGCTTTGGAATGAGTCCACTGCATGTGCTGTCAGCCACAGGAGATATATGGCCCAGGAAAATGAGAGAAAAAAAAGAGTGCAACAAAATCTTTGTACAAATAGAATGCCTCAAAACCTTTTCAAATAGTTACATTACAACATGTGACTATCTCTTTGCAACATCAATGCTGCATTGTGCAATTCCACGTATCACAACGGTTATAATTTCTGGATAATGATGTGCGATATATTAGAAGATTTTACATGGTAAATTGGAGATCAGTGTGCCAACACCATGTTTGGAAGACCTTGGCAGGGCACCAGGTCAGTTGACATATGGATAGAACATGCACCACAATGCCACCTACAGTCTGAGGTAAGCACTGAAAGTCAGAATATCTTGGGTTTAACTGGCAAATCCGAGACGTTACAGGAAATCAGCGTTACAAAACAGAAAGTTGCAAATCTTCTGGTGCTGTTCATGGTAATTCAAAAGTTACTCTATTGCAAGGGGAAAAGGAAGGTCATTGACACATCTACCCTGGTAGAATTTAGAAAGTAGGGAACCCTCTATAGACAAGCATTTTTGATTACCCATAGATTCCCATACCCCATTGCAGGTGCAGTAACCACAGTACATAAATCCCCTGCATACAATATGAGGGACCTTGAATGTCTGTTTAAGTTACAGTCTTTTTGTTTTACAGTCAATGCCAGGGAATATATAAAAACACTTAAACCCATGTCTTTTCTTCTTTCCCAAATACTAAGTATTTAATGTTACAAAACATGATATTTAAATGCTCATATTTATACTCAGAACCTTCCACTAAGTTGGAACAATGAATTCTTTAGACAATTTGCTACTACGCATAACGAACAATAATTGTTTTCAGCTCTTAATGTAAACACTAAAAAAAGAGTAGACTGTTATAACCATTTAGAATACAATACAAAATATAAAAATCTGGTCCTTCACTCTTTAACTGTGTCTGCATTCAGTTCTCACTGTACTTGACAGAGATTGGTTGAAGTGACTTCTCCTTTGCTTCAAAATTCGAATGCACTTGCGTAGGAATAGTGCCTTTTAAAAGTGATATCAGATGGTCATGTGCATTCTTGTAGAAAGTCAGCTGGTAGGAGCCAATTTAAAGGAATGACGCACATCTCAACTACTTGGCTAACAGGGTGAGCTTTCTGATGACTTAAATTATGAGATTCCTATTTCTCAGGTATACAAATTACACAATTCTGTACTATCGTTTGAAAACACTTTTGTCACCATTTTGCGTTCTTCCACTAAGCCTGGAATAAAGTTTGTAGCATAATAGCATTGTTTTTAAAAAGTACAAATAATACATGAGCTTTATAAATTATTTTCTGTTTATTAAATGTTTGAGACCATTCTTTTAATCAGGTGAGTGTGTTTTTCTGAAAGGCTTCAGGCCAAAAACTCGTTTAAATTCCCAGAGCTGTTACGACCTTCGGGCAAACTTATCAGATCATGGCTTCGAGCTCCTAATGTGTGTTCCGGGGTCTCAAAAGACTAGCTATTCACACAGCATCTCAGGACTTCCTACACTTTTTGTATCAATGGAAAATTAATCCAAGTGAAAATCCGCAGGCAACCAATTTTAGATGCAGTTTTGCTCAGTTGTCTTTTTTTTTTAAAATAAAGTGTAGAACAACAAAAACATGTTAAACTATGAACACGTTTCAAATATTGTACACGTGTGCTGTCCTGAAAACTACTAAATTAGGGAAGTGTTTTCAACGCATACACTTGGTCTGTGGTTTCATGTCTGGGCATGGGCCGTGACATATCGGGGTTAAGGAAATACTTAAGAGTCTGTTGACATTGGTTGGTTTAACTAAGGAGGGCACCTTTTTGTTTTTCTATATTCCAGTTTTCAACATCAAAGGATTTGGGAGCAATACTGGCAGCAGCATACGCTCAGTTCTATTCTGTACCACAGCTTATGTAGAAGTGTTTTTGTACTATTACTCCATCTAAGTAATACAGAACAGGCTATAATTCAAGTTTAGTATAAACAGTAGAGTGAGCAAAGTGCCGTGTTTTTTGTTGGTTCTGTAACAGGCGAGAAAGGGTAAGTTACAGGCTCTGTAGAAATAGTGCATTGCCCCTTCCTACTGCTTACCTACTACTTTTAATAAATCTATTTTGCCATTTACAGCTAAACTGCAGTCTGATAGTTCTTTTCTTCTACTTTTAAAGTCTGCAAATTATTAAAGAGGCTGGGGTCATATCTGGTAACTGACACACAGTTATAAAGGCTTCTGTTTGACCTGTAGATCATACTACATGCTCAATATCTGGTGATATAAAGTCAAATTCTGGCTGAGAAAGAACAGGGGATCACTTAAGGAAATGGTCTTTGTCACAAAGTACGAGAGGCATCTATGTGAAGTCTGAAAATGCAACAGGTTTCTCTTGTTGGGCAAATCTGCCACACATCATGCTTTCTTGGTGTTTTCAATCATCTTACATTTCTTGTATGTGATTGGTTCAAATTTCATGTTCATAAAACAGCAATAAATCACAAATGAATGTACGTAAGGAAGTATGATTTGACAAACACACACAGTCTCAGCACTATGGGAACATTAACTGTTTCTCTATTCACAGTTACTGAATGACCTGCTGAGTGTTTCCAGCATTTTCCAGCTAGTGTCCAGTTAGTCTTCATATGGCTAATGGGGATTTGGTGCAATCATAAAAGATTATTGGGGCAAAGGCATAATATTGGTTTTAATGAAATGTGTTTTGATATCTTCAGCAGTGTTCTAATACACGTAGATTTTTCTACAAAATTTGTAAATCATAGCTCGATTATTAGATGCTATTTAATTGTTGTGTTTTTCTGAAGGTCACGATTAGAATAAGATAGTCACTAACATTTGAGGTGGGTATCTGAGATTTTACAACTATCGAACCCCAAGATGCAATGAATTGCTGTCAGCTTTAGCAAGGTTAAAACAGGCATTCAGGAGTTATACTCGATACATTTTCTTAATGGGGGTATATTTGCTAAAACCTACTCCTTCACTGTCCCAGAGTAGATCCTTTAAGAATAACTGGGTTCCTATGATTCAGTATATATTGGAGAAATGTTGAAATTGTACATTTTCTAGAGTTTTGGTAAATAATAAGTTTTCGTTCCCTACCTCATCACAGCCAGCACAACGTGGCTTCTCAGTGTCACAGTAGTGACGGCCACAGTACAGTTTGTCCTTCTTCCAGAAATAGATCATATCCACCAGCAGCTCGTTGCAGATGCAGCAGACAAAGCAAGGGGGGTGCCACAGCTTGTCATAACCAGCCCGCTCTGCGTATACAGCTGGGTCACCCTCCTTCATGTTCAGTTTACAACGGAAGCATGCCTAAAACAGGAACAAAACTCACTCAGCAATTGAATCATCAGACAACACATAATAGCCGATAATGTGTACAAGGTTATAAAAATAAAATTAAGGCACCCAAGTAGGAATATAAGAAATAGGAGCAGGAGTAGGCCAAACAGCCTCATGAGTCTACTCCACCATTTAATCAGATTGTGGCTTATCTGCTCTTGGACTCAATTCCACTTTCCTGCCTGTTACCCATAACCCTTGATTCCCCTATAATTCAAGAATCTGTCTTATGTTCCCTCTATCGGGTCGCTTTGCTCAGCGAACACAGTTGCACGCCTATCTATTGATGAGTGAGTTGGTAATCGAGATGATGCAGACGAAGAGACCATTGTAAGATGGAAGCACATGCTGTTTATTAACATAAGTAATGGAGCACTAACACAGGTGTCTTCTCAAGCCAAACCCTACTCTAAAACTACTGATTAACAATGTAGCCCATGCTACACAGCAATTGGGTAATACAATCACATGGTCAATCTGCTCACATTCCCTTAAAGGTGTACTGTACCTCAGATTACCACACTGTATTTCAGCTTTGAATATATTCAATGATTCAGCTTCCACAGCTCTTTGGAGTAGAAAATTCCAAATAATCACAACCCTCTGAGAAAAGGAATTCCTCATCTCCATCTTAAATGGATGAACCTTTATTCTAGATTCCCCCACCAACAAAACATCCTCTAGCATCTACCCTCTCAAGCCCCCTCAGAATCTTACGTTTCGATAAGATCACCTCTCGTTCTTCTAAACTCCAATGAGCATAGGCCCAACCTGCTCAACCTTTCCTCATAAGACAACCCCTTCATCCCAGGAATCAGTCAAGTGAACCTGCTTCTAATGCAATTATATCCTTTAAATAAGGAGACCAAAACTGTTCACTGTACACTAGGTATCATCTCACCAACACCCTGTACATTTGTAACAAGACTTCCCTACTTTTGTACTCTATCCACCTTGCAATAAAGGTCAGCATTCCATTTGCCTTCCTAATTACTTGCTGTAACTGCATGTCAGTTTTTTGTGTCATGTACAGCGAGATCCAGCTCTTTCTGTAACAACATTCTGTAGGCTCTCAGTTTAAACAATATTTTGCTTTTCTATTCTTCCTACCTAACTGATCTATATCCCTTTGCAGCCTCTGTGTCCTCTTCACAATTTGCTTTTCCACCTCTTGTAGTATTGCCAGCAAATTTGGCTACAGTAACTTGGTTCCTTCATCCAAGTCATTAATATAGACTGTAAATAGTTGAGGCCTAGTGATTTTTGTGGCAGCCCACAAGTTACAGTTTGCCAACCTGAACATGATCCATTTATCCTGACTGTTTTCGATTAGTTAGCTAATCCCCTATTCATGCAAATATATTACCCCCAGCACAATGAGCTCTTATTTTGTGTAGTAACCTTTTATGTAGCATCTTATCAAATGTCTTTTGAAAATACACATCTATCAGTTCCACTTTATCCACCCTGCTCGTTATATCATAAAAGAACGCTAATAAATCTGTCAAACATGATTTCCTTTCACAAAACCGGGTTGAATCTGCCTGATTGTATTACTATTTTTATAAGTCCTGCTACTACCACCTTAATAATGGATTCCAGCACTTTCCCAATGACAGATCTTAGGCTAACTGACCTAAAGTTTTCTGATTTCTGTCTCCTTCTTTCTTGAATAGGGATATTATATTTCTGTTTTTTCAATACCCTGGGACCTATCCAGGATCTAGGGATTTTTGGAAGATCACAACAAATGCATCTACTATCTCTGCAACCACTCCAAGACCCTCGAATGCAGGTCATCAAGTCCAGGGGATTCCTCAGCCTTTTAATCGCATTAGTTTGCCTAGTATTTTTTTCTCTCTGATGATGACTGTTTCAAGTTCCTCCTCCCCTTTTGTCACCTGATTTTCTACCATTATAGGAACTGAGTGTCCAAAATTTAAATTCAAACGAGGCAGTTAATTCATTTAAACAAAAGCTTGGCAGTTAACTGTTCCCTGATGCATTATCCATGGCAACGCCACAACCAGAGTCTTTTTATAGAGTCCATTTATAATCGGCATTCTTGCAAATCTGTCCTGATGAGTGCAATGTGAAAAGCTTCGCCAGCACGTCTCTTTTTCAGCAATGCTCATGTTGTGTTCTACCAAGCAACCATACCTTATGAACTCACCTTCAATAATATCTTTGCCAATTTGATTTGCCCATCTAATGATTAAGGTTGCTCATGATTATTGCAGTACCTTCCTTAGAAGCCCCCATTGCTCCCAGTGAATTATTTCCCTTTCCATTTCTTATCTCCACCCAAACGGATTCTACATCTTGATCTTCACAAAGAAGAAAGACTGGAGAGAGGGGTTAATTAAGCTATTAAATTCCAGACAGAGGCTCGAATACACAGGGTGCTTGACACGGCTTTACAAATACATTTTCCAGTACTTTTGTCGTGCTAATGCTTCATATCTGAACCTAGACAGCAGGTGTTGTCAGGCTATTCAATCACAGGGGAAGAGGAGAGAGACAGAAGAGGGGAAAGTTATAGTCGAGCCCAGTTCTGTCCTCACCAGCCACGTGTACACATGAACAATTGGGCAGTGTTTAGTGCAGAGAGATCAGAAGCAGGAATCCTGGCTAGTTTTTTAGTCCCTCTCAATCCTGAGGCCAAGTTTAGCTCTTCTATTAAAAACAAAAAACTACTGCGGATGCTGGAAATCCAAAACAAAAACAGAATTACCTGGAAAAACTCAGCAGGTCTGGCAGCATCAGTGGAGAAGAAAAGAGTCGACGTTTCGAGTCCTCACGACCCTTCAACAGAACTGAGTATGAGTTTACTTTATGAGAACTGAGCTTACTCAGTTCTGTTGAAGGGTCGTGAGGACTCGAAACGTCGACTCTTTTCTTCTCCACCGATGCTGCCAGACCTGCTGAGTTTTTCCAGGTAATTCTGTTTTTGTTTTAGCTCTTCTATTGCTGTCCAACTGGATAAATGAACTTAAGATCTAGAATTGAACTCCAGGTTCTCAAGATCTTTATGATCTTCACAACACAGTTACCAACTGGTCCTCAAACAGTTGGTCTTAAAACAGGAAAAAGTACAATAAATCAGAATTTTGATTGTAGTCACGGAACAACACTTTACTTCAATATTGCTTTTACTTGGTTGTATTATTCCTGTCACTACCAGCTTACCTCCATGATAGCACTCTCACTACTACTAGGGGCACTTGAACCGATATTCTAGCTTCACACTTCAGTACATGATTGAAGAAGTGCTGTATTGACAGAGTCATTGGCTTTTGAAAGAAATGTTAAACTCGGGCCACATCTGTCTGTTCAGGTGGATGCAAAAAGACCCCTTGCCACGATTCAAAGAACAAGGGGGTTCTCCCACTGTCCCAGGGATTTCTTCCAAAACCAAATTGGATTAACTGCTTATTTATCTCATTGCTATTTGTAAGACCTTACTGTGCACAAATTAGCTGCTGCATTTACCAATGAAGATGGTGACTGCTATCAATTGTATTCTGATGGATAAAGTGCTTTGGGATGCTTTGAGGACATGAAACGTTCTATATAAATACGAGTTTCTTCCTTCTTTCTTTTGTGTGACAGATACTTGGGGGGACCTTGAAGACAGTAATTTATACAGAGTCAGTCAGAGTGATAACGGGCATTCTGAGTGCTTGACAAAATAACTCAGGCAGTTGCGCAAATCAAAAATAGCAAAGAGTGTTCACACAGCAGCATCTTAGTTGCTTAAAATGTTGGACGTGAGCTTGGTCTTGTTGTTGGTCAGTTCTAGTGCTGACAATGGCTATCAATACATTGAATTTGGTTACAAATCAACAGCGGAAGTCTTAATAATTGTTATATTATCATTATAAGTCTATGAAAATAATCCTTGATTGATCATTGGTAAAATGTATATCCAGTCTAGATTACAGAGTGATTGTATGGATTGTCATTCTGGATTAGATGACTTCATAATGTGGTCGTTTGGTGGTCTCCAGAAAGCGTGGGTGAAGGCGGGGGTCAGTGAGATATCTTATCAGAAGGATTTATAGGGAAGGAGCAATCT
>NC_135900.1:33594638-33637138 GCF_964194155.1 Cetorhinus maximus
GGGCTGGTAGTGTCAGTGGCCAAATGCTCAACTTCAAACTGGAAAGTCTTCAGTTGGATGTTAGGGTTGACATGCAAATCTGATTGGTTCAGCTGGGTGAGTCTTCGGCTATTGCATGGAGTTTTGATGTGAAGAGAAGTGCTCCACCTCAGGACAGGAAAATCTTATCTACATGACCTACATAAAGTATGTCTCCTGTTGAATAATTATAAAGCGACATTGATCCTCCCATAGAGAGGGAATAAGGCCCAGACGTTTCCACCACCTATGCCCACTAACCAATTCAAGATTCAGTGATAGATAACCTTCAAGAGCAGCATGCTGAACAAGAGGTAGATCTTCATACAGACTTATAAGTGCAACTATACATTTTATAAATGTCGAAACCCATGCTCTACCTCATTATAAAATTTAAATCAATCTTGTTGTTAAAACAAAAATACTGATCTTGAAATTACACTGTCGGATGCTTAGTATGCTAGTTTGAAATGTTTTTCTCTGCTATTTTAATAGGGTGTGAACCCCTTTATTTTAAACGGTTTAATACCGCTGTTGAAATCGCAAAAGAATGAATTTTAGATCAGTGCATTAAGTTTTCTTATACAGCAACATTTTTAGCACCATTGACCTTTCTCATGAAAACTCGTTTTTTTTAGTCTGTTATGAAGCATGTCTCACTATCAGTGCATTATTTAAAAAATCAGATACTTACACATATTTTGAGTGTCCCTGTTAATTCATGAAATATTTTTGTTTCAACAAGGACCGTGGATGGCATCATCAGGGAATCTAGCTGGAAGGCGCCACTGACCCCAGTGTTGAGAGAGATTGAATTAGCATACAATTGAAATAAATTGCTGAAGCATCCTTGGTTAAATGTTGCCTCTACAGTGTTGTTAATTCAGCTCCCTCACATGGTCAGTTTCTGTGATGTCATTAACATTCGTAATTTAGGGCAAAAAGGCAGACCAAACGGAAACAATATTAAATCAATTCTTTTAAGCTATTTTTAAAAAATAATACTTTTTTAAGTGTAAGCTAATTATTGAGCATGCCTTCACTGAGATTCTGAACAATTTTTCATCATTTCTGAGTAATTCTCAAATATATTTCAAAGGTTATGTGCTGGAAACCTGAAAGTTCTGTTTCACCAGTAATTACATATTTTTGTTTATTTGTTCAAAATATTTTTTTAATCACTAGTTTAGCAATTTTAATTGGAAAGGTCATCTTTTTTTCAAATGTCTAGCTACAGACAATAAATACCACCCCTCTGCAGTTCTCTTTTTACTAGATACACTTTTACTGTTGCAAGCCTCGAGTATTATAGTATTTTCTGCTGCAGAACCAAAATTAACTTATGATTATTTTAAAAAATATATGACAAGAAATGTAAAATAAAAATTTTATATTGGGATCATATATTTATCCTAGCAACAGATAGCTAATGCTTTTGAATGAAGTTACATTTCTCCCATTACTAAAGATGCAATTACTTTGGTGCTGTTCCAAGACTCTACTTCTTTGGGGATTCCGAGTCAGGACATTATCGCTATAACGCTGCTTGTCATGAAGACGTACTTTATGTCAATTAATGATTTTTAATCTACCAGCTGGAAACCTGAATTAAACTTATAAAAAACAGACTTTTCAAAAAAAAATACACAGACTAAAGTGACATCAGATTACAGCCAAAGATGGCTACCCCAAATTGCATTACTGTACTCCCCATATTCAATTCACTGGAATGGAGAGAGTCTGTCTGCAAAACTCATTGAAGACAATGAGTGTGGGGGAAGTGTGAAGGCCTCTTATCTCCTGTCCTATGAACAAGGTATTAAAACAATTACTTGAGATATTCAAATGTTGGAGATGGGCCATTAAGACTAATCGCTTGGACAATGGGACCCTGGCTAAGATGGCTTTCCAGACTTGAGCTAATCAAGTCACCTTGCAGTACACTGTCAATGTTCTTTTTTGGATCCCCCTGGCAGTTGGAGAAGGAAGGTCACATGCCAAGCCAACCCTTTGTATATTTTAAGCACATGTTTTTTCAGCAGAACTGAGGACAAGCAGCTTTAAGAGATGACCCAAGTGGGGATCTCTCCTGCCTTCACTCTCTGTCCAGCCCACCTGGCAAGTTTCGAATCCTGTTTGCTGACTGTTGACCATCCAGGGACACTCTTGCTGCAAACAGAAACTTCTTAAAAGACATTCAGTCCAGCAACACCATCTCCAGAAGAACAACCAAATCAGCCAGCTACACCTTTAAATTGGAAGCATCAGAACCGCCAAAGGAAAGTCTGAAGCCAACCAAGTCACCAAACTACAGACAGAATTCCTTTTCACTTCTTATGTACTCTAATTTGCCCAACCCATCCTTCCCCATTCTGCAAATCAACAACTGACATGTGGGGGGCTTTCAAACGTCAGTTGATAAGAATTCAGGACCGGCATGTTCCTGCTAGGATGAATGATAAGCATGGCAAGTTTCAGGAACCTTGGATAACGAAGGATATTGTGAGATTAGTCAAAAAGAAAAGGGAAGCATTCGTAAGGGCTAGAAGGCTGGGAACAGATGAAGCCCGTGGAGAATACAAAGAAAGTAGGAAGTAACTTAAGCAAGGAGTCAGGAGGGCTAAAAGGGGTCATGAAAAGTCATTGGCAACCAAGATTAAGGAAAATCCCAAGGCCTTTTATACATACGTAAAGGGCAAGAGGGTAGCCAGGGAAAGGGTAGGCCCACTCAGGGACAGAGGTGGGAATCTGTGTGTGGAGCCAGAAGAAATGGGAGAGATACTGAATGAATACTTCTCATCAGTATTCACCAAAGAGAAGGACTTAGCGGTCGATTTGTCTAGGGAAGAGTGTGTAGATAGCCTGGATCGTGTTGAGATCAAAAGAGGAGGTGTTAGGCGTCTTGAAGAATATTAAGGTGGATAAGTCCCCAGGGCCAGATGGGATCTACCCCAGAGTACTGGGGGAGGCAAGGGAGGAGATTGCTGGGGCCTTGACAGGAATCTTTGTATCCTCACTGGCTACGGATGAGGTCCCAGAGGACTGGAGAATAGCCAATGTTGTTCCATTGTTTAAGAAGGGTAGCAGGGATAATCCAGGAAATTACAGGCCGGTGAGCCTTACATCAGTGGTAGGGAAATTATTGGAGAAGATTCTTTGTGACAGGATTTACTACCATTTGGAAGCAAATGGGCGTATTAGTGAGAGGCAGCATGGTTTTGTGAAGGGGAGGTCGTGTCTCACTAACTTGATCGAGTTTTTCGAGGAAGTGACAAAGATGATCAACGATGGAAGGGCAATGGATGTTATATACATGGATTTCAGTAAGGCCTTTGACAAGGTCCCTCATGGCAGACTGGTACAGAAAGTAAAGTCGCACGGGATCAGAGGTGAGCTGGCAGGATGGATACAGAATTGGCTTGGTCATAGAAGACAGAGGGTAGCAGTGGAAGGGTGCTTTTCTGAATGGAGAGCTGTGACTAGTGGTGTTCCGCTATTTCATCAGTGCTGGGACCTTTGCTGTTTGTAGTATACATAAACGATCTGGAGGAAAATGTAACTGGGCTAATTAGTAAGTTTGCAGATGACGCCAAGGTTGGAGGAGTTGCAGATAGTGAAGAGGATTGTCAAAGGATACAATGGGATATAGATCGGTTGGAGACTTGGGTGGAGAAATGGCAGATGGAGTTTAATCCGGACAAATGTGAGGTAATGCATTTTGGAAGGTCTAATAGAGGCAGGAATTACCCAGTAAATGGCAGAACCCTTAAGTGCATCGAAGGGCAGAGGGATCTGGGTGTACAGGTCCACAGGTCACTGAAAGTGGCAACGCAGGTGGATAAGGTAGTCGGGAAGGCATATGGCATGCTTGCCTTCATTGGCAGGGGTATTGAGCATAAAAGCTGGGAAGTCATGCTGCAGCTGTATAGAACCTTGGTTAGGCCACACTTGGAATATTGCGTGCAATTCTGGTCACCACATTACCAGAAGGATATGGAGGCGTTGGAGAGGGTGCAGAGGAGGTTTACCAGGATGCTGCCTGGTCTGGAGGTTATTAGCTATGAGGAGAGGTTGGAGAAACTCGGATTGTTCTCACTAGAGTGACGGGGATTGAGGGGCGACTTGATAGAAGTTTACAAAATTATGAGTGGCATGGACAGAGTAGATAATCAGAAGCTTTTTCCCAGGGTGGAAGAGTCAATTACTAGGGGACATAGATTTAAGGTGAGAGGAGAAAACTATAAAGGTGATGTGCGGGGCAAGTTTTTTACGCAGAGGGTAGTGAGTGTCTGGAATTCGCTGCCAGAGGAGGTGGTGGAAGCAGGTACGATAGTGGTGTTTAAGAGGCAGCTTAACAAATACATGAATAGGATGGGAATAGAGGGATACGGACCCCGGAAGTGCAAAACGTTTTAGTTGACGGGCAATATGATCGGCGCAGGCTTGGAGGGCCGAAGGGCCTGTTCCTGTGCTGTACTTTTCTTTGTTCTTTTCTTTGTAATCTGTATGTGTGTGTATGTGAACTTCGAGTGTGTGTGCGTGTGTGTGTGTGAAAGTCGGAGCATATTTTATTATTTTACTTAGATCGGTTTAAATATAATAAAGCTAACCTCTTCGTTAAACTCAAGAAAACTGTGCGTGAACAATTAAATAATCACTGTTTTGGCAAATTTATCCCTTTGAAACAAAAAAAAATCTGTTGCAGTCAAAGGGGAGTGAGGAAGGAGGGAAGTCATTTCACCCCTCCTCACCTGATCATAATACTGCTGATCTTCCCTCTTTAATACTGAATCTTAGCGTGAAACACAGGCACTAGCTTCTTTAATCTGGCAAATTTTACACAAGCCTATGATCTCGTCAGCTCCTTTACACAGCCAACGGGAATGAGAAATGTGCGTCTGCCTCTGGCCAAACTCTTAAACCACGATAAAACAATCCATGATATTCTGCATGTTACTCATCATCTGTTTCTGCTTGGTAATGTACTGAAATAATTATTTAAATGCGCAGATTATTTTTGAGTCTTAACATGATTTAAAATTCTTTTAATTTTCCCTGAAGAACGTTAATACAATTGCACATATCGTTTTTAGTTTTTCTAATAAACTAAAAGGCACCAAATCACCATTATGATCCATTCATTTTAATTACCCTTAATTTTTAAAAAATTAATTTACTGGAGCTGGGCATCACTGGCTGGGCCAGCATTTATTGCCTATCCCTAATTGCTCTTGAGAAGGTGGTGGTGAGCCGCCTTCTTGATCTGCTGCAGTCCCTGTGCTGTAGGTACACCGACAGTGCTGTTAGGGAGGGAGTTCCAGAATTTTTACCAGCGACATGGAAGGAACGGTGATATATTTCCAAGTCAGGATGGCAAGTGGCTTGGAGGGGAACTTCCAGGTGAAGGTGTTCCCATCTATCTGCTGCCCTTGGTTCTGCTTATCATTAACATGTGTTGCAATTTTCCAGCATGTGGAAAAAATGACTTGAACTTATTTTTGGTATTGGAATATTTATTTTTTTACTAGTTATGTCTCACTTTTCCCCCTCCACCGCTCTTCACTGCATATGTTCTTGGTAGACACTGCTGCATTCTCCTTGTTGAAAAAGGGACACTTCAAAAAGACTCAAATTTTGCTCTGACACCTCAATTTTTATTCACCCATGTCTACGCCTCTGATCAAATGGATGATCAAGTGATACAGTTAGTAGCACGAGTTAGATTGTGGGCTCAAACGTCACTATACTACTCAAGCACATTCCAGTGCAGGGTTTGCGGTTTGCTTGTGGTGCCATTCTCTGCTTAGGTGTTAAAATTGACGTTCTAGATGCCTATTCTGGAGAAGTAAATCTGATAGGTTTATTGGAAGAAGTGGATAGAGTTCTTTTGATGTTTTGGGCAATATCTTCAACCAATGTTTAAAAGAAAATATTAACTGGTTATTGCCATTGGAGAGATTTGCTTTGTGCAAATTAGCTGCAGTGTTTCCCTATGTAACACATTCAACATTTTAAAATCTGAGTAGTACTTTGAGACATGATAAGGCAAGTTTTTGTTTCTTTAATTTTTTGGGTTGTCGGTACAGTGTGGTTTCTCAGTGACATGAATCAACTGTGTTCCTGATTCAGTATACGCATTCTCCTCTGGGGAGAACATGGGCTGGAATTTGGCTTAATTGGTAAATAAATGGTGCCTACCATTGCCATTTCATAAGCTTTTGCACAGAAAGTTACTGTAAGTGGGAGACCGAAACAGTGCAGTGCCCTAGATGGGCATCTAGAACCTGTGTGAACAAGGTAAGCAACTATCTATCTCCTTTACTAATCAGACTGAACATCATTAATGAATGGTGCTGAGACTGAACCAGGAAGTGTAAGTCAGAATAATTAATTCAATGTCAAATCAGGTAAAAGAAGCAAAATAAAGAGAGGGAAGTAAAGTTTGGATTGAGAGAGATAGAAAGGAAAAGTAAAATAAAATAATTTAATTAAAAAAAAATATTCACCAACAATTTAAAACTGCAGGAATAAGATTCCATATTTGTAAAAGTTAACGTTCAGTGCCAAAGAGGTTGTTTGGCAGTAACAAGACTTATCAAGCTGTTAAAAAAAGATACCTAGGCTGAAATGGACAAGACCCAACTTTGCGTGGTGAGTTTAGTTTGTAACTACTATGCAAGTAAAGGAATTTCATAAAGGAACAATGCATTTGAATGGTGAGTTAATATGATGTTGTGCTTGAGACACTGCCAGTGCATCTCTGACAGTAACTTCTGGGTTTTCACATTTAACCTTGCATCTGTCCTTGTCCGAAGTTGCTGTGCGATTTGTGCATAAAAAACAGGTGAGCACCATCATTATAACACAAGAGTGGTGTTGTGCCTGAAAACACTTTTTGGAGGACCAACTGTGCAAAGGAGTTAATATGAATATCCCTCTTAATTTAGGAATATATTTATGGTATATTTTTGGAGCTCAATAATTTATCTAATGTTGTTCAGCCAATGAAATGTAGAAGCCAACGGGATTTTATTTCAACAGTGATGAACCTGATTGAGAATTAAGCATGAGCTTTAAGGAACATAATAACCTACCAGTTGAGCTACCTTGGCACTGCAGACAAGGAGTAAAAGGCTGGTATTTTCCGTGCCTGCTGGCGTCGTGTGTGTTCGGTGATGTGATCGGTTTCACAACGGCATGAAACCAGTTTGCGATCATCTACTCAGCCCGTCAATGACGGGCCACGTTTCCCACCATTGGACGTTGGGAACCTTATTATAATGCATCTGCATATCGTTGTAAGGCCAGCCCGCCGGAATCGTTCCCCACTTGATCGTCCGCCCACATGCCTACGTGTTTCACAACAGCACATAAACAACGTGCACCTGGCGGGCTGTACTTCGCTTGGAACTTCAACATTTGTTTTCCTACCTTGCTTCGGGCAGCACCTACAGTCATTAGCGCCAGGCTTCACAGACAGCACCACGTCACTTTTAGGAAGGCTCAGGGCAGGTCTCTACCTACCAGATCAGCCATATGTGGATGGTTTTTCAATGGCTGCAGGGCTAGGGTTTGCTTGGCAAAAGGGGAGAAGTAGCCTCAGGCAAGGGAAGAGGCTGCAGGATGAGGGCTATACTGGGGAAGGGGGCTAACCCAGGATGTGTGTGGGGGCACATGTTAATCTGGGCAAGTGGTCTCAAGATGGCGAGGGCCGAGGAGGCAGTCTCCAGAGGAGATGAGGCCAGATGAACATGTGAAGGTATGTGTGTGAGAATGGGTGGTGATGTCCCTTGAGCTGGCAGTTAGTGAGATGACAGTGAATGTGTGATGGGCTTGAGTGTGTGAGTTTAGAGGGATGAGATGGTTTTCCCATACTTAAGCCGCACGGATGAGATCATTTATCCTGTATCTGCATTGGATGGCCAACCTCTTCTGTGCAGCACTGGCACTGATCACCACTGCCATCGCCTCCCAAGCCCAGTTGGTCACTGCCCATCGCTGCCCATCCTGTGGCCAGAGCAGGGGTAAAGGATATCAAGGCAGGCCTCCATGGTGTCCAAAAGGTGTTCCGGTGACGTGCCACTGAACCTGGAGACTGCAGTCTTTTTGCCTTTCGTGGGCATCTTCCCTGCAGTAGTCCTGGGCTGGAACCACTGAGATGTGTGTGTGCATCTGGACTTTAACTGTGGCGTCCGGCATGATGAAGCAGCAAGGTGATGGCGCAGCGAGTGAATGAGAGCCCGCCCGCCATGGAAACGGTGTGTTTCCCAGGAATGCATAACTAATGCAGCGAGTTTGGGACGATATGGCGTGAAAACCCATTGCAGCCAGCGGGTAAAGCATCATTTTACCCACCCACTACTGCACTTAGGGCAAAGCTGGGACGATTCCGCCAAAAATTCTCCAAAATCACATGTAGCACTCGGATGAAGCAGGGTTAGGGGGTGGAGCAGGTAATTGGACCAGAGAATACAGAGATAATTCAATCCCAATTTTAAATTCATACATTCTTTATTTTTTGTATTTCCATTTTAAATTCTAATGTCCACATTTTTAGTGGAAACGGCCTATGTAAACTTGTCATACTGTAATTACATCCCCTCTCTAGTGGACATAAGAATTTATAATGGGGAAAAAAAATTTGACAGGAATTGTGTGTAGATTTAAGATTTTTAATATAGATAGTATGACAGAAAATAGCCAATGGTTAGGAAAATCAAATACAGATGGATATGAATGCACATACCTGTCCAAAAGCATGTCAGGATTGCAATTACTAACTAACTAAGTAACATTCCATTAAGCATTATTCTACATCCAACTTCATAAGATTTTGATTTTCATTCAGGATATTGCTTTGGGTTGCTTTAGTCATGGCAGTTAGCCGAAATGAGATTTGACTAATCATTTAATTATTAAGAATATTACATTCAAGATCTCAAAATATTTTCCTTTTCTTATAACGTGAGCTTCAGAGACAGGTATGTTCTATTCAGAGAAACAATGAAGGATAGAATGCTGAAAGTTTAATCATTAACCTTTGAACCCTGCTATAGATACATTTCTCATAGATGTGATTGTAATGGTACTCAGGAACAATCAGATATCTTGAGATACAAATGGTGGTAGTTAACTCTTTGCAGTTCTCAACTGTCTCAACTTTATTAATAAACTGCAGAGGAACACAGAATTTTTAAAGAGTACACTCTGACCATTTGTGATAATAAGTTGGTAAAAGCACAAGGAAGGAGAACAGACCACAATGCAAAGGGCTGAATAATACCACGTGTTTCGGTGGGCGCAACTCTCACCTGGAAGTGGTTGGATTGCTGACTCCCACCCCTGCCGACATAGCATGCGGTAATAAAACGGCAATAATCCATTTAATGGCTGCAGGGTGGGTTTTCAGCATGCGATATCGCTGCATTGTCGATCCCCCGCCTAATCGGAGATGGAGGGCGGGATGTCCGGCGGCCAAAAATCGAATACCTTGACCCGGAAGGGAGTCAGGGCCACACATTTAAAGGAACACCTGGCACGGAACAGTGTCAGGTGACCGAGCAGTTTACCGAAGTTCAAAGGAAGTTTTTGTTTTCAGCAAGGTTATCATGCATTGTCTGACATAAATATCATTATTCTGAAAAATGTTTCAAATTCTGCAGGGGCTTAGAATTAAGTGTTTTTGGCAGGGAACGCACATGCCATGAATGATCATCTACATAATGCTAAGATCTGAATCTTCAGCAGCTGCTTAGTTCTCACATGTTATCCTCCATAGATGGCCGAGAGAAGAGAAAGACAGGGAAGAAGGTCCCGTACCGGCCATGTTTTGATAATGGGTCCCTCTCCAGACTGTGTCCACCAGGGCTGAGATCCTGATGCCAGCTAACGGGAAGAGGAAACTTCCGTCAATCACCCGACCTGCTTAGACGGAGCTGTGATGTCTTGTGGCTGGAGGTAATGCAGGGAGAGGTTAAATGGCCTTTTGAGATCCGCAAGGGTGAGTAAGTCCTCACTCTGTGTATTAATGTACATGGAAGGTGCAGGGAAGGCTCGATAATGCTCGAGCCTTGAGAGTACTTCTGAAGTATGAGGCACCATTATGCACCAATGCTTCTGTAGGTGTGTCATTGTGGTTCTGGTCGTGAGGGGTGCAGTTTGGCCTTAGGCTTAAGCTATACAATGTATTGGCTGCCAACCATTGTGCAGATTATACATTCTTCACAGGGCTTGGGCACGTGTTAAAATTAAGGTACCCGAGGATAAACATTATAGTAATGTCACACCTCATTTCAGGAAAAACAGGCCCATAATGGTTGGGAGAGAAACAGGACTAGAGGTGGCGAGCCCGATCTGGCAATCTTCACGCCGCTGGAGGAGGGGGTTCTGCTGTTGTACTCCAAGGAATGGAGCCACTCCATTTGCAGAGGTGAAATTGGAGGAAGGCCTGGGGCTGATAAGATTGCAGGTGGCTTTATCCAGATCCGGGACACAGAGGGGGAGAGGGCTGGGGGAGGGTGACTGAGGCCTGGCATGGTGACATGGATTGTACACTTGTGGTTAATCTGTTCAAAGGCCGGGAAGCTTCCTGGCAAAAACCTTGAGAGATTTTTAAAAGTAGTTTAATGGCTGCAAGGTTCATATCTCATAATCCATAAAGTGCTAATGGTGTTGAATATTGTGTTCTTACAGACACCATGAAAGCTGTGAAAGGTCAATTAATGTTCTTTCTTCTGTGTGTCCTGTGCAGATGAACCTTTGTTTGCTGACCCCACCTGTCCTGAGGGACCGACCCTAGCCTTCAAGGAGAAAGAGGAAGCCTCGGAGAGTGCAGTGTCACATCCTCTCCCTGCATCAAGCACCAGCACAAATACTGGCACCTCGGCAGGGATTTGCATGGTGGGACGAAGGCAAGCACAGTCTGGTCAGGGCACTTCATAGTCGCGCGTGCAGCTGCTGTAGAGTGTGGCGGAGTAGGCCTCAGGCTGTCAGTGGAGTGTTCGAGGTGATCGAGAAACTGAGTTCGAGCTGGATGATGAGCCTCTGGAAATGTCCGATAGGTGGCAGATGCTGGATGTCCAGCATTAGGCGCTTGGAGATTCGGCAGATATACCAGAGGATTTGCCTGCTCTGGCCCGGACTGTGGTGTCCATCTAGGCCAGGTGCACTGCAATCAGCCACTCTTTGGAGTGCCAAGCTTCCTCCATAGACAGACTAGCGACTGTCCTTGAGGGGCAAAACCACCGGATTGCAGAAGCAACAGTGGGTATGTGCTTTGACCTGCACACCATCACCCAGGCTCAGAGCGAGGGTGGCATGGGGGCTGGGAGCCTGGACACTGAGCCAGCTCCTGGAGCCTCACAGGAAGGCAGGAAGTACCTATCGGTCTTCATGGAGAAGGATGAGCAGCAGCTGCTGCCATCTGGAAGCACTTCTCAGGCACCTCTGATGGGAGATGCCTCTCCTCCATCCCTCTGCTATTGACACAACCGTCTTCGATTGTCACAGTGACAGAAAGTCTTCTAATGCAGGACATTCAAGGCCTCTGATGCACAGAAGATGTCTGCCAAGCCATCCAGGGTAAGGGGTCCAGCAGGTCAGCAGTCTCTCTCCAGCGCAGCAGCAAGTGATGGGGGAGCACTGCGCAGGAGCACAGGGAAAAGAATTAAGAAAACTCCACACTAGTCACAAAGCGGGTCACATGGGTGTGTTCTGCAGATGTTCCCATATGATGGGCCATTGCCCATTTGTTAATAAACCTTCAATGTGTTAGCCATTATTCAGAGGGTTCAGTTTATTTGTAAGTGCTTTATGAAATGTACGGGGAACATATTCATGAATTGTCAGTAGTATACATTGGTCCAGATGCAACAATGCCTAAAGTATCGAGACACTGAGTGTGTTCACAGGACTCTCTCAGTGAGATTGCAGTGTAGATGGAATGACGTTGAGACACAGGCACTATATGCATCTCAGAGGCCAAGAATTCCTGACCAACTGGAAACTCTACCTTATTAAGGTCTCCTGTGTGTCATGGTCATCCATGAGCTCCTGTGCAGGGCCTTACACCTCTCTGTTGGGATGTTCCCTCACCGCCTCATCCATCTCACCATCAGAGGAATGCCTGCTACATTGCATCTCCTCTTTGAATGGCGAGGTTTTACAGAGCAAAGCATACAGTGACAATGAGTGAAACTCTGGATGGCGCATACTGCAAAGATCCTCCTGATCTATCCAGGCATCCGAACCTCACATTTATCAGCCGAATTGTCTGCTCAAAGGTGGCCCTGGTAGTCCTGTGGCTGTTGTTATAGCTCCTCTCTGTATGTGTTCTAGGGGCCCTCACAGGCATCATTAGCTATCTCTTCAAAGGGTAACCCTTGTTACCCAGAAGCCAACCATACAGGGCATCAGGTTCATTAAACATGTCTGGCACCTGGGAGTTCCAGAAAATGTAGGAGCTGTGGCTGTTGCCTGGGTGCCTAGCACATACCTGCATAATTCTTTGATTGTGGTCACATATCATTTGGACATTTACGAAGTGATAGCACTTCCTGTTAATGAATGTAAAGGGCTGGCCTGCTGGAGCCATTATATGAGTGCAGTCTATTGCTCCCTGAACCCTGGGGAAACCTGTAATCGCCGTAAAGCCTTTGGCTTATTCAAGTTGACTGTGGTAGTCCATTGAAAATGCAATGTACTGACCTGCCCTTCAGAACATTGCATCTGTAATGCAGTGGAGTGCAGTAGGCTGCGTAATGCCACAGAGGTCTCCACAGGTGGCCTGAAAGGATCCAGCAGCAAAGAAATGCAGTTCCAAAGTCATCCAGGGCAAGGGGTCAAGCAGATCAGCAGCTTCTCTCCAGTGCAGCAGCAAGTGAGGATGGAGCACTCCGTTGGGGCACAGGGAAAAGAATTAAGAAAACTCCACACTAGACACAAAGCGGGTTACATGGGTGCGTTCTGTAGATGTTCTCATTTGATGGGCCATTGCCCATTTGTCAATAACCCTTCAATGTATTATCCATCATTCAGAGGTTCAGTTTATTTGTAAGCACTTAATGAAATGTATAGAGTAAAGATTGGTGAATCGTCAGTCGTGAACGTTGATCAAGGTGCAACAATGGCTAAAGTATTGAGACGATGAGTGTTCAAAAGACTCTCTCCGTGAGATCGCAGTGTAGATGGAATGACTTTGAGACACAGGCAGTACACGCATTTCAGAGGCCAAAAATGCCTGATCTACTGGAAACTCTGCCTTATTAAGACTATGGCTACTGGCAATGCTTGTTCACCCACGCAATTGTAAGCTATCTCTCCTGCCCGCATCTTGCAGAGAGAGGTCATTGTGGCTCTGGAGAGCCTGAGTTTTGTCCAGCATTTGAAGGTAACTCATTCTCTGCCAATGTACTCGATTGGCAGCGTAAGTACTTGCTCTGCACCTATATGGTTGCAGCGTCCTGCCTCCGTCAGCTACTTGCTCCAGTGCAGGTCTGCCACCCTCATGCTCCATCAGAGAGGCCTTCTTCCTCTCTCTCTCAACCTCCTCCTCTCCTCACTGGAGGATATGTCTCCCACGGAGATCATGATTCCCATATTTTTACAACCAAACAGGCTAAGCTACAGTTGAGGCTCTAAATTCAGTTTTCTATGGGCTAAATGAAGCCTTAAAATGGCAAAGGTGTCTGCTAGAAACACATCTTCTAATAGCAAGTGATAGCAGCTCTCACAACAGCCTGAACTGCTGAGGTCAAAGTAAGGACCCAGCTGGTGACTGTTAACCCGCCCTTACAGCCTTTCAGTGCAAAAAATGAGACTCCCACCTGGTGTGATTCACACTTGCTGAACATTTTATTGCTCCCAGCATGTATTATTCCAGTCAATTGCCACATTAACAAGCTTAACAAAGCAATTTCATTCAATTTGAATAAAGTGTGTGGGTTCCCGAGTTCTAGGCACACCTGTCTACCGTATTATTGCGTTCTATCGTGTTGGGAACACGACCCAACGTCATTGCGCCTAATAATACACCGAAGCAGGCATGGTACAGGCCCGTTTTCGCCCATATTATTCAGCCCAAAATATTTTGTCATCGTGCCTTCATGGTTTAATGTTACCATTGAAACAAGTACACGAATTGCAAAAGGTTAGTGTGCAGGCACTGCAAGTAATTAGGAAAGCTAATAGGATGTTATCATTTATTGCGAGGGGAATCGAGCACAAAAGTAGAGAGGTTATGAAATACTGTGTACCTTATTGATCCCCTTATTTAAGGAAGGGTGTCAATGTATTGGAAGCAGTTCAGAGAAGGCTTACTAGACTAATACCTGGAGTGGACAGGTTGTCTTATGAGGAAAGATTGGATGAGCTAGGTTTGAATCCGCTAGAATTTAGAAGAGTAAGGGATGACTTGATTGAAACATATAAGGACCTGAAGGGTCTTGGACAGGATGGATGTGAAAATGATGTTTCCTCTTGTGGGAGAATCTAGAACGAGGGGTCACTGTTTAAAAATAGGGGGTCACCCATTTAAGACAGAGAGGAGGAGAAGCTTTTTCTCTCAGAGGGTTGAGAGTCTTTGGAACTCTCTTCCTGAAAAGGTGGTGGAAGCAGGATCTTTGAATATATAAGGCAGAGCTAGATAGATTCTTGATAAGCAAGGGGGTGAAAGGTTATCAGGCATAGGTGGGAATATGGGGATGAGGTTACAGTCAGATCAGCCATGATCTTATTGAATGGCACAGCAGGCTTGAGGAGCCGAATGGCCTACTCCTGACAAGTTTGCCTTTTAAAAAATAAAAGTCACGGCCACGGCAGAGACTACGGGGTAATTCTTGTCTTCTGGAGTAAAACCATTCTAACCTTCTTTGAACTGCTTCAACACCCTCCAGAATCCTGAGTGCTAATAGCACTCAGTTTTTCTGTCTAACCATATTAGTATAATGATTCATGACCTCAGGTGCAAATTCCCCTGGATAAAGGATGACATCGCTGGTAGGTGAAAGAAGTTTTGTGTCAATCAAATTTAAAGTGATGAGGATACTTAAAGAGGAATATTACAAGGAAAAGTTAAAGATTTTGATCTGTTGTGGCTACTGGAGAGCATTAAAAGGCATCGCAGGCCATCAGCAGCCCCTTCCAAGGCTGAAAGAAGCACGACATTAAGAAGTGGCAAGCCAGGATGAAAGGAAAGGGACCCAAAAGATGCAGCCCTGAATCTGCAGCTGAAATCGGGGTGCTGTCACATGACAGTGCTAATCTACAGAACCATTCTTCCAGCATGCTAAAGGGTGTAGCCAAGTTTTAGGCCATGGCAACGTGATACACAGAGTCAACTTGGTCATCAGTGGCATGGAGATGTGGCAAACTCAAATCAAAATATTACTGTCCCTGCAACCACTCATGTTCTGTGCTGCATGATAGCAACAGCTGTGCTTGCAGAGTATGATAGAGCCCAACATCTTCCTTCACTTTGATCCAGACTCTCAAAATATATAGGCCCTTTTATCATTCTAAGGAGCGTGTACCAGGGCCTGCAGGAATGGGTTGTGTCATCTTGCCAGGTGCAACCAAACAAATGTACAATATTGCTCCTGATCACCCTGACCTGCTTTATTCCATGCAATACCAGGCAGCCATGAGGTGCAGTGGCTGAGCAGCTTTTGAATGTCACAGTGAGACTCATGTTCACATCCCATTGCAATGTTAGTGGGAAGTCTGCTGGCACAATCATCTATGGGAGCCTCCACTAACAGCATCTGCCAAAGTCAAGTTTGCTATCCCTTTCTGCAGATGTTGGGGGCATGGCTTAATGGGTAAGAGGAAGGGTAAAGTGCATCTCAAGTTTTATGGATTAAGGACGTTCTGAGCATGCACGAGATATTTCAGGATTCTGCTCAGTTTTGTTTTGGCTTTTATACAACTGGCTTACAGGTGAAACCTTGTGGTAGTATACTGCCTGTGAGTCTGACGGGTTCAAGCTTTACTGCAGACAACCCCAAACAGTGTGGACTAGAATATGGGGCTGAATTTTATGTCTTGAGGGCAGGCGTGCGTCTGACCCAATCGGGTGTAAGAACATGCGAGACAATGTTGGGCGAGTATCCTGACGTTATTGCGCAATCGCGCAATGTTTCACTCAGCGGGCACACGCAGAAGTAGGGAGCGCGCCCGCCGACAATTAAGAGGGCAATTAAGCCCATTAACGGCGCAATTGTCCGCAATGTTTCATGGCCCGTCAAACCTTACGGTTGGCGGACAGGCGAATCAGCCTGGCAGCCTTTACATTATCAAACCTCATCCAAGGGTGGGATGAAATTTCCATTATGAAATAAAATAAAAATAAATATCTGTGGACAGCATTTTTATCAGCTATATTTCAGGTGCTTGATTGTGATGCATGGACAGTTTTTTTGCCACTTTTTAAACCTTTATTTGATCATCTTCAGGTCTGCAGCTCCCTGAGGCAGCTGTCTGCCTTCAAGGGGCTTTCTCACAGCACTTGCCCGTGCTCGCGGAAACGTCATCGCCGGCCCTCTTCCCACCCCCACCCCAGCAGCGCCAAGCTTTTCAGCACGCATTTCACACTGGCTGGCCGTTAATTGGCCATCTAGCGGGAAATAGCGGTCAGGGGCCGATCGCTGGCGGGGGCCCTTTTCCCAACCACTCCCGGGCCCGCCGATCACACACGCCTGCCAAAGGTAAAATTCAGGCCACGGTGTCTAAATACTGGGCTGACTCTCAGTAGTGCACTCAGTAAGCCGCTGGAGTGATCACTGACTCAAAAGGGTTAGGTTTTGAGCAACACTTCAGACAGCCCAGGAAGTGGAGAGGAGAGGGTCGTCACTGTATACCAGGCTGACGTTCAGTGTGCATATTTGTACCTAATGGATGAGGACATCATCATCCATCATCTGATGGATGATGTCACAGCCATTGTAAAGAGCAGCTAGAACTTTTTAGCCTTGGGTACAGCCTACCTAAGAGAAGGTACTTTGATGATAAAAACCATGTGGAAGACAACAGGTGATTATCTCAGCTAATCATCTCAGCTAATTATCTCATTAAGTGGCCCAAGAACATCTTGTGAGAATTGAAGGGGGAGCTGTCCTAGAACACAATGAACGTTTGGACAGACAATTGGTTTGTTTTCCAGGCCAAATATTGAAAGGTATATTGAAAGTGAATGCACTTTAATGATGATGCATGTGGTTAGTCCATTTTTCTGCCATGTTTTCCTCTCATGTGTTGTGAACTTCTTAGGCCTAGTTGTAGATATGCTCTTTTCCTTAACGTTCCCATCAGTGAGAGAATTTATAGCTTGGTTGCGTAGCTGCATAATGAAGTAGCAAGCTGCAGAGAATAGAGGAGCTTTCTACCTCCAGTTACAGCTCAGTGCCAGTGATCTCCAAAATGACAGTTTTTTTGAGCCAAGCAATTTCAGATATGGCCTCTACTATCACTTACGCAAAATAACTTATATAAATGCCAACTGGCTAATTCTGTACTATGTCAGCATGTCCATTGTTACCTCAGCAGGGGGAAATGGTAGTACAGTGGTAGTGTCACTGGACTTGCAATCCAGAGGCCCAGGCTAAAGCTCTGGGGACATGGGTTCAAATCTCACCAAAGTAGCTAGTGGAATTTATTTTCAATTAATTAAACAAATCTGGAATTGAAAACTAGTTTCAGTAACCATAAAACTATCATCACCATAAAAAGCCCTCACTAATGTCTGCCATCCTTGCCTGGTCTGGCCTATATGTGACTCCAGTCCCACAGCAATGTGGTTGGCTCTTAACTCTCAAAGGGCAATTTGGGATGGGAAACAAATGCTGGTTTTTCAGCTGTCTAAGCCTTATAGTACCTTTAACTTAAGGAAATGTCCCAAGGGGCTTCACAGAAGCATTATAAAACAAAATATGACATTGAGCCTCATAAGGAGATATTAGGTCAGATGACCAAAAGCCTGGTCAAGAGCTAGGTGTTAAGGAGGAAAGCAAGGTAGAGAGGTGTAGGGAGGGATTTTCAGAAGTTGGGGCTTAGGCAACTGAAGGCACAGCCACCAAATGATGGAGCAATTATAACTGGGATTGCATAAGAGATTAGAATCAGAGGAGCACAGATATCTTGGAGGGTTGTAGAGCTACAGGAGATTACAGAGATAGGGAGGGGCGAGATCATGGAGGAAATTGGAAACGATATTTTTCAAGTAAATACGTCATTTGCCTGGGAGCCAGTGTAAGTCAGCGAGCAAATAGGTGATAGGGGAATGGACTAGCTGCAGGGCAGCAGATTTTTGGATGATCACAAGTTTATGGAGGGTGGAATGTGGGAGACCAGCCAGGAATGTGTTGGAATAGTTGAGTCTAGAGGTGACAAAGACATGAATAAGGGTTTCAGCAGCAGGTAAACTTAGAGGCAAAGTTGGACTTTGCTACAGAGGTTGAAATAGGTGGTCTTAGTGGTGGCACATATGAATTTGGAAGCTCATCTCTGGATCAAATGTGAGGCCAAGCTGGCTTAATCTCAGATTGTTGCTAGGAGAGGTATGGAATTGGTAGCTAGGGAATGGAGTTTTGAGCAGGGATCAAAAACAATGGCTTCAGTCTTCCTAAAATTTAACTGGAGGAAATTTCTGCTCATCCAACACTGGATATTGGTTAATTCAGCAACAGTGCAGGAGTTGAGAGAGGCAGTGGTGAGGTAGAGCCAAGTGTCGTTAGTGTATACGTGAAAATTAATGCTGTGCTTTGGATGTTGTCTCCAAGGGGACAGCATGTAAATGAGAAATAAGAGGGGATCTAGGATAGATCCTTGGGGGACACCAATGATAATAGTATGGGAGCAGGCAACATTACAAGCGATTCTCTAGCTACGATTAGATAGGTCAGAATGGAACCAGGTGAGAACAGTCCCACACCCAGCTGGACGATAATGGAGAGGCATTGGAGGAGGATGATGTCAACTTTGCTTAAAGTCAACCTTTTGATCACCTATCCTAATGTCTCTTTCTTTGCCTCGATTTTTTTTGCCTGATACATTCCTGTGAAACACTTTGAAACATTTTACTATATTAAAATGTCATATAAATATATATAAAATTAAAATTAACAGCTCATAGAATGATACAGCACAGAATGAGGCTAGTCAGCCAATTGTGCCTGTGCCAGCTATTTGGTAGAGTTTTTCAATTAGTCTTACACACCTGCTCTTTCCTCATAGCCCCGTAATTTTTTTCTCTTCAAGTATTTATCCAACTCCCTCTTGAACATTACTATTGAATCTGCTTCTATGATTCTTTCAGGCAGTACATTCCAGATCACAACTCAGAGTAAAAAAAAATGTCTTCATCTCGTCCTCTGGTTTTTGCGTCAATTACCTTAAATTTGTGTCCTCTGGCTACCAATCCATCTGCCACTATTTACTCTATCAAAACTCATGAGTTTGATCACCTCTATTAAAGCTCCCCTTAACCTTCCCAGCTATAAAGGAGAACAACCCCAGCTTCTCTAGTCTCTCCACGTAACTGAAGTCCCACACTCATGTACGATTCTAGTAAATCTCCACTGTACCTGCTCTAAGACCTTGATGTCCTTCCTAAAGTACCTTGCCCAGAATTAGATAGAATACTCCAGCTGAGGTCGAACCAGTGATTTATAAATGTATATATTTACATCAATGCCATGATGTAAATATTACATAATCATTCCCCAAATTGGTTAAAGCTGGGAAGTTACAAATCTTGGATCCCTAAGGCCGGAATTTTACCAACCTATATTTCCAATGACAGGAAAGGTGGCAGACATACTGCCCACTGGCAGCCCAATTGAGCCAGTCGGGTGGCCAATTAAGGACCCTTTCCTGCCTCTGTGGGCATTTTGCTTTAACCAATTTGGAGAATGATTACATGACATTTGTATCATGGGGTTGGGGAGCTCACCGCAGCATGGGGAAGGTGTACATTGAAACCTGGTGTCCTCCCATTGGGCTCTGGAAGAGGACCCTCCTTTTTGGGCATTCCATGGCCCACAAAGGGGACCCCAGTGGCAATGGCTGCCCTTCTGGCACCTTCTCCACCTGTCCTCTGTGAAGTCCCCCTTCCGGCCCTCCCAGCTTGTCTGCCTAGCCCCGGTGACCCCATATCCACTTACCCCACTTTGAGGGCACTGCTGAGCTAGCGCCCTTTAATTGGGCCAGCAGCTCTTGGGGGAGGCCACTATCCTTAACAGGGATGGCAGGACTGGTGGCAATCACTGAATTGATCACCGCTGGGAATATTTGTCCCTGGCCTGAGCCACCAGCAAAAGCTGGGTCACCTCCTGCTTTTTTGCCTCAGTGGCAGAACTTCAGCATCAATGGTAAAATGAACCCAAAGTCTCTAAAGCAGCAAAATTCAGAAGATAAGAGGCAGAATTGTTAGGCTCTGATGGGCACAGGCATAGAGGTGGACAGGCACAGAATTTCATGCTACCAGCTTGCATGCTGGTTCCCCAGCTCTATCCTGCACCTCATTTTGGGGGGGAGAAAGAGAGTGGGTAGGGACAGGAGGGCTACTGGTCTACAACTGGTGAGTAGCTGATTCAACTAATTTAAGGCCAATTAAAAACTATTGTTGAAGGATGACTGGAATTTTCCAGTTGGCAACCAGGTCAGGGGAGGTGGGGAAGAACAAGGAAGTTGCCTACTAGGAACATATGGATTAAGAGGAGTAGGCCATTCGGTCCTTCGAGCCTACTCCACCATTCAATAAGCTGATCTGACTGTAGTCTCAACACCACTTTCCTTCCTACCCCCATACTATTTGACTCCCATGTCAGTCAAGAACCTATCTAATTCGGCCTTAAAAATATTAAATTACCCAGCCTCCAACATTCTCTAGGCAGGAGAGTTCTATTGGCTCATGACCCTCAGAAAAAAAATTCTCCTCATCTCTTTGTTAAATGTGAGACCCCTTATTTTTAAACTGTGTCCCTGGTTCTAGTCCCTCCCACAAGTGGGATATCCTTTCAGCATCCACCCTGTCAAGTCCCCCAAGGATCTTATATATTTCAATAAGATCACCTCCTGTTCTTCTAAACCCCAATGTATACAGGCCCAACCTTCCAACCATTCCTCACAGGATACCCTTTTTATTCCTGGAATCAGTTGAATGAACCATCTCTGAACTGCTTCCAATGCAATTTGGTCCTTTATGAAGTAAGGAGGCCAAAACTGTACACAGTACTTTAGATATGATCTCACCAATACCCTATACATCTGTAGCAAAACATCCTACCTTTATATCCCATTCCCCTTGCAACAAACGCAAACATTCCATTTGTCTTCCTAATCATATGCTGTTCCATACTAACTTTTTGTGATTCATGTGCCAGGTCACCCAGATCCCTTTGTACTGCAGAGTTCTGCAATTTTGCTTCATTTAAATAATATGTTGCTTTTTTATTCTTTTTACCAAAGTGCACAATATCATATTTTCCCACATTATACTCCATCTGCCATTATTTCTGCCCACTCACTTAACCTATCTATATCCCTTTGCAGACTCCTTATGTCCTCTTCACAAATTACTTTCTTATCTATGTGTCATTCGCAAATTTAGCAACCATACATTCAATCTCGTCATCCAAGTCATCAATCTAGATTGTAAATAGTTGAGGTCCTAGCACTGATCCCCGCAGCAGTCCACTTGTTACATCTCATCAATCCAAAAATGACCCATTTATGCCTACTCTGTTTCTTGTTAGCTAACCATGCTAATTTTTACCCCGTACACCATGAGCTCTTACTTTGTATAGTAAGCTTTGCTGCGACACCTTGCCAAATGCCTTCTGGAAAAAAATGTATCCACACATTTCCCTTTATCCATGTTGCTTGTTACTTCCTCAAAGAATTCTAACAAATTAGTCAAACACTTTTTCCCTTTCACAAAAGCATGTTGACTATGCGTGATTGCACTGAGAGTTTCCAAGTGCCCTGCTATAACCTCCTTAATAATAGTTTCCAGCATTTTCCCTATGACAGATGTTAAGCTAACTGACTGTCCCAGTGGTACAGTTCCTACTATCCCCAGTATTGGTGTTAGTGCCGCGTGAATTTAAACCCCTTTCTCCCACAGCAACCTCTGAGCCGCACATTCAACTTTCTGATTTTATTTCCCCTTATGGCAGCAGATCAGCAGGCCAGTGCTCCAATCAGGCTTAGAGGCCCTCCCTGTCAGCCTTGTTTCAACTGCAGCCGTAGGTCGCCTTCTGGAGGGACTCAACATCCTCTGTGCCACCAGGCCCACCACCTCAAATGGTGGCCAGGCTGCTGATTCTACTGTTCTATTGAAAAATATTGGAGAGAGGGCACCTGTATCTTGTGGAGTCCTCACCCTCACTTGCTTGCAATGGCAGCTTGCTGCTGCTTCTATGTTGCCGGCCCTCCAGCTTCAAGAACCCACTCACCATCCTTAATTGGACGGTGAGCATGGCCTCCAGGCAGAAATTGGCATATTCAGCGAAAATCACAGATGATTGACTGTTCCCCACAAAGCGCAGGCTTCTGACCCCTATTTGAGCCTGATAGTGGGGTCCTGAAGCTCACATTGAAAATCCTACCTATGGACTCCACTCCTGCTTCTTCAGGCATTGCCACATGCAGTGCTGTACGTCATTCATCATATTAGGTAACATATTCATAGTCTGAAAAAGTCTAGCCTAGCGAAACAAACTCCACATTACTTAAACAATTTCTTGACGTGGGGCAGGTTTTTAACCCTCTACAGAGGAGGGTGGGTGGGAAAATTCCCACTCTCTGCCAATGTGCTGGTACCATCTGTCCCCGGCCATTTTTGCAAAGATGGAATGTGTGGTCGAAGGACTACATGCCTACAAATGGCAGGTAGCCAATTAATGATAGTTAATTAATTTTCCCATTGGCCTGCAGACACCCCAAGGCATCGAGAAATAGACCATCTGCCCGGAGACAGCCTCCCAATGGCAAACCAGGGGCCAGTGCTCCAAGCAGGCTTGGAGGACCTCCACTAATACAAAATAAAAAGAGAAAATACTGGAAATGCTCTGCTGGTCAGGTAGCAGCTGTGGAGACAGAAACAGAGTTAATGTTTCAGGTTGATAACCCTTCACCAGGACCATTTGATCTTGTTTGTGGACTTTCACACCTGCCTGGTCACAGATGGTTTCCCCCTCCACAATGGTGGCCTGGCTGCAGTGGCCATTTTTTATTTTAAAACTTCTACAATATGCAAAGAAGGTGCCTCAAAATAGAGGCTCTCTCCCTCTCTCTCAACTGAACTGCAGGCTGCAGCTTTTTTCACGCTGCCAAGTCTTCAATTAGTTCTCCAGCTTTGATGACCCGTCCATATCACCCTTAATTGGACAGGGGGCCCACTCTCTGGCCACTAACTGGTCATTTTGGGAAAGTCACTGGCAGGTGGTGGGGAGACAGTGGTGTGTTAATGTTACTGGACTGGTAATCCAGAGGCCCAAATTAATGCTCTGGGGACATGGACTCACAATCCCACCCACCACAGCAGCGGGTGGAATTTAATTAATTGAATTGATTAATTAATTGAATTTAATAAAAACATCTGGAATTGAAAGCTAGCCTCAGTAAGGTGACCAAGTCACACTCATCAACTGTCGTAAAAAACCCATATGATTCACTAATGTTCTTTAGGGAAGGAAATCTGCCATGCTTGCCCAGTCTGGCCTGTGACTCCAGACCCACAGCAGTGTGGTTGGCTCTTGACTGCCCTCTGAAGTGTCCAAGCAAGCCACTCAGTTGTAGCAATTAGGGATAGGCAACAAATACTAGCCTCGCCCACATCCCATGAAAGAATAAAAACGCAGGGTGGAATCGTCCCAAATTTTTACTAAGTGCGGCAGCAGTGTGGGAAAAACGACATTTTACCCACTGGGCAAAATGGCGGGTTTTCGTGTCATATCGTCTCAATCCCGCCTTAATAATTAGGCATTCCTGGAAAACACGCTGTTTCGCTGGTGGGCGGCCTCCGATTCACCCACCACACCATCACCTCGCTGCTTCCTCATGCTAGGCACCATATTTAAAGTGCAGCCGTACGTACAACTCTCAGTGCTTCCAGTCCAGGACTGTTGCACAGAAGACATGGCCCCAAAAGGCAAGGAGACTGCAACCCCCCGATTCAGTGACGCATCCCAGTCTTCTGGAGACCGTTGGAGCCCACTACGATGTCCTCTACCTCCGCTCTGGCTGCAGGGGGCCCATCAGCATTACCACTCCTGCTTGTGAAGTGGTGGCAGTGGCGGTCAGTGCCAATGCTGCACAGAAGAGGTTCACCATCCAGTGCAGAAAGAGGATGAATGATCTTATCTGTGTCGCCAAGGTAAGGCGGCCATCTCATCACTCTTAACCTGCACACTCACAAGGCCATCACACATTCACTGTCATCTCACTCACTACCAGCTTAAGGGACATCACCACTCACTCTCTCACACATACCCTCACAGGTCCATCTCGACTCATCTCCTCTGAGGCCCGTCTCCTCAGCCCTAACCCTCTTGAGGCCACTTGCACAGATCAACATGTGCCTCCACACACCCTTGAATAACCTCCTTCCCCAGTAATGCTCTAGCCCCTGCAGCATCTTCCCTAGCCTGAGGCCACTTCTCCCCCTGCTTCAAGCAAGCCATAAACCTGCAGCCATTGAAAAGCCACCCCACCTTACTGCTAGTCTTGTAAGTAGAGACCTGCCCGTGAATCCCCTAAAAGCGCTGTGGTGCTGCCTGCGGAGCGTGGCGTTGTTGACTGTGAGTGCTGCCCAAAATGAGTTAGGCAAACAAACCTCAAAGTCCCGAGTGAAGTGCACGTCGCTTACGTTCAGTTGTGAAACACGTCTGCATGCAATCATGCCAATATACTTCGATGATCCAGCAAGGGGGGGATGATTCCGGCCAGCTGGCCTTATAATGATGTGCAGGTGTATTACAATGAAGTTCCCAACGTGCGGCGGCAGGAAACGCGGCTCGCAAATGACCGGCAGAGCAGACGATTGCAAGCTGGTTTCACAACATCGTGAAACTGATTTTTGGCCTTCCTGCCATATCGTCTGTTCACGCCCACCATGACGCCTGATGCCAGCGGGCACGGAAAATTCCGCCCACAGCGTGAGGTCATAGTGCCCATTTGACTCTGACTTTGGGGTCCCGACACAAAAGGCAAAATCTTGCCTATGTTGTGTAAGGAATAATAACTGCTCAGGCTGTGCTTCCCTTGTATTGATTTCCATTTTAGCCCCTATATTGCCATACAATTCAGAAAGTGTACTCAACACACTCTGGTTTTGCCTGGTACCAGCTAATTCCTCATCACTCAAAAACTGTTAAGTATTGTATTTATGCTTCATCAACATCATTGCTAATTTCTACCAATGTGTGTTGCATTGGTGCCTGGACAAGGTAGGGGTGCTGACAGTTATTGTTCTAGTATGAGGGTGATCTTTAGTTGCAACTGTGCACCACCAGGTTCTCCTTACTCTGGAAGGAGAGCAATATGAATTTGTCTATTTGGGTGCTATAAATGCATAATTATGCACTTGTGTATTGTTTATATGGAGATTTTCATGTGCAAATCAGAGGTTATATGATTATGATAGTACATAGCACAACTTCTATGTTTAATTTCATTTTCCAGTCCCAATGCCGGGATTTTATCAACTGCGTGACACTCTGACATTGTAACCAGAACTGTGTGCCACTTCTGCTTTCTCTCTTTTTTGCCCTTATAATTAAAATTCTAAGTGCCAGTGACGTGCTTGAAAAACATGTGCAATTTAGTTGCAGGGGGAGCTTTCCACTGATGAAACCCACTGTCAGCTGACAATGCTACATTTATGGGTGGCCTGCTAAAGAGCTTCCTATTCAAACAGGGAGGCTGTGCATCACTGCCAGGACGCTATACTGATTGAGAGTGCCACATTATTTGAAGAAATGTCTGACTGGCAAAACAGACCAACCCTACGGTTGAGCGATACGTCCCTGCACATTCTCCTCCAGGCCATTAGGGCAAAGCGGAAGGTGCTCTTTCCTGAAGGTGGCAAACGAAGGCCCTTGCGCCAGGCTAAGACAGTCTGGATGGAGGTGGCAGGGGAACCAAGGTGAGCAACTGTGGGGTCATGCACCAAACCTGGGTCCAGCGCAGGAAATAGGTCAATGACATGTTTTCCTGCTAACATGGGCGGAAAATTTGATGTGGGGGAATGATTCCAGCGAGCAGACAAGATGATGAGATGCAAGTGCATTGAAATTAGGTTCCCAATATGTGCCGGGGGGGAAAGGCAGCCCACCATTGACAGGTGGAGTGGACAATCGCAAAATGGTTTCATGCCGGCGTGAAACTGATTTTTGGCCTTCTCGTCATATTGTCAGCTCACGCCCGCCATGATACCCAGCGCCAATAGGGCCGGAAAATTCCCGCCTGCATCTAGGTGCAACCGTGACATCAACAGCTGAGCTGGAGGCAGTGTGCTCAATGTCATGCTCCATTGCCCAATGGCCATGGCAGGTGTCCTCCGGAGGCATGGGGCCTTGAGGGCTGCAACCCACTGGGGGTCTCCTGCACTGGTGCAGGGGTGTCCCCCTCGGCCTTGCCAGCTGAAGCTGTTAGGGTCAATGGTGGAGGGGGATGATGAGATGCCCCTAACCCTGGGGATGTCCTGACATGAAGGCTTGGGGCACCTGGCATACACTCCTCCTCCATCTCGATGTGACAATGCACCTCCCTGCCTCCGATCTGCAAGGGTAAATGCCAGTGTCACATCTTCAACAGGAGTCTCTTGTGTGGTCATCAATAATGCATGTGTGTGAGTGGGCAGCTACGCCAGAACAGTAAATGCATGATCAGCCTTAGTGCTAAATGGCAATTAAAGCCAAAGCATGTGGAAGTTTGTCTCCTGTGTGCACTTGGATGTAACATGTGAATGACAGGCCTGTATGATGGGGATACATGCAGACAAGGGGTTAGGTGTCACTTGACATGTCACTAACTCTGCACTCTGTCAAGCAGGACAAGCAGACCCACAATGCCAGAGAGAGGCGATGCACAGGAGTTGTTGTTCCTGGCCTAAGGTTCCTCACAGCAGGCAAAGAGGAAGCGATGGAAATCGCTGGCAAGGACAGGCACGTTCAGTGACAGGCAGTGAGGCTGGACCGGCCAAGAGTAAGGAGGAAGAGACAGCCATTCTGGTGCTGGTATATGGGCACACAGGATGGATGCGATGAAATGTAAAGTGCTCAAACTGTGATGATTCTTAATGTGATTCTTTCTGTTCTCCACTACAAGTTATCACCATCCAAGGACCTGGCTGCAGCTACAGGAGCCGGAACACTTCACCTCTGGGGGTGAAGAAGACAGTGCCTCAGAGGATGCATAGTCACCTGCCTTGTCAACCTCCGCCAGCAGAGTTACACCCACGAAGGAAGGGGTCACGTATAGATTCGGGAGCACAATTTGGTGAGCACAGCACAGACATGTCCCAGCAGCTGAGGGAAGATGTGACAGTTGGATCCCCAGGTGATCAGAGGACTGCTGGGGAACAGGCCCCCTGAGCTCCAAGCTGATGATGGGCCTGTGGTTGCAGCAACAAGACACCTGCTGGACATACAGCAGAGGTTAGGATAAAATATGGTGGATATGGTGATGCCAGGGATTATGCACAACTTTGTGCTGCTTATGCAGGATGCCATGAGTTCTGCCATGTCTCAGGAAGAGAAGTGCATGGCTTCATCCTTGGACAGGATGGCATCGCCATGGAGAGCCAGGTCAAGCATTTGATCTATATGCACTCTGACCTGCATTCCATCGCTCTAGGCATGGGCTCAGTGCAGCAGTGTCTTGGCGAGAAGAGGTCGAGGGCCCTGGACCACCCTCCAGGAGCCACTTTCACTCAGGGAGGCAGGGAGGTGCATTGTCACATCGAGATGGAGGAGGAGTGTGTGCCAGATGCCCCAGGCCTTCATGTCAGGACATTCCCAGGGTTAGGGGCATCTCATCATCCCCTCCACCATTGACCCTAACAGCTCCAGCTGGCAAGGTGGAGGGGGATGCCCCTGCACCAGTGCAGGAGAGCCCCAGTGGGTTGCAGCCCTCAAGGCCCCATGCCTCCAGCGGACACCTGCCATGGCCATTGGGCAATGGAGCATGACATTGAGCACACTGCCTCCAGCTCAGCTGATGCCACGGTAGCACCTAGATGCAGGCCGGAATTTTCCGGCCCTATTGGCGTTGGGCATCATGGCGGGCGTGAGCTGACAATATGACGAGAAAGCCAAAAATCAGTTTCATGCCACCATTAAACCATTTTGTGATCGTCCGCTCCACCTGTCAATGGTGGGCTGCCTTTCCCCCCCGGCACACATTGGGAACCTAATTTCAATGCACTTGCATCTCAACATCTCGCTGGAATCATTCTCCCCACATCAAATGTTCCGCCCATGTTAGCAGGAAAACACATCGGCCCAGACAAGTGTGATGTGCAGAAGTCGGGACTTACTGTTAGGGCCTTGCTCACATCGCAAACAACCATGGAGTAGAGGATGTTGGAGCCCTACAGGTACCAGACCCTAGAGGAACATGTGCATTGCATGCTAGGTGAATCCTCACGGAGATGGCTCTGCCCACGAAACAACATCCTGAATAAGCTCACTAACACAAAACAGGGAGCAAGCCTGAAAACACTGCAAACCAGTGCACTTGCTCTTTGCTATTCCACTGCCGAATACGCCTGCCCTGCATGGGAAAGATCTACTCATGCTAAGAAGATGGATGCCGTTCTGAATGCAAGCTGCCGACTTATCACAGGTTGTTTAAAACCAACAAACACCAACAGCCTATATATCCTGGCGGGTATCGCTCCCCCTGATACAAGAAGAATGGTAGCCAGAAAGAAAGAGCGACTCCGTCAAACATCAGATGAGAGGCACCCTCTACATGGTCATACACCTACACCCAGCTGCCAAAAGCCAAGGAAGAGCTTCATGAACAGTGTTGTTCCATTACAATCAACCCCATCTGAAGCCTGCATCGCCTTGTGGAAAGACCAGCTCGCCAGTCTCGAACAACTCCCAGCGATGGAAATTCTACCGGATCAAAGCCTGCCACCAGGAACTAATTGCAACTGGGCAACCTGGAAGCGCCTTAACAGACTTAGGACTGGTGTAGGTCATTCAAAGGTGTCACTAAGCCAATGGGGATATACAACCAGCCCGACAACTTATGAATGTGGAACTGAGCCACCGACTATGCAACATCTCCTGCAATGCCTATCGCTAGAGGAACCCTGCACTGTTGCAGATCTTGCCGAATTCAACAATAAGGCACAAAAGTGTGTCCAGTTCTGGCTGGGCCATGCATAGACTGTCCGTGGACACGATAAGAAGGAGGCTCTGCCCCAGAGCAGCTCACGGAGGGTGGGAGGTCTCCATTGATGTCTGGGGTTTGCTTCGGTACATCAGGTCTTGGCCATGGGCTGCTACAGATGATCATCAAGGGGGTGGTGGGGTGGTTGAGGAAGGTCGAGCTGTGAGTGGGAGAGGAAGGTGTACCAGGGAAGCGAAGGTGTCGGGGCGGGTGAGGTTGGGAGGAAGGGAACGAAGGTGTTGGGGTGGGGTGGCAGGTGGTAGTACGAGGGGAGGAGGGTATATCGGGGAGAGTGTGGCAACTGGGGAGCTAGGTGTAAGGGGGCATAAAGTTGTAAGGGAAGGGATTCAGAGGGGGGAAATGAGTTTAGAGGGGGGCAGGACTTCAGGGGGAGGAAGGAGTTCGGAGGGGGAGTGGACTTCAGGGGGGGTGAGGAGGAATCTGGGGTGGGAGAGATGGAGTAAGGGTGAAGGAGGGAATAAGGGGTGGGGGGTGTCCAGGTGAACATGCAGGGGAGGGGCTGTCTCCTGAGGACCGAACTGAGGGTGGGCATGGTAGGAGGGAATGAGAGTACGAGAGGGAGCAGAGTGAGCCGGAAGGGTGGGAGGGTGAGGGTGCGTAGAAGGGACGGTGGGGGTGGTTGGTGGGGACTCAGATACAGACATGGATCCTGGGGATGGGAAGGCAAAGGTCGGGGAGGTCAATGTGGGTGGGGGTGAAATTCCCAGGTAGGTAGGGAACGTGCACGTTCACCTGGACATCCTGGAAGGAAAAGGGTTCTGGTTGATAGGTGACGGTGGGGTGGTGGAAGGTGATGTCAGTGGGGTCAGCAGTGATGGGGGAAAGGGCATGGGTGACTTGGGGAGGGGAAACTGAGAAGAAATCTTACTGCGATCATGTGTTTGAAATCAGAAGTGAGCAGAGCCATGTATTCGTCAGGCACAGGTGCAGGGTGGGAGTGTGATCAGTGGGTGGGCTGAGATGCAGGTCGGCTCAGATGGACAACTGAAAGTGAACCCCAGCAGGCAGCATTGAAAATGTTCAGGACATTGAGATTAGTGTGATTGAGAAAGGCTCTGCAAGCAGGGGAGAATGCTTGCTTGAGAGGCTCCAAAAGGCCCTGCTACACACACACTTCTTCCTCCAAGATCACTCGTGGTCCTGTTGCAGCTGCCCTGACAACCACAGGAGGGGTGAAGACAGCCTGTGTAAAAATTGGTCCTGTTGCCTCTGATAATTTTGGTATGGGTCCTCTGGAGAGCCGTTGAGGACCCCGGCTTGGTTTGGCTGTCTTCCTGTGGGCCAGCTCCTCCCTCTGCGGTGACAGAGAATAAGGTTGAGGGGTTCACAGCCAAAGGGGACTCAGAGAGAGAGGGCAGCCTCTGAGATTCCTGAGTGGATGACCCAGAGGTGTTCAGCTGCTGCTCCGCCTCCCTTCGGGTGCCCGAGGGCCCTGGCCTGACTCCTTGAGTGAAGAATGCCTGGAGGGCCATCAATGTGTCCTGTTTCCCTCTCGCATTGCCACTGCAGAAACTCACCTAAGGCTATCATGTTGGAGTGCAGGTCTGTGCACATCTCTGTGTTTTGCTGGACCAGGGTCTCCATGGCTTCTGCCAGCCTCCCCATGGAGACCTCCGTACCCACACATATGTGGGCACCACGTCATCTGAGAGCACATGGCAGCATTCCTCCCACTCGTGTGCCACTCTGTTGAGCCCTTTCATCAACTTTGAGATTTTCCCCCACAGTCTGCTCATTCTCCATGCTAAGTTGGAAGGCCGAATCCAGAGCTCGTCATCTGACTCGGACCTCACAGATGCCTCTTCTCCAGCAGCCTCTTCTTCAGTGCTGGGGAGCTTGGCTGAACCTGCCTTCTCCTGCTGTGGACACATGTCCGTGCATGAACCCAAGCCTGCTGTAGATCCATGTCCCACCAAGGGGTGTGTGTGGTGTGTGGTGTGTGTGTGCATGTGTGCATGGGGAGGTGATGTGGTATTGCCGCTGGACTAGTAATCCAGGGACCCAGGGTAATGCTCGGGAGACCCAGGTTCGAATACCACCATGGCAGATGGTGGAATTTGGATTCGATAAAAATCTGGAATTAAAAGTCTAATGATGACCTTGAAACCATTATCGATTGTTGTAAAAACCCATTTGGTTCACTAATGTCCATTAGGGAAGGAAATCTGCCGTCCTTACCTGGTCTGGCCTACCTGTGACTCCAGATCCACAGCAATGTGGTTGACTCTTAAATGCCCTCTGAACAAGGGCAATTAGAGATGGACAATAAATGCTGGCCCAGCCAGTGACACCCACATCCCATGAACAAATTAAAATAAATATTATGCTGGTGGAGGGTGTGGGTAAGCGCTGTGATGGATCTTCCAGGCTGCTTATTTTCAGCTCTTCAATGGAGGAGGCTTCCTTTTGGCTGGAGGTGAGGACCTGGATGGAACTGATGGACTGGCTAGCTGAGGGGTGTCAGTCGCTTGGCAGAGCTCCCTGTGAACCAAAGTAGAGATAAGTAGTGCATGCCAGCAGAGTCAAAAGGAGCTAGAACAATCATGGTTGCGCTGACAGAGGGATGATGTGGTGCTCGATTCTCACTGTCCCTATAAGCATGGTCCATGTCCTCACCAGTCAGCTACAATGGCTCCTCAAAATGAGTGATGGGTTTAATGTGTGCCACTCCCCACCCCCTCCCCGGTCTGGGACCTCTCCCTGCTGTTGTGAGCCAGCTTCTCCTGCATGAAAACAGATTGAGAGAGTGTGAGCAGGACACACGGCACTGCATGGAATGTTTATGTGGTGAGTTTATGGGGTGAGGACATGAGCCTGATGGAGATGTGAGGGTGTGTGTGAGAGTTAGTGGTGTTGTCCCTTGAGGTGTGAGGTCTCTCTGGATGTGTGATGGATTTGAGAGTGTGAGAGTGATGAGAAGAATGACTTACTCTGGCGGAATGGATGACAGCATTCATCCTCTTCCTGCACGGAATGGCTGTCCTCTTTTGCAGGGTGTTGGTGCTGACCACTGCTGCCACCACTGTCATAATTATTGAGATCTGTAGGGGCCTGTCATAGTATCAGATGTAAAGCCCATGGTCTGCCCCATGTTTTTCACAATGTGATGGCTAGGGAGGATAGGGACACAGACATCATTCCTGAATGTGATGTTTTGTATTTTTGTGCATTATTTATTGAATGTTCATGTGAATTGTTACTTCTGTGATGATCATTCTGCAGAACATGGCTTAAAAGGCATGCATAGCTGGTCCCCTTTAAATGCACTGCAGGTTATTGGCCCCGTTCACTCTCAGTGGGTATAAATCAGACAGGTACAGTTGTAGTCAAAGCACTTCAAAGATGGTGCTGGATCAGAACAGTTGGTCAAGGCAGGCTGTTATATGGTTGTCCACGTACCCAAGATATCCTCGATACCAGCACTCACTTGCAAGTGCAAAGCTCCACTCTATTCTAGGTGGTACGGAATGCAGGTTTACAGTTTACTCATTTTGGGAGGATGGCGGGGCTGTGGCAGCCACAGGAAGGCAGTGGAGATCGTGTGATGGAGCAATGGTAATGCAGATGCGTTATTGTTGTGCGAACCTTGTGTAGATCAGGTTGTTTTTGGCATCCCTTGCACATCTCCCCACGGCCCTGACATTCATGAAACGTTCATTTGAATTTATGGGCTCCTCCTCATACTCTGAAAAATCCTATTCTTCTGAGGATTCCTTGCTCTCCTGCCTTTGCAACATCTGTCCATGTTGCAGTGCCAGGTTGTACAGTGCACAACAGATTACTACTATTCTTGACACCCTCTAGGGTATGTATATTGCAGAGCACCTCCAGACTGGTCAGGGTAGTGGAAACGCATTTTAAGCAGTCCAATGGCATGCTCAATGATGGCTCTGATGGTTGCATGAGCTTGATTGTAGCGCTCCTCTGCCTCACTCTGGGGATGTCTCACTGGCATCATCAGCCATGTATGCAACGGATAGTCCTTGTCACCCAGGATCCATCCATCAACCTGGGCTGGGTTTCAAAAAGCTTTTGAAGCATTGGTTTCTCATGATGTATGCGTCATAGCAGCTCCTTAGGAAACATGCATTATTCTTCTCCTGTGGTCATACACCAGTTGTGTGTGCATGGAGTGAAACCCTTTTATGATTTACAAATGAAGCCGGCTGTTCCCAGGGAGCTTTTATGACCAAAAGTGCAGTCAATGACACCTGACACTTGAGAAAATTCAGCAATGAAACCAAAAGAGGCTGACCTTGCAGACTGTATGTCATTATCAGTGGTGGAGTGGACAAAATCATTAGCATGGCCAAATAGGTGCATAAAAGAGGTGACCAGTGCCCTATGTGTGGAAGCCTGTGAGATGCCACAATCGCTGCCCATCGCACCCTGGAAGCCATCACTGTGTAGAAATTTAGCACAAATGTAACTTTGATCACCACTGGGATGGGTTTCCCATGAAATCCACATGGCTGCACATCTTGATCAACAATTCCACATATCTCAGTGACCATTTCAGAGGACATCCTCTGGTGTCTTTGGTATTGCCTCTCTGACATTTGGAGGTAGCTTGTTCTTGTCCTCTGAATGCATTGATGCACTAGTGCCTGTCTTCACAGATGCCTTCCCTAAATGTCTGTGTCTGGATCGCCTCCCCCTCTGGTGCTGACTGCTGTTAGCACCGCAGCCTCTGTTGTTGGCCAGCAGGAGCTCTCCTTCTTGTTCTCTCCTCCAACTCCTGGGATTTCAGGAAAATTGGGTGAATGAGACCCATTGGTTATAGCAGTCATTACACTGTGTGAAGAGGCTACACATATGAGAACATGCTCATCCATGTTTCTGATCTATTTAACTACTTGTTAGGGGATCCCTTTAATCAGCAAGTTGCGCAAAACATTAACTCCATCTACCCAAAACGACCCTCCTTCCACTTAATCTATCCTATATTCAGAAAAGCTATGCTTGAAAAGTGACATTAAAATTATGATGTGTGTCACATTCCTAACCCGATCCTGTACCTCTTATCCTCTCCCTGTCATTCTCACACTTGTACCCATCATCTTGAGCCATCCAACTTAATCTTTCCTCTCCTCTCTATTACCCTTGAACCTTCCCTCAATACACTGGACTCTATTACCATTTCCTTTCATATGCCATCTCTCCCTCTTGCACCTACACCTGTGGCCATCCCAATGCCCACTCTGACCCCGAACCCTCCGTTACTTTCCTCCATGCTTTTGTGCACCCCCGTGACCCACCCAAAAAGACCTTCCAATGTCCCACCCTGACTCTAGACCTGCACCCCATACCAAGTACAATTTCCCCCTTTGACTGTGGCTGTTTCCTCCGCCACCCAGAATCCTCAACTCAACCCTCAAAACCCCACCATTGTTAGCACCAACCCCACCCTTTAGGCTCTTCATCCATCTTTCAATCTGTGCCTTGACCATACCACCCACCACTTATGGAACCACCACACCTAGGACGCTAGGCCCTTCCCTCCACTGCATCTGAACACCAACCTTTCAACACCCTCAGCCTTATGTCACAGAGTTCAACATGGAGAACAGCTTACCTTTGCCATAAAATACACAAAGCTGACTGGTGCATGCCACCTTTAAATGATAGTAAGCTGGGTGCCATGAGCTTCTCATGTGCCATTAACTTTACGCTGAGGGTAGGACTTCATTTGAAACTGTTTTACGCTAATTGGGTATTCAAGGCATACAAAGGAACCCGCCACAGGCCGACACAATGCTCGACACCACAAACGTGCCGCTGACTTTACCTCTGCATCTCAATCTGCCGTCACTAAATCAAAATTTCACGTCCCGCCGAATGAAGTCACATTTTCCACTCTTGTAGGCTCCATAAAATCATCCCGAAGCCTCTAAACCTCCCTCAAATAAAAATAAAATCAACCAAAGCTTATGGAGTGTTGTCCTTAGCACCTAGCATTCCACTGCCTGTTACACTCCACATCCTGGTGTGTGATGATTTGAGCTTTAAACATATAGGCAGCACAGATTAAGATAGCAGTAATTTGGACCATTAAATTTCTACATGCAGTATTATTCTTTTGCTCCTCATGGCATTGACAATACAATTTGCAAAACCGCACCATTTTCACTAGTAGCTTATTTGTTTTTAAACTTGCAAATATTTGAAGCAATCTATGTACAAATGCAGCAAGGGCCTGGACAATATCCAGGCTTGGGCTGACAAGTGGCAAGTAACATTTGCGCCACACAAGTGCCAAGCAATAACCATCTTCAACCAAAAAGAATCTAACCATCACCCCTTGACATTCAATGACATTGCCATCGCTGAATCCCCCAATATCGACATCCTGGGGGGTTACCATTGACCAGAAATTGAACTGGACTAGCCATATAAATGCTGTGGCTACAAGAACAGGTTAGAGGCTAGGAATCCTGTGGTGAGTAACTCACCTCCTGACTCCCCAAAGCCTGTTCACCATCTACAAGGCACAAGTCAAGAGTGAGATGGAATAACCTCCGCTTGCCTGGATGAGTGCAGCTCCAATAACACTCAAGAAGCTTGACACCATCCAGGACAGAGCAACCCGCTTGATTGGCACCACATCCACAAACATTCACTCCCTCCACCACCAATGCACAGTGGCAGCAGTGAGTACCATCTACAAGATGCACTGCAGGAACTCAAAGGCTCCTTAGACAGCGCCTTCCAAACCCACGATCACTACCATTTAGGGTGCTAGGCCAACAACAGCCAGATTATTTGGTTAGGCCCAAAGGAGCACTCCTGGCCCCACAAGGTTAATTTGAAACTTAATTTTGCTTGGCTTCATCGGCTGAAACATCTGTAGAATGATCTAAGATTGCACACCACACAGTCTGATTAGTTCTTTCCAAAAAGGCAATCTGGCAATGGCAATTTATGTGTGCCATAGAATCGTGACTTACATAGTAAAATTAGGTCTACCATCTGAAGCAGCCCCTGTTGAAGTGTCAGCCAGCCAATGCTGGCAATCTCACAGGGGAATAGGTCTAATGCAGCGCAATTTTGGGAAGTTAAAATCAACCCTAAAAGAATTAAGTAATTATGTGAAAATAGTATTTTCTTCATATATTTAAATTTTGTATAAAGGTCACAAACCTATTGTTCTTAAAGTACGTAAAGGATAAACCATAAATTTTACTTTGCAATATCCAAGTAGTTAATTCATTTTTTTTATTACATTTTTGGAAACCATTTATCAATAGCATAGTTTAAAAAAAATCTTCAGAATTCTCCAGTCCTTAATTCTGACTTGGATTCTCCTTAGCCAATATGCCCGAAATTGCAAAATCCCAAAAGCAGCTAAAAAGCGAAGGAAAATGCAGTTGTTGAGACCCACAGAAGTTATCGCCTCCTGACTTCTATTTTCTTATCCTTGCTTCTATTGGGGCTGCTACTGGACTCTTCTTCCCCACCGAGTGTGTGCAAATGGCAATGAAAGTGCAGAGCTGGCTGCTGCTTGATTTCACTCCCATTTTCCTGTGTTACCATAGCTTCCTAGAGCTGTTGTGTGGAAAATAGTAAGTAGTGGAAATCGGCAGTAATGACCCCAATGTACACCCATGGAGTGAGAGGCCTCACTACTTTCATCCCACCCAATGAGCTACTTGTGTTAGTCTTTGTTTCAGCCAACCTTTGGGGGTACTTCTCTATTAAATTGGTCCCTGTCTCTTTTGGAGCTGCAGCTATTTCTGGTGCTATTGGCATATCCCTAAAACTTTATGGCAAGCCCACTCTTGGCTATGGCAATCCTGCCAGGGGTCTGCCAAGCATCATATGTTACCAAGTGAATTGGATCAGAGCTGAGGCGGATTTGGAAGTGCACTCCTACACAAAGAGGAAAATCCTGCCACAACCCTTCAGTGATTGAAACAACTTTTATTTATAGCAATATGTAGCAATAGACTGACATTAGATTATACTCAAATATTTTTGTACGGAGCTACACTGATATCTAATAGCCTACATGCATGACCAGTGCACCTGAATATATAAACTTTTCACATTAGTACAGTTGAAAGTTAATCATTGTCTTCTAAAACCATTAAGCCTGTTACATTAACAAATGGAGTTGTTGTTATTGTAAATATCTGTATTCTTAACACATAGTGGCTATATTAATATTTAGAAAAGATGGCCCTTTTTTGCCTTGTGGTTCCATTGCCATCAGTTTAAGGGAATCCTCTTAACGAGTTCACCCACTGCAAGTCAGTAAACAAAGAATGGCCACATGTTTGACATCACTGATTAGGACCAGGCTTTTCAAAGCTTTATGCATATTTCTGAAACCCACAGAACATTAATTTTTAATGATTTCACTCTCACCGCTCCATTAAAAGATGGTCTGGAAAGGATTTTAACATAATCAATCACATAGTTAGCTACAAAATATTAACTGGAACAGTAGCCTTTTGCATAAAACATAACATATAAAACCCTCCAACATAGGATTGCCAGTAATTAAAGTTGAATATGTAATCACTTCTGTTCATGAACTAGAATTTTTTGACATCAACAACAAGGTGCAAAATACTTTGCTGGCCTATATATAGATTGTAGACAGAAGACAGATATGGATTGTAGAATGTAGCCAGATATCCCAATTATGCTTTTATAATAAAAAAGTGAACAAAATACTTCTTTGTGCCTGCCAATAAAACTAGCATACATGCGTCGCAGATGCTTACGTATATTGCTGTGGAGAACATCCTGGGCTGATATTCCCATTGCTTTCGAGGTGATCCAGTGAACCATTGAGGTCTTCATGGGCTGCCTGCAGTAAGCCACTGGAGGTGGTGTTTATCAGGCTTGGGTTACTAAGTAAAGGTAAACTACTCTCTGCAAGTGCAGCCTGACAAAAAGTAAACATAAAACAATTGATGAGCATAATTGTTTCAAGTCTACATTTAGGATGACAGATTTTACAAGCTTCATTAGGACTGTCTTGTGAAAAATCTCAATGATAAATTACTATACAAATATTGACAATATATTATAATTAGATATCAATATAATATTAAATAGTTAAAGTGATCAAAGTAAAATTTAATTTTATTTAGTTGGAAACCACATCCCTTTTGTTGCAAATATAGCCTAAATAGGTGAAGGTATCTCAGGTCCATTACTTTGCAGCCACTATTGCTAATATATCAACTGCTTAAACTTATATGCTTTAAAGCAATACTTTGCAAAGGGCAATAACTAGTTTTGTAAAAGGAAGCCAGATTGAAAGCATATTTCTTATTTTTATACAGTGATAGAATGAGCCAATGTTCTAGACATTCCTTTCTGACATTCTTCATTCCAGCCACATTATCCTATATCAAGAGCACTTTGAGTAAATTACTCAGTTCATTCTCAATGTCCCTGTATCAAATGATTAGGTAAAAAAAAAGTTACAGCGCTTATCCGTAGTACATGCTTATGGTCTTAAGATAGATTTTTGTTTTAATGTCTCTCTTGGCATTTCTGCAAAAGATAAAACTCTTCATAAAGTTAGCCAATTACGTTATTAGAAACTTAAGGAATTAAAATTTCCCTTTCTTATAAAAGGAAGCAGCAATTTAGGTAGATGCTTAATATTTTTAATGAAAAATCACCTCTAAAGTGGCTGTGGTTAGTGGATGCAATACTTTCTCTGAATAAAAAAATACTCAAGCACACACAGTGAAAAGGGTAATTATTTGTTGGGTCCACATCAGAAATTGATTAATTCATGGTTGACTTCAAAAGTCATAAAAGCGCCTCAATTTGCAACTTACACCATTTACCAAAAAGCAAGTGTTGCACTCTTTTCAAGAGCTAACTCAGGATACAGTTTAGGTGACAAAAGTTGGTTTTCTTTTCATTTGTTAAACTGTATTGACCCCTCTATCCATAATCTACTCATCTTAAATTTCTCATTTCACAGCTCTAAGCTTGCAATTCTTCTTGTCACAGTATCCCATTCTCCCTTTCATTCCTAAGTCACTACATTCACAGATATAGGTTCTACTCATTATTCATCGACATATCTAATTAGAAGGTGAGTTAAAAGGTAGAGGGTATATCATTAAATTATTTTGTGCTACATACATACCACTTAATTGGGGCATATCTGTATTGATTCCATGATCAGATGCCAAATGACAGCACAAATATTATTTATCCTTTAATGTACAGGTTGGCAGGATCACACTTCAGTTTGCTTGAGCTTACTTGGAAACCTATATGTTTATTAAGAGCCTGTCACTTCACTCCTTCCCTGGAAATATTCCATTGAGACAGAAGAATCTCTGGTGGTTTACTGATATGACTGAGAAACCAATAAGATTTAGTACAACTTCCAAGTTCCTTACCATGTTCACAAGGATCTTCTCATTCATAATTGAGGCCAGGGTTTTTTGGCCCTGCTGTGGCGGGACCCACCGTGGGGGATGCGGCGGGCTAGCCAGAAGTCCATTGGCATTTTGGCGGGGCGGGAAGGTCCCAGTGATGGGCAGGGCCAGAAAATCCCAGCCTCAGTCTTTTACTTCTAGGTCAGTTGTCTTAACTAGTTGTTCGCTAGATGCTACATGCTTTGGTTATCTATGTCTGTGTTCATGATATTTAGTTTGCATTAAATAGTATGTCTTAACCTCAGATCTAAGAAGAACAAAATGAGTACTATGATTTAAATAGGGCTTGACTGAATACAGCTTATTCAGAAGTTCAAATGCATGCAAGAGATGTGCAAGATTTGTGACCACTGTATATATGCAAATGATCCATATGTTAAAATCAAACTTGGACACTTAGTAAACAATTGTCAATCATTTCATTGCTCATTTGCCCACAATATCTTTCCCATCAAGGGAACCAGCTTAGATACTCAGACTGTCCCATAATGTTGGATTTTGTAGGTGACCATATCTTGCCTTTCCTTCATATTCACTTGTAGAGGCACGCTTACCATTATCTGGCTAAGTGACACTACATATTGGTTGTTACTACAATGTATGTACATTGCAAGGCATATATAACAGCAATGCTCCCCCTCAACCTCAGATGGGCTGAATTTAAAAAGTCATATAAAGTTGAAACTTTCTTTCACTTCATTAGCTTGACTGTAAGATGAGGAAGAATGAGACTTCAATAAGGTCCCAGGAAGCAATTTTGAAATTTACCTCCTTGCTGCCATCAACGCTTCAGTTTCCCAAACTTTCTTTGCTAGTTATTTTTAGTTTAAAGTACATGCAAGTGAGTACTCTGATTTTACCAGGCTAAAAATATCAAATTAATGAATATAGAAACAAACATGGATTTTGCACCCAGGATGAGATGACTTCAGCTGATTATGCCCTCAAGAGAAATTAGTTCAGTTCTTCAGTTTTAATTGTAAATCTGTGGTATCAATGTATTTTTGGAATTCAGTTATACCCAATACATTAATACATTGACCCTGAGTTTTCCTATATTGTGTTCGATAAATAGCTTTGCTGCCTGCATCTCAATCATATATTAAATTCTCATATTTTACCAAAATATTTGAATAAATTAGTCAACCATGGGTTTTAAATGAACATATAATCTGATATATGTTTACGTATAACTCAAAAAGAGTTATACATAAGATCCACCAAAACGCAATAGCCAATGTTTTCTCTGTGGAGTTTTACTATACATGGTCATCCTGTTATTGTAAATGCACATACAGTATATCCCTGTGTTTCTAATTTATTAGTTTGTTGTGAAGCACTTTGTTCCTATTCCTCTGCTACAAATCCGATCAAATCATAGCAATGGCATCACTTTTTCAGTATGAATGGAGAGATGCAGCAGTCTGTGGATTTCTCCATGGAAGCCATCAATACCAATTTTTGCTTGACCCATCATGAGGTAAACGTAACTGGTGAGTAGAGACCCATTTCCAGTTAGCTTTCTCTTCCTCTTCTAAATGCCTAGGACTAGTCAGAATTTATGAATTGCAGTCAAGATGGGGATTCTAAAAATTCACTGGCTTGAACTACCAAAAATCATAACAATACAAGTGTTTAGCCACTTTGCATCTCTATTTACATTAAAAAATAAAAATAATTTGCAATGTCAGTTAAAATGTTGCCAATTTTAATAACTGATGACATCAACAGTGTGACAAGTGGTATTCATGAGATGAACAGTTTAAAATGTTAACGTATTTTTTCTGTAAAGGTTGGTGTAATGGGTTACCGAGCACCTATAATGAGAGGAGAAAAGTGAACCTTGGCAGCTGCTCTTTGAATACAAGGTTTGACTAGCAGCAGAAGCAAGTTCGAAATGCAAACCAATTTGTTTCCACTTCTAAGCTGGGCTTGTGCTGAATGGTTTAACCCCAGTGGCAATTCCCTGCTGACTGTTCTTTAACTCCAAAGATCCTGATTCATGTTCTAACAAAGCATCTCTTTGACTTTAAAGAATGACCAAAACTTTACCCCGAAATAAAAGTCGTGACATTTTGCCTCTTGTGCATAAAAATTATATATTGTAATTAAACTTTAAAATTTTTGCCATGAGCGCCTCATTCCCTAGCTCTATGATGTGAAATCATTTATGACAGCTTAGATAAATATTAATGCATATCCACATGCATTTGCAGAGGCTGCCATCAATCTAACATTTGATCCAAAGGTGGATATTCCAGAGCTTGCCACAGGGTGTCCCTCTTGCTTTTTAACCACATCAAAAACTAGTGTTACAACTAAACCTATCCAAAGGAAAGGCTTAGAATCAAAATTAAACGCTGAAATACAGAAATTAGGACATACACAAAAGCAAAAAAGTAATTGTCTACATCAGTATCAAAGCATTTGGCAGCTACAATACATTTTTCATAGTAAACAGTAGACAGGGCATGCAGTGAGTGTCATTAAACTTTTTACCTGCAAGCTTGCATTGAGAGCTGCTCCATACCCCAGGCTAGTAGGTATGTTTTTGACTAATGTTGGGCTTCTGAAAATGAAAAGTAAAAAAAGTGTTAAAAATCCATAAGGCTACTGACTTATATCAAAAGAAATAAAAATTGG